>NC_067472.1:81153790-81479623 GCF_947179515.1 Apodemus sylvaticus | reverse complement strand
TATGTTCCGTTCTCTCTCCCATCTTCCTAACTGTCCTTTTGTCTTTAGTCTGTTAGTCAACATATATTTATGGAGACTTGACTGGTTCCAGGCACTACTCACAGTTCTGGGAGCTCAGAACGCAAAAGAGCCAAATCACTTTGCTTCTTGGAGTTTCAGGACAGAACAGTGATGCCCGAGAAAATGAACAAGCATGAGAAATCATTTCAGAGATCAATTTCTATGGCAAAAGGGGGCCGGTTTGAAGAAGAGAACAAGTCTCATGGCTTGTTTGGGGTATGAGGCCATGTCCAAAAGGGGTAGGTAATATAATGTGAATACAAGATAATATAAATTATTGAAAGAGCAAGAGAACATTAATACATTTCATTTGTATGTATGAATACTAGATATTATAAAACTCTCCATAGCATAGTGCACATGTTCATGCATATCTTTCTAGGTTGTACTGATCTCTCTCCTAGCTGTCATCTCTCCATCTGTTACATGATCAGATTGATTGGCTGAAAAATCTGTTTAGTATTTCATGCACCTCAAGCTGTGAAAGGCAGGTCTAAATACAGACACAGTATGATGCACTAATTAATTTATGATTGTATTTTACATCATTGATGCTAGAGCTCTTGATTTGGGGATGCAACTTCTAAAGAAAACAGTTCAAGGACAGCAGAGAAGACTCTTGCAGGAGCATTTTGGAGGAGGCTTGTCCCTACTACCCTAGCTGCTGGGAGCCAGATGGGGCCGTGTAGATTGCATTCATCCTATGCCTTAGTTGTAACCAAACCCCAAAACTAGTCTACAGTTACTGGCAAAACATGCCTATGCTTCACAGCAGCATTTACACCTGTCACTCACATAGACAGGTGCCTCCATCTTGCCTGACTTATTTTACAAGCTTCCATAGCCAGGCATGACTGATCCCAGCAACACTTTCACAGATAAAACATCAGGTGCTTTCAATGAACATTAACTGTCTCACTGACCAGATACCCTGGGCCACACGGAAGAAACACAGACAACTTATTTACAAAAAGCCAAGATTCATTTTTAAGATTCAAGGAGGCAGAACTCAAATGATGTCACCATTAGCATGAGTCTTAACATGTCATTCTCTGAGAGCACAAAATGAAGAAACAGGGTTCCTATGGAGAAGCAACGACGATATGCATTTGTGGTGAGCAGTGAATTCCTTGGAGGTATACTGAGAAGTGCATCATAATTGTAGAAAACCTTTCTGACTGCTCTTGCTGTCCATCCTTGTTTTATTTGATGAGAAAACTGGGGTCTGAGGTGATTAAGTGCTTTTCCCATGGTCCTTCACACAGCAATGGCAGAGCCAGAGTCCTTGCAGTGGAAACAGCAAGGTGGATATCACCTCAGTAGAGAAGATGCTGCTGTGGAGGAACTACTACAAGGGGCCTGCCAGTAGAATTTCTCTCCCTGACAGTTGCAGACATCTGTCAGATTATCATGCTTCAACCCACGAATTAAAAAAAAATTGATACAACATAGATCAACCTAAAGAGCATATGGGGCCACAAAGATGGGTTGAAGTAGTCAGAGCCTTGTCACTGGCAAATGCCTGGCACTTAAAAATTAGAAAGATTAGTTAAGGACACTGGGTCATATCTGTAATCTCATCACTTAGGAAGCCGAGCCATGAGATTCTGAACTTTGAGACCAACCAGAGAAATATGTGAGAGCCTGCTGCAATAAACAAGAATGAAACGAAAGAGAAATCAATCTATGTCGACACGTGATTTCAGAGGGTTTGGTGTGGAGTGGTAGGGAGGGCTTGGATGAACACAGGGCTCAGGTCATGGTGCTCACAAAGCAGGACTTAAGAACACCTGGGTGAGCAGGTTTCCTCTTTCTCTTGTTTATTTTAAGATTGTAATTTAAATACAGCATTTCTCCCTTCCCTTGCTCCCTTCCAGTTTCTCCCTCCAAACTCTCTCATGTAGCCCTCTCCGCCCTTCTTAAATTCATGACCTATTTTCATCAGTTATTATTGTATGCATATATGTATTTGCAAATACATATGTATTCCTAAATATAACCTGTTGCGTATATATGATATGGATTGTATTATGTTTCAGGCACTGGACAATCAGTTGTTATGTTCTTTGCAGGGGAAAGCCACATCTCCCATTCCCATTTGGACTCAGTTGCCTGTGGTTCTTCATGTTGGGTTGAGGCCTTGTGAGCTTTCTTCTTATCCACTTCTCATGTCTATTATTTTTCTTATTCAACTCACTTTTAGGCAGTCATGTTGGTGATAATTTACTGGTATAGCTCCTAATACTACTAGAAGATACAATTACAGAGCAAACTTCCCGATCCTCTAGCTCTTACAATATTTCTGCCCCTTTTCTGAAATATTCCCTGAGCTTTAAGTTATGGGAATGTTTTGCAGATGTATCCATTGGGACTAGTTATAGTTTTCTGTAGTGGTCTCCATCTATTACAATAAGAAGATTCATAGAGGAGGGATGAAGACTATACTTTTCTGTGGGTATAAAAACGAATGTTTTTAGGTTGTAGTTAGGGATTATGCTAGTTTAATAAAATAGTGATTATAGATTCTTCCCCAATAATCAATGACTTTACTACACTAAGTAGTTAGCTAGGTTTCTAGAACTGTATCTATACATATGTATGTATACTAGAATGGTATCCTTCTTATTGAGTGGGTCTTAAGTCCAATTAAAGAGAAGTTGTTACCACCACTAGTGCACCTATAGAGTTAATGTCATTTTGATGTGGTTCCTGGGTGTGATAGCTAGGCGTGGCTGTTGATTTTCTCCCATCTTTGTAAACTTGCATAGCCCATTCTGGTACCACAAGGAAAGCTAGTCCTCATGGAGGGCTGTTCAGATCAGTTGAGTTTAGGAGCCTTTGGGCCATTTTTACCAAGTATATGGTATCTTCACCAATAGATACTTACCTTCCATATCTGAAGGGTAACCAAGGGCAACAGTAATAGGCTGTATGTTTTGGGAGCCTGTTAGAAAGACCAGGCCAACTAAAAAGAGAGCTTCTCATGTCTGGCACATTCTGCCATTTTTAACACCTTCTGACTATGAGACGATGCTAAGTGCATTGAAAGCCTGTCATTCATCTCAGTTAATCATCTCTAGAAACATTCTTATAGAAACATCCAGAAGTCTGCTTCACTAATTCCATAGGCATCTTTTCATCTACTTAAGTAACAAACAAGTTGAGAAACCAGTAGGCAGTAGCAATAAAGCAAAATATAGACCAAGAAAAGTCAAGACTTGAAGGAAACCCTGGCATATTGGTAGTTGTCATCAAGAACAGCCACATCTTCCTTTCCTCCCAGGTTGAGGTTTGTTGGGGACCCACACAGCTTGAGGGAGCAGGGTTTAGACATTCATCAGGGCAGTAGGTATGCTTAGGAAGAGCCTATGGGGCTTGGAACATAATCAGGATGTGGGTGAGAGGTAAGGAAAGCTGGCAGCATCCCTGAGGCAGTGACAGCCTGACACACAGCTGAGAGGAAAGCAAGAGGTGAGATGGAGAGAGCTGGAGGCCATCCTGCCACTCACTGTCTGTTACCTCTGTGCACAAAGGACCAGGGCAGACAAGCTGGCACCTCTGTAATCAGTGCTTAATTGTTGCACTTGCCCTTTGAGACACTGAGCCTGAGGATAGGAAATAAGATTGCAGCTAGAAATCAGTGTGCAGGATTCTGCATCGAAGCACTCTTTGAATGTACGTAAGCAAAATATTAGACAAGTACATTCCAGATGGGATCTCCAGTCAGGGGCAGGTGATATGTGCTTCACCCTCTAATTTATTCAAAATAATGGAACAGCTTCTCTTAGGATATCTGGATAGGAAGGTCCATGTACAAAGGACAAAGGACTAGACCACAGTGGTTCTCAACCTGTGCTCATGACCCTTTTGGGATCAAATGACACTTAAGAGGAGTTGCATATTGGATATCCTACATATCAGATACTTACATAACTATTTATATCAGTAGAAAATTATGATTATGAAGTGATAAGAAAATAATTCTATCATTGGTGGTGTCAGACAAGAAACTGTTTTAAAGGGTCAGAGCGTTGGGGAGATTGAGAACCACTGGGCTAGTAGAAAGGTTAAAGATATAGATTCAGCGATGACTCACTTACAAATGCAGTCTTTGTGGAATCCCTAGCTCTTTCTGCCATATGTGATGTCTAAATGGAATGGAACTAAGAAGTCTTTGTCTGTCACATGGCTGTCTGTTGATGTCAAAGACAAGCATCACACTGAGAAAGATTAGTGGACAGGAAAACACAAGCAATACATACCGTTTGTATAGCATGAAGCATGAGCCCTGGGTGGTGCCTAAGCCCTGCTCAGGAGTGAGGCTTCCCAGATGTTTAGGAGTCATGCATAGCAAGTAGAAGGATTTTTGGTACTGCTCTGGTATGTATACCACAGTGAAGTGTTTGTTGATGAGGGTAAATCTATATATTTAAAAAGTTGTCTGTATGTACATGTGTGTGTTCGTATGAGATAATTTATTGTTTTCTAAATTGGGGCTCCCACTTCTTAAGTGACTCTAGCTTGTGTTAAGTTGACATTGAAAAACTATCCAACACCATGTTACATCCAGAAAGGCAGGTAGCTCTGTATGTCCAGTGCCAATATCAAGAAGCCCAATACCTCTGACTTCCCAGTCTTCTGTCTTCACCAGCAAAGATGTAACTATAGTCCAAATTCAAGCACCCACAAGTATCTTCAATTTCCATGACTCTTCGTAGTTCTGACCCATATCCCTAGCATAACCCATATATGCATATCCAGTCTGTGAACACTGTCTAGATTATTGTGTACTAAATGCTTGGTGTCTGGTGATAGTGAGCAATACTATTTTATACAAAATGGATAAATTAATCCTTGGCTCTTAGGTTTCAAGAGAGGTAATTATATTCTAATTCAAATTATATTTGCATTGGAACTTATAGCACTCATTTAAACAGAAGCCCTTAATTGGTTATGGTGCAGAGCCACAGAGGAGGGATCTAGTTCTCATGCTGTCATATAGGATCAGGCTCTATTGATGGATCCACGTCTCCTACACCACACGTAATAAAGACTTTGAACTGGCACCACACAGCTAATATTCCTCTATCTAGGCATGACATTTAGTAGTTGAGATACTTAGCATTCCAAGATGGAGCTTCTAAAATGCTACACATTGTCTTAGTAGGTTGACAGCACTCATAACAGTAACGTATCAAAGGCTTTATGCAGGTCTACCAATAGAGCAGCTGCTCTTGTTGGAACAAAGTTTGCATCTGTGCCTCAAGGGTTCATGGTTTGAAATTTAATTGAGATACTAAAAAGATCAGAACTGAATCTGTCCATGATATTCAGAAGTCAGCCTTTGGGTATTGGTTGGGATTAAAAAAGGTTACTAAGGTAAAGCTCCTGTGTTTGAATTCTGGTAGCTTTATAAAGGTGAGAGCGACTAGAGGCTATATGTGCATAAGTGTTTCCTCTAGTGATGTGTATGCGTGCTACCTTCAACATATCTTTTAAAAAGAAAAATAACTTAAGGGAGGACAGATTTACTTTTGGCTTGCAGCTTCTGAAACTTTCAGCTTACCATGGCACAGAAGGGAGGGTTGAGCTTTCATGGTGGTGGCAGCATGTACTGGAAGCTCCTCACTTCATCTGGATCAGGAAACAAAAAGTGGGACCAGAAACTAGTGCTGAGCTCTAACTTTCCCTAAAGATCTACTGCTACCAACTCTGCCTTGCCTCCCAAAGGCTACTGAGGAAATCAAAATTGTGACACCAGCTGGGAACAAACCTTCAAAATGTGAACTTGTAGGGGACATTTCAGAGTCAAGGCATAGCAAATAGATGCTTTGTGCTGTCTTTGAATTCCAGCGGCCAGAGAGCTACTGCCCTCAGAGCTTTACCTGCAGAACAATGAGCCACAATAAACTTCTGTTCTTTAGAAGCTTCCCAGCCTCAGGTTGATGAACACAGTTGAATCCAAAGGAACTTACTCCAATTTAAGACAACTGCGTAAGGTACATATGATCACTATTCCAGTTTATAGCTGAGAAAATCTAGGCAGAGATAAGCAAGGCAGCTTGTCTAAGATCTTACATCTAATGAAAGGCACAGACCAGATTCAGATCTAGGAATTTTGGCTAGACCAGTGGATCACAAGAGTGACTGGAACTTCCAAGAAAAATTTGGCAACACCTATGAACACATGTGGTCAGCATGTCTGTAGGGGCCTATGACTTAAAAGACGGTGGCCAGGGGTGATACCCGACATTGTACACAGTACTGATTTTGAAATCCATGTAGACCCAGCTTCTGACACACAAGCTGCTCAGTGGCAGTGCTCAGGGTACCTCATCTTTATAGATCATGAAGCACTTCAATGTTTACCTTCCCTGAAGATAAACATTATTTGAGTCTTGGAAATACAGACAGGCTGCCCTTTCTGATGATGAGGATGTGTGCACGTGATGGTGGTGAGGCAATACTAGAGATGAGTTCCCACCACTTTTCCAAATTTTACACACAGATACACAGAAGCATACACACAGACATACAGACACACAGACACACACACAGACATATAGACACACACACACATACACACACACACACACACACACACACACACACACACACACACACACACACACGAAAAGCATTTAATTGGTGGCTGGCTTAGTCTGTGACCTTTATGGTCAGAAGCATTGTGGTAGGCAGACATAGAGATGGAGCAGTAGTTGAGAGTTTACATTGTACTGGCAAAATAGAGGCAGAAGGAGAATGAGACTGGGCCTGGTGTGGACTTTTGAAACCTCAAAGCTCACTGCAAAGGGATATACCTCCTCCAACAAGGCCACACTGAAGTGGAAACTTACACATTCTTTGGAAAGTCGGTTAGATAAAGTTTTGCAAACTTGCGAAAGAACATTTAGCTGAAGTGGACATAGGTGAAAGGCTAAGGCAGACTTGTAAAGCAATGTTTAGCAGAAGCAAAAATGGGATGAAGCAAACACATGAAAGGACATGTGGTGAAGGAGTTTTTGCTAACAGCATATGTGTGTATTGGTCTGTCTTACAGTGTGTAATTGAGCTCTATTTGTTAGAAGTCTATAGAGAGATAAGTACCAAAAAACTTACGGTGGTATGTTATTACTTGTATTTTTTTTGTTTGTTTTTTGTTTGTTTTTTCTTTTGTCTCTTTTGCTGAGGCAAGACCTGTGTTGAGGCAAGATCAATAGAGGACATGTGATATCTGGAGGGAGTATAAAGGGACTCCATGGACAGTGACAGAGGTTGATAGAGCTAGCTATGAATGCTTGTTGGTCTTGCATCTTCACTGATCTTTACTTTGCTGAGAGAGGCACAGACAAGAACTTCTGGTGTTCCTGCTGATGCCTCCTGCTGACTTGTGCCAAGGCTGAGGCCTGGCTGTCTCTTTTAGGTAGAGTCACCACTGATTGCTCTCTCAGCTCTACAAAACTGAACTGCTGCTGTATCTGTAAAGTATTTGCAAGCAGATTGAGCTGTTGTTGCTAACCTACAAACTAAACTGTCAATTTTTTAGACAACACAGATTGAAGTTGCTCCAAAGAACCTTTCTAAATAGGTCCCACCTCTACCCCACCTCCATATCCTTTCTTTTCCATTGCCCCTGATGGATACTGGGCTAAAAAGGAGGTTAAAACATTTTAAAATCATCATTAAAATGGGTTTTAAAAAAATTAAAGTTATACCAAACCTTCTAATCTTTCCTAATAAATTAGAAACCAAGCATGCAAATATATGAGCCTATGGGAGCCATTCTTAACCAAACTAACACATTGAGGTAGGTTTTTGGAGACAAAACCAAACCCCAAAGCAAACCACCTCAATGAGAATCATAACCCTCCCAGTCCTGAAAGATCTCTGCTTATTTGGAACAAACTTCAGAACTGAAACATGGTTGAGACCTGAGGTTATTGTTTTCTTCTGTATTGAGACTGTATGACATTTAGCCCCAGGGTGGTTTCCTTATTGTTTTATGATCCTTCCTTGTATATTATTGTGTCTCGCCTTCCACTTTCTTCTTTGTCACACTCCATTTATCATAATCTTAACCATTTCTTGCTCAACTCACAGCTTTCTGTCCTCTTCCTCTTCCCTGTGAAGGCATATGGCAAGGTAGAAGAGATGCAGCAACAGAATCATCTCACTGGAACGACCACAGAAACAACAGTCCATCCCAGCTTCCTGTCTAGTAACTTAGTGTCTTGAATGTCAGGGACCACACCTGCTTTTTACTCTAACATGTGCTTAACCCCTTGTGTATAATCATCACCAACAGATACTTCATTGAATTAATGAGAAGTGACCTTGAAACACAGCCCTTCTTATGTACAAGAAATGGAGGCCTAAGGAAGAAACATTTGTGTCCTAAATTCATTTAGTAAGTTGACTGTTAACTCAGACCTGTAGCCCAGAACATCCTTTTGCTTCTAGCTTAGAGCAGTGTGGTCCCCAGCCATGCAGATTTCCTCCATCGTTTGTATAGGAATATAGTTTTCAAAGGGATCATACTTCTTTTTTCATTAACTTGGGTGTGAAGACCCAACATATTTGGGGAAGGCAATGCCTGGCCCATGAATCATTGGGTAAAATTACTTTTTCCCTCTGAAACAGGGCTTTCTCTATATTTATAAGGTGCTCAGTGAGTCCCAGGGGCCTGTAAGGTTAAACTGGGGTAATGTGACACAGTTACTGTTAGCTGTGTTTCTTCCCTAGCTGAACCCACCTCCTGCCCTTGTTTTAACCACCATTTTTGTGGGTTATAGTTCATCAGGAAGGTTCAGGAAATATTGCTAATTTATGTACCACTTATTCCACTAGATAATGCATTTGGGGAAGTGTAAGGTGCCCACACACCTGCAATTCAGGGAAGCTAAAGGCAGGCTTTGCACTGACCCAGCCAGAGAGAATGGGCACTTTATAGCTCACATGGTTGACTGCTTTCTCCCTCAGTGTTCATGATGGTGTCCATTCGCTTCAGTTGAGGAGGCCCTGGAGAGAGATATTACAAATTGAATGATGTAGCTTGATCTGACAAGAATTTCTAGGGATTCTGGCCTGGGCTCTGTGCTTCGCAGTAGTAAGCCACATTCCCTGGTCATGTAATGATTTTTAAAATGTCTGAGTTTAAAGTTCTGCTTTGCCACTTACTAACACAGTGACTTTGGGACAGTCAGGTCACTTTGCTAAGCCTCTGCAATGTGGCATTTGTGGAGAAGTAACCAAAAAGATAGGCTCTGGTATTAGGCAGAATGTAAAGTAGAATTTGCCTTCTGCCTCTTTTGACTGTGAACAAACGAATCAGTCTTGCCGGGCTTCCATTTTCTGATCTCTAAAGAGATTATAAGGGTACAAACTTCAAAAGAGATTCTTAAAAATCAACATCAAATGTATAGAGAATCCATGTGAATCACTCACTAGATGGTAACTCATTTAATAAATCCCTGTGAAAAGCCAATTATTCATGTAATGATTGCTCTCCAGATAATGGAAATGAGACACTGCAGGTACTTCTGGACCTATAGTGGGGACACATTCAATGAATTCATCATAAGTTTAATATATTGGAAGTCAACAGTGCATTGCTTTTTAGATAGGCTCACATGCCCTCAGAGCTGGCCTCAAACTTGCTAGGTAGCTATAACTGACCTTGGACTTTTGATCCTTTTGACAAATGCTAGGACAACACAACCATACTCTTTGTGCCATTACTGGGGCATCAAACTACAGGCTAGGCAAAAGCCCTACCAGCTGAGTCCTACTCCCAGTTTTGGACCCATTGAACACTACTGATGCTCAGATAGGCTGTGGAATGTTGGCCATTCACCTTCATGATTATGTGGTTGGACAGATGATTCAGCATCAAGAGAAAATAGTATAGGTAAGACAGTATACATACCTGCAATCATAGCTACTTGGAGGCTGAAGCAACCTATTGTGATCCTGTGCGAACCAAACCAGAGTTGGGGTGAAGTCATATCACAAATGTTAGCCCAGTAATAAGTCCAGAGTCAAGGCATGGTTTCTATTGAATGTGAACCAATTTTGTAGTATTTTAGTTGACAACTTGAAAGTTGGTATATCTGTGCTAGTGTTAGGTAATGTATGCAGGATCATACAACTAATAACCCAGTGAGAACTCGGCAAGCAGACCTCTAGATTTTGTGCTCTTGACTACATGAGAGCATCCTGTGTCTGACTGTGCTTAGTGAAGTCGTCTTCTCTCGCACATGAAACATACCATGGAGTGGGCAACTCTCTGTAGTAGCAGATTTAAAGTGCTACGGCAACTATTGTCATTAGACTCTGGTGAGTAGAATTCAGTAGGCCTGTGCTTAGCAAAGTGACAGGGGTAGGGTGTAAGAGTTGGGATTATCTCATAAACGTGTGCTATGAGAGCAGCTAAGAGCTTGGGTGGAGTGATCCTCACTTCAGAACTGTATGTTGATGCTGATGTCATGGCTGCTCTAAGCATCCTGGGTATTGTTAATGAGTTCTTTGAAGCCCAGATGTGGTGTTTTCTTACCATATGGTCCAGAGAGGTGCATGCTCTTTCAGACAGGGCATGCTATGATGCAGGCATGCTGATACCCATACATGGAAAATCTGACCTAAGGAGCATGTGATCCAGTTTCATCCAGTTTTCCCAACCCTGCAGGGACCATGTACTCTTTTGTGTATCACTCCCATAATAACTCAATGACTACAATAGCCAAAGAGCATTACATTGTCATATTTGCCATATTAAGCACTAACACAGGTGAGGAAAGTATTACCCTGTATCACAGAGAACTGAGACTAGCTGTACAGGATCCGGGAACCAATTCTATTATGATTATTTGGTTGTATATTTGTTTGGTTTTTCAATGTAAGAGAACAAATTATGGATTTTGTGCATGGTATGTGCTAAGCCTGTACTGCTGAGCTTCACTCCACTCTACTTTAGGTATTTATTATAATCTCAGTAATGCAAGGATTCTGGGTGGGTAGGGGTATGGGGGGCTAAAAGGAGCTAGTAAGGTGCTGAGATGAGGTAGAGTAGTTATCCAGCAAGAGAAACGTCCTGAATTCCCTGAATTCAATCTGGAGCTCTGTTCCAAAACTTAAATATACAATGAACTAAAATAGGCACTAGTAAAAATCTTGAGAACCTTAACTTTTTGATACAACAAGCATTTAAATATTTTCCTGCTTGAGAATTCAATGCATAGATGAAGATCAGGTCTGAGTATCTGCTGGTGACCAGCAGAAGATAGACAAAGAAACTGAGCTCTTGTTTCCCAGCAGAGGGAATGTGCACATAGACCATGAGTGCTCATCTCCAACCCAGGTCTTTCTCTGGGGTTCAGACTACCATGGTTTCAGACTGTGGCTTTCAGATTCCCACGTTGGGTCCACTTGAGTATGGAACAGATATCCCACGTTCCATATTCTAAGTCAGCATTGCTGTCTTCCACTCCACAGCTACTTGTTTTACAGTGTTCTCCTGATAACTAGATCATCAGTCCATCATGCTGCTGCCAATGTTCCTGGACACCTCTCTTTTACCTCAGTCTACCCATCCATAAGAATAATGGGTGCTTATTCGTATGGACTGCTGCCATTTCTATCCATAGCCTTCATATAGTGTCTGAGTGTGCTGCCATTGAAACACACACAGTCTTCTCTGGTCTCACCAGTTAGCCAGAAAAGACAATTAAGTGTAAAGCACACTATAGTCTCCTGTTTTGTTCTCTTCAGTGGATTCTTGTCATATACAAAAGAATCCTTATGCCTTCCTCGGATCTGTTAGGCCCTCTAGGATTTGGTCTCCACCCATCTTTCCTGACCTTATTTTCTAACTCTCTTACATTTTCTAACTCCCTCCAGCATTCCTGGCCTTTCTCCTGTTCCTCACACATGCCACAATGTGAGAACATGGGCGTATTGAAATGTCAGACCCAGCTGAGAAGAACTTAATTAAAAAGTAGAAAAGAGAAGAGAAATTGGGGGGTGAAAAACTTCATGAAAGTGGGAAGGATAAGACTCTAAGCCCAGGTGGAAATTTGTCATATCCGATAGAAGAAATGCCTCTGCTAGCCTCAGTCTCAGTCTCTCCCTCCCCCACCTCTCTCTGTGCATGTGTACACTGTGTGTGTGTGTGTGTGTGTGTGTATGAATGCAAGTGTGAATGCAAATGTACACCTGTGTATGTGGGGTCAGAGGTCAACCTTGGCTGTCTTTCCTCAGATGCCACCTCCCTTGTTTTTTGAAACTGAGTCTCTCTTTAGCCTGGAACTTTCCAAGCAGCCTAAGCTGTCTGACTAGCAAGCCTCATGGCTCCATTTGTCTCTGCCTCCAGAGTCTAAACATCTAAGCATACACCACCACATCCAAGTTTTTAAAAATGTGGGTCCTGGGAGGGGCGTTAAACTTAGGTTCCATTGTTTGTAATAAACACTTTGGCAACTAAGCGAACCACCAGGCCCTGCTTCTTACAGTGTTACAGGGAGAGGAGACAAGCACATTGTAGAAATAGTTGTTGGATCGGAGGCCCACATAAGAGATCTGGGGAGGAGAAAGAGCAACAAAATGTATTACTTATTATGATAAAACTTATCCAGGACTGGCCTCAGCTTCAGAGAAGAGGTGAATAGCTTGACAGTCAACTAATTAACTTCTGAATATCTTACCTGTTGGACAAAACATTCAACAGTTTCCTTGAGAGTGAGACCTTGGGTGCTGTGCCTGTTTCCTTCTGTATGGAACTGGAAAAGTAATGATACCTACTCTGTTGATAAAAACATAATTATATGGCATTGTAATACTCCTTTTGCCAGAAGTGCTAAGATGCATGCTCCAACATTGTCTTATCATCCATTATACTATTAGTAAATGCTGCTCATTCATGACTCAAATGAATGAGCAAGTGAGTGGATGAATGAAAGGCTGAGTTTTAGAAGAGGGAGAGCCATTATTCTGTAGAATTTGGAGAACCCACTAGAGATTTTCTTACTGGCAAAGAAACAGTTGGATCTTAAATCAGTGATTCAATCTTGCTTACCATAGATGCCCAGCTGTGGGAATGCACTTGAATTACATGCTTGTCCCATTCACCTGCAGCAAGATAATCAGAGCCACCCAGACTCCTCTTCTGTTAAGATTCACACAAGTCTTAACAGACTGTCAATTAGCCAGAGGAGGTGAATTGAATGGAACTTAATGCAAAATTAGCACTGAGGTCTATGGAGAGAATGCAAAGAATGGAGAGGAGGTGTTACATAGCTGCTTCCATACTAAGGAAAAATGCAACAAGACAGACATGGAAAATCTGGAGAAAGACATCCAAAACTAACTTTTTTTTTTCAGGACGTTATCTTTCGTCAACATTTCTTTAATTTTGTAATATGATACGATCCTTGTTGGCCACCAGTCTCTAGATCAAGAATTGGCCTTATTCTAGATCAGACCCTCAGTTGGGCTTTTCCATTCAGTCAAATGTAAGTTTTTTCCCTCTGCCCTTCCATAAGAATTGCTCTGAACATGATCCCAGACAGCTGGCTTAAGTGAAATTAAGATTCTGGTATTCATGAGGTGCTCTCTTGAGCCATCCACCTGCATTATCACATTTAGTCTTCATTTCAGTTCTTTGAGCATGGAATTGTATTAGCTCCATCTTTTATGTGAGAAATTGAGGTTGAGAATGGGGTAAGGGGTTTCACTGAGACAGCAAAGATCATCAGACCTTTTGAGGTTATTGGATTAGGCAGGTCTACTTTCAAAGGCTGTTACTTACCTTCACCCTTCCAAATGAGATCATTGGTGCATACATATAAACACACACACACACACACACACACACACACACACACACACTGTCAATATTGTGGAGACTATGTCATCCCCAAACAAACATTCTTACTTAGGTCCATGCCTGTGGTTTTCACCTAAAAACTACATCCTCCCCAACCAGTGTACTCTAATAAGGTCTAGTTCTAGCAAATTTTTCTACCAGGCAAATTCCTCTTGATTAATAAAGGGGCTTGTTGTGGAAGCTCAAAACCCAGCAGCAATTAATTATTGACAGAGCATGTGAATTAGAGATAAAAGAACTCATTCTTTCTCCACGCGGGTGATAGTAAATAAATTTAATTATGGTAGGAGAGGCTAAGGGATCTTCGTCTGAATTAAGTTTTATTAGCTGAGACATTTAAAAGCATGTCATCATAACAAAGAGGTCTTGTGTAATCCTGAATGTACCACTTTGGTTAGGACACAAAAGTGAATGGCTTTAGCAGAGCACCTGGTGGCAGATGGCCCACTGTACCATCAGGCATTGAAATTGAACATGTTTATCCGCAATTAGCACCGCTCTCCATATGCCTATAGCATACTTATTGCATAATAATATCCTGAGCCTTATTTTTAGTCACTGATTGGCCCTCTGCTTTGGGCTGGACTTAGTGGTATCAAAGTCCCTCCCTAAAGGAAAACATGGAATGTAGAGGCGGTGATAGAAAGTGTTTTTGTCAAAGAGACTGGTAAACAAGAACCATGTGTGGGGTCTGTGTTAGTGTGCAACTTTTCATTACTATAGCAGACACCTACTACAGTCAACTTAGTAAGAAGAAAGGTTTATTGTGGCTTGTGGTTTCAGAGATTCCAATCCATGGTTGCTTTGCCTCATTGGTTTTGGGTCTCTGGCAACCCAGTTCATTATGGGAGCAGTACATGGTAGAGGAAACCTGTTCACTTCATGGCCAGGCCATAAAAGTGAGAAAAAGATAGAGGAGATGATGGGGGTCTTAATATGCCCTTTAATTAATGGTTTTTAGATCTTTTTCATTTATGTATGTGTGCTTTTCCATCCATGTATGTTTGTGCACTTCTAGTGTCTACAGAGTTTAGAAGAGGCTGTTGGATCTTCTGGAATTGAAGTTTCAGATAGTTGTGAGCCACAATGCGAACACATGCTGGCAACCAAACACAGTCCTTTGTAAGAGCAGCAAGTACTTGTAACCCCTGAGCCAACTTGACAGCCACATAATATGCCCTTTCAAGGCATGATTCCAAAGACCTAACTATCTCTCACTAGGCTCTACCCTTAAAGTCTCTATCATCTTACTCAGGCTGGAGACAAAACCTTTAACATATGGCAGGGGGCCTTGGGGTATTCAAGATCCCAGTTAGAACAGGTTCTATGAGAAGTTTGCTGGGCGAATTTGGAGGCAAAGAAAGAAGAAAACTGTGTATGTTGAACCAGGCCTATGCCTGCATTCTATATGTCATTTCGTCCTCAATGGAACTTGAGGTGACTGAAGATGTCGAGGCATGTAGATATGCTTAAGTTTTCTGAGGATACAAAGCTTACCGATGTCTTTGTTCATTCTTTATTCTTGGGCTTCGGATTTGTTTGTTTGTTTGTTTTCATTTATACAAAACTTTTTTTTTTTACTAACTCAGGGCTCAGAAAACCTCCTTAAAAAGCAAAATAATGCATATTTTAGGTTCTGTGGGCCACATACCTGTTGCACCAACCAATTTCACTGTTTATTGTATAAATGCAGCACATAAACAATATGTAAATGAGCAAGTGTGGCTGTGTCCCAATGAAGGTTTATTTACAAGCGCTGAAATATAAATTCTGCATAATTTTCATGTATCATACAGTGCTGCTATTACTATCATTTGGGTTTTTTCCCACAACCATTTAAAGGTTATAAATCCTTCTTAGCTGTGACTCACATACAAACAGGAGGCAGGGAGAATTTGCCAACCCTGGACTAGATAATCTTTGAGGTCTTGTTGAGCTCAAACATTTCCTGAAAGCTACTACAACAATAATAAAACCCTTAATTTACTGAGCTCATGCACACATGAGATTCCATGCTAAATGCTTTTCAAACATTATCTCCCTTAATCCTCATACTACAGTGTGAAGTCGTTGCTATCATTACCTACATTTCAGAGATTATAAAACTAATATGTAAGGAAATTAAAGGCATATCTAGGTTAAATACAACTGGTAAGAGGTAGAAAGGCAGTTTAAATTTGGGTATACAAGATCCCAAGGAATAATGCATAAGTCTTAAGCTGCCTTTCCAGATAATTACATAGTCAAGCCTACATTTGGGACATAGAGGCAGAGAACTGCCCAGTGCACATCTGTTCTATTTGGTGGCTCCTACCTGGGCTATGTGTTGCATATAATTTGTGCAAAGATACTAAACTATCTTGGGTATAGTAATAACCATTGTATTTCCTCTTTCTTTTTTCTTCTAGAAATGTAATGCCTAAGACATTGGATGGACAGATAACCATGGAGAAGACCCCCAGTTATTTTGTGACGAATGAGGCTCCCAAGCGCATCCACTCTATGGCTAAGGACATCAAACTCATTGTGGTGGTACGAAACCCAGTGACAAGGGCCATTTCTGACTACACCCAGACACTGTCAAAAAAGCCAGAGATCCCCACCTTTGAGGTACTGGCCTTCAAAAACCGGACCCTGGGGCTGATTGATGCCTCTTGGAGTGCCATTCGCATTGGGATCTATGCTCTGCACCTGGAGAACTGGCTGCAGTATTTTCCCCTTTCTCAGATCCTGTTTGTCAGTGGTGAGCGACTCATAGTGGACCCCGCAGGGGAGATGGCCAAAGTCCAGGATTTCCTAGGCCTCAAGCGTGTTGTGACTGAGAAGCACTTTTACTTCAACAAAACCAAGGGATTCCCCTGCTTGAAGAAGCCAGAAGACAGCAGTGCCCCAAGATGTTTGGGCAAGAGCAAAGGTCGGACTCATCCCCGAATTGACCCAGATGTCATCCATAGACTTCGGAAATTCTACAAACCCTTCAACATGATGTTTTACCAAATGACTGGTCAAGATTTTCAGTGGGAACAGGAAGAGGGTGATAAGTGAGGCTGATGATATGGAGGGAAGGCTAATGAATAGAAAGGATTCTCTTTAGCAGAGTCCCAAATGCCCAAGGTTCAGAAGCGTCAGCCATGCTGGAGTGCCAAGTAGATTGCCAACCTGATTCTTTCAGGTTACATCCAATGTTGTGGGCTTAGGCAGAGGTATAGATCTCATGGCATCCCTGTGGGGGAACCAACAGTATCTGGTTGACCAGATTCCTACTAAAATCCACCATGAATAGAACCTTCTATTAGTTAATAGTTAAACCGGATAAACATCTTCCAATGTCACAGAAAGATGCTATGCTGAGGAAGGAAGGAAGGAAGGAAGGAAGGAAGGAAGGAAGGAAGGAAGGAAGGAAGGAAGGAAGGAAGGAAGGAAGAAAGGAAGGAAGGAAAGAAGGAAGGTGTACTTTGCAGGAGCTCTTACTATATAGTCTTGGGAGTCTGGATTCTAGCCTTGTATTTAATTCCTGGTACAGAAACTTCTGCTTTGGCATCTCTCCAGAATGCTACTTGTGACTGAGAGCTCCAAGACTCCAAGGGGGAAATATCCTCCCTCCAAGGCTTGTCTAGCCTTCCCATCAAAGGCCTCATCCCACAACCCTTTAGTTTCCCCCCTCCCCACAATATGAAGGCAAAGGCATGCACGTATGTTCTTCACCAAAAATAAAATAAAATAAAACAAAACAAAAAAATAGCCTACACCCCTAGAGCCTTCTATCTGAGAGCCATCCAAGGTGGGTCTCTCTCTTCATGAGCATTCTAAATCATATAGAATCTCAGCACATACCCTCACACTGGGATTGGGCCTACATGAATGTTCCCAGAACAGGAGAATAGCATCTGTGTTTTGAGCCCTGAGGTTGGCAAAGATGAATGCTTGTAACTGTGGGTATCAGGCAAACCCCAGCCTCTTGGTGGGTGGCCCCTTACCTAAAGACCTTTGTCCCTAGGTGGTCTTGGGGCATGCTCTAAGGGATAGGCTCTTCTCTAGAGGCAAAGACAGAGCTTGCTTGTTAGTTATTCAGAGTCACCCTTCCAGATGCAAAGAGGAAGGGAGTACCCCATGTTTTTCTGTTTGTCTCCCTGCTGCCCCCTCAGGGTCACCTCATGGTTCATTTTTCTCTACTCAGAGATGGCATTCATTGGGCCATTGACAAGAGTGCTGCTACTTTGCAGTGTGAAGTGGGTGGGGGAGGGCAAGGACTGTCTGCAGACATCCTTTTCAAGGGCTGCCAAATAAAGTGTCCCTTCCCATTAGTATGGTTCAATTAAAACAGCGTTTGACATAAAGCACTTGTTTCACAGATCTCCAAAGGCAGGAATTGTAGAAAAATTGGAAATGTGTATGAGTGGGGAGAGTTGAATCTGTTCAACTGTTATTAAACTGTCATTTCTCCCACTAAATGGAAACTGTGTTGTTATAAAGCTTAATGCAACCTGATTGATGGGTTTTGATGGTGTGTTTGTATTGGTCACTTCTTGCCCACCCTCCCCCTACCCTGGATGACAGGGAATAGATAGACCATTTCCGGAGTCTTTGGGGGAGTCTGTGTGCAAGGCAGGATATTTCTTTCAGAAACACAAACACTATGGCTGGAGAAAAGGTACTAGTTTTTCATCACCCCGTGAGCCATCGACTGATAAACCACATTCAGAAACAGCTGCACAAATAATTTTTTCCAGATGAAAAAAGTTGAGCTGAAGGCAATGCATATGCCAAAGTAAACAAAGATACACATCAAAATATAAGTGCTCACATTTTAAGAGGAAGGGGGTATACCTCTGGGTAGAAGGATGATCTACATGAAGCTGATGTTGAGGACTTGCTCTGTGAGCAGAACAAAGTCTGAGCAGGTGTCAGCCCTAGCTGAATCTCCTGTAAGTTTGGTACAAGACATATGTACCAAAGCCTAGCATGTAGAAGACACCTGTAATCACAGTAGTCAGGGAGACTGAGGCACTCTCCTGGCTTTGAGGCCAGTCTATGTCACCCAATGAGACACTGGCTAAAAATAAGTAAATGCATAAATAGGAGGGAGAAGAGAGGAGGGGAAGAGAGAGAGAGAAAAAGGGAAAAATGAGGGACAAGGAAGGGAGTAGAGAACTGAGGAGAAAGGGAGGGTGGGCGGGGAGGGAAGAAGGGAGGAAGGGATAGAGGGAAACTGGGAAGGGAGGGAGGGAAAGAAGGAAGTGAGGGAGGAGGGAAAGAAAGAAGATTGACAGACAGGCAGACATGGCTTTCTGAGCTCTAGATGATCTCTGGTGGTACAGACCATTTCAGCAATGTTTTTAAGGAAACTGGGATTTAGAACTTGAGTAAAGTCTTAAATGTTTCTTTCTGCTCTCTTTCTTGAGCCCAACCCACTCGTGGATTTATGAGATTTACTTTCAAGGAAAGTGGTACCAGGGTTTTTGAACCCTGCAAGGGAGAGTTATATCATTCTTGCAGAAATATGTTCTGTTTTGGAGTTCAGTGGCAGGTAGGTTATGAAGATATTACAATTCTGTCAAAGAACAATGTATCTGGTTCTCGAAAACCTCTGAAGATGTTCTTCCACAGGCTAAGAACAGCCATTCCCAACCTGCACTCTTGTCCCATTCTGGACATGTGCTGATAGGACTCTTCAGTCTTCTTCTCTGGCTGCCTGTCACCATAAGCCCAAAAAACACACACTGTATATGCTGCTTCCAAACAATAGCTACTAAGTGTGGGCCCTTATATAAATATTCCATGTAAAGATGACAAACTCAATTTAAAATGGTTAACAGGTGGTAAATATAGCATTTCCCTTGTGAAATAAAAGTCTGGAAACCCCTCCCTCTTAAGTCATTTCTATGCTATTCTGTGTAAAGAAAGTGCAGAAGACTAAGCCTCCAGAGGAAGAGGATTTAAAACAAAAGAAACAAAGCAAAGCAAAAAACAAAACCAAAAATGAAACAAACAAACAAAAAAACTAAACCAACCAACCACCCAACACTACCAACAACAACAGAAAACACCTGCCATTTGGCAATATATTTGAAGAGTCTTAATTCTGAAAATAAATGCAAATTTGACATGTTTATAGTCTTATTTCTTCAGTGGCTACTATTCCTTTGACTCTCCCACTCAGAGTGAGTGACAGAGCCTGGTCTCTTAGTGTGGAGGTTTGATGAATGGATCATTACTTATCCAGAAAAGCCAAACCAACTTGACAACATAGAGTCAGGATATAATACTTCTGCCTGATTTAAATACGAGCATGGCAACTCCCAGGGAGATTGAACTTGCTATTTGATTTCAATTAGCAAAGCATAAATTATATTTAATGTTCTGCTCCCCTCCCTTTCCTGGAATGAATGATTGTAGATGTTGCATGTGGTTCTAAATGAGAAAAGAACTCATCCTTCCAAATACTGTACTATAATTGCTACCATGTTCATCTCAGTTTGAAAGTATCTTTGCACACCTGAAATATACAAAAGCCTTGATACTGCAGTTTAAGTTTACCAGCTCATAGCTCAGCACACACACACACACACACACACACACACACACACACACACACACCCCACATGATCATAAGGAAATTATTCAGCAGACTCACATAGTTTTAGTCACTGCCCATAGTAAATGGACATCATTATGTTGGAGGAGGTATGGCTGTTTGTGGGGTTCCATACAAGCTTAAGGAGTATCCTCAACTAACCTCTGCAGATGATTTCCTTGACCTCTCCAGTTACACCACCCTATTATTTCCCAAGGAAAACTTCTCCACTGTCAGAACAGGTAGCTGGCTTTTATCCCTGTATATATCTGAATTCTACAAAAAGAACTGCCAAAAAAACTTACCTTTAATTTTTATAACTTTAACAGAAGTATATTTAATCTTCACTTGAGTACTACTCAAGGTTTCCATGGAGATGAAGATGATGTAATAGATAGGAAGGCATCTGAAAATAATAAAATGTGCCATTGACAGGAAGGATGCTGATGCTGATGACAATGATGATAGTGATGCTGGTGATGCTGAAGCTGTAGAGTAATGATGAAGATGGTGATGGGGATGAGGATGATAATCACTAAGATGGAGAATGAGGAGGAAGAGGGGGATAGTTTCTCAATATCCCTTCCAGAACAATATACCTTTATGGCATTCTAAAATGGTGTTGTTAGGTAATTAATTCTACTGTCTTACTCACATTGAATAATCATGAAAATGCTGAGAGAAAGTGAAGCATGGTTGATTTGCATAAAGCTCAGGACAGGAAATGTTTTAAAAAGCTCCCTATAAACAGAACTAAGTTGGCTGAAATTCACACATTCAAATGTAAAACCTCCTTTCATTCTGCACTTAGAAAAGTCACCTTCCTCTTTCTAGCTTTTTCCTTGCTCCATATTAAAGTCTTTTTAGGTTTCACAACAATCCAGGACTCATCAACATCAATGCAAGATATTCTAAGCTGTGAATTCAGTGTCTGATGTTCTAGCTCCTAAATTATACATGATCTACAGAGTTGGTGGAAAACATGGGTATGAAATTAAGAACAACTGATAAGTTTCATGGTGGGAAAAGATGAGTTCACATGTCTGTTTTCTCATAAGAATGAGGAACTGTCATTTCCATGTAAGAAGAACATGAAATCACATTTTAAAAATCATGAAGTGTGATGAGGTAATAAGGTATATCTTATGGAATCCAAAGAGGAAATACAGGAGAATCTGTTAATCTGTAATTAGAGATGAGCAGGAATCCCTGAATACAGGAAAACAAGAGGGCTTTACATTCATTGTGTTTCATTCACTCCATTGCATGATCTATAGAGTGATCACATGACAACAAAAGGAAATAGAGTTGGGGGAAGCAAAGATTTAACAAATGACTCTCTCCAGCAACTCTTCCAGAGGACCTGGGGTTGGTTCCTAGCACCCACATGGTGAGTCACAACCACTAGTAACTCTAGTTCCAGGGGATCTCTTGCCCTCTTCTGGCCTCTGTAGGCACTACATGCAAATGGTACACAGGCATATGCAGAGGTGAAAACATTTATAAAGATAGAATAAAATCATAATAAAGACATTTTAAAAAGAAATATGGGAAACAGTAAAGCTGGGTTGCCTTGATAAAACACCAAGCCCAGGAGGGAGGTCGAGAGGAATGCAGAGGGAAAAATATTTACACTGCCAGGATGGGGTGGTGGTGGCAGGGTACAAAATAGGGCAGTAGAGACATAAAATGGGAAAGAGTCAACAAGAGGAAAGGGAAGAGTTCCAAGTACTCACAGCATTGAGAATCACCCTTTAGCATTTCCCTTGCCCCCCTAATCATAAGATTGTTATACTCCGGAGTTATACCAAAGTACAAAGTAGTAGATGCGAATAACACAAAATGTAAATATCTACATAATCCAGTAATTAAGGAAACTATTAGGAAAAGATTTGGGGTAGAAAGGGAAATGTGCACAGAACTTTATCATCAAGGTAAAAAACATTCTCCAGAAGGGGAAAAAGAATGGTGTATCTTCTTTTAGTGTTTACCAGGACATTAATAAATAACATAAATCCTTCTGGCGACCTTTTCTCTTACAGTTTCTTTGACATTGTCCAAGGCCAAGGTTACAAGATGACTCTCTTTCCTTACAGCAGTTTTACTTCACTGACCTAAATACAAGAAAACATCACAGCAATACGAATTCGCTGTCTGAAATGTGCTGAAATCAATACGTGGTTAAACTTAAAGCACACACATTCACTGTTATGGTTAGGATGTGAAATGTTCCCCTAGAGGGATCTGTTAATGCCTTATCCCCAAGTGCAGTGTTCTGAGATGGGGCATGAAAGGTAAGGGATAGCGAGGAGGGCTTTGAATTCATTGAGAAATTTAATTCATCGATGAATTCCCAACTTAATGCCATCATTAGCAACTGTTGAAAACCAGAAAGCAGGAGCTGAATGAGCACACCCCTTCTTTTCTTTATTACCTATGGTGACCCAAGGAGCTTTCCCTAACCACTAGCATGGGGCTTGTACGTTGTCAGAGGCCTACCAACAATGGAGCCAGCTGATCATGGACTGAAGCTTGGAGCCACAGTGAGTCTGTCCACTCTTAGTTGATTTTCTCAGGAGTTCTATCACAGCAACAGAGTAGTGACTGATACATGCACAATATCGGTTAAGGTTCTCTTAGGGAAGAAACCAACAGAATGGACATACATTGCAAAGAATAGTAGACTGGCTTTTACAGTTCAAGCTGCAAGTCCCAAATTGGTCTTCTGCATCTTAGAATGACTGAAAATATGGCTCAGACCATGAGGCTGAATGTCTCAGAAATCAAAGGTTTCAAATGGCCAGAGGATTCCTGGAGAGATGCTGGCCTTCCATCCATGTTGGAAGACTGGAGAAGCTGGGCTCTGATGTCAGTGAAGAACAGCAGCTGCAGTGGCAGCAACCAAGTAGAAGCTCTCATAAGCAGGGAGATGAGACAGGCAGACCAAAAGCGATAGTTTTCTCCCTAGGCTTTCTTGCCAGGGTGGCTGCCAAGAAGTGTGTCTTAGTTAATTACATATCCAACCAAGTTGGCAAGAAAGATTAACCATGATGATCACACATCTTCAGTTGTATGAAAATGTGATTTATATTAATCCTATAGCTTAGAGGTTGCATGGTAAGCTTTACAACTCAAGCTTTATTTGTTGTTTCTGCTTACAATTGCTCTTTAAAGGTAAGGGCAGTGTTGACTTGGAAATTTAAGGAATATCCCCAAGTTTCTGTAGTGATGTGAAGCCTAACCTGACCACAAACAGAAGTATAGTTATCATCAAAAATCTAACTTGCAGAACTAGTGGGTCGATTGGGAGTACTTTCAGAAGTATGGGTGAGGGGTTACTTATAGGAGTGGAAATCACTGAGTGACTTCCAGATAGCTCCTCAGTTCATAGAGTCTCTATTCTAGGTAACTTTATTGTCTTGAAGCTATCCTGTTCTTGGCAGTATAACTTCTCTGAAAGTGACTCTTAGTAGTCCTTATTTATTAATTTGAGAAGGGAAGGGCCTAGTATAGCTGTTCAGTTCCATGGACTTCCTGGAGGTTTTTGAGTTACTTCCTGAGTTTCAATGAACTTCCTTGTAGTGTGGATTGTCCCCCACACGGCACTTTTAGAACAAAGCTTCTCAACCTTCCTAGTGTTCTGACCCTTTAATATATTTCATCTTGTAGTGACCCCCAACTATAGAATTATTTTTGTTGCTACTTCATAACTATCTTTTTATTGTTATGAATCATAATGTAAATATTTTTGGAGATAAAGCTTTGTCAAAAGGCTCGTGACCAATAGATTGGGAATCGCTGCTTTAGACCATCCTGCATCTTAAAGAGCTTTCTTGAAATGTGAATGGTTTTACCTCAGAGGAAATTGCTACACAGTGCTGGAGCAGAACCAGAACACAGGTTGTGGCTCCAGGCATAGCAGGAAACGAAAGTTATAGGAAGAGTTGATGATGATGAGGTAGCAGACTAATAGAAAGGATCACGGACACTTGCTAGGAAAATTCCTCATTTTAAAGGCTCAAAAATAGGAAGCGTGCCAAGTTACCTGTCCTGAAACCACTTCCTCAACAATGCTTTCCTTTCCATTTCTCTCTTCTCAGAGGTACAGGATATAAAACAGCCCAACAGACTAATCTCTGCAGTGGATGGTTCTATAAACACTTTCTCAGTGGCAATGGTGAGCTGTCTGCCTCACTAATGGGAAATCCACACACTTTTAATGATCTGTACAAAATCAGCAGGTGCTGTGTGGGTGCTAATCATGCTGGGAGCTTCCCTGCAGGACAGGTTGGAAAATACATAGAGCTTTCCACTGCTCCTTGCCATCTCTACACCCACTTGGAGTTAGAACGCCATGACCAAGTTTGCTTTAATCCCTGAAATGCACGGATAGTTCAACACAAGCAAGTCAATAAATGTAGCAAACTACATAAAGACAAAAAAATCACATGATCATCTCAATAGATGCAGGAACTGCCACTGAGAATATGATGGTGCCCTTCTCATGTTTAATTGATTGGTTCCTGGATAGAGATAATGACACATTGGGACACTATCCTATTCATAGTAATGGATGCTAGACCAAACCACAGGGCTATGAAACCTTTCATTGTGCAGTTCTCTATGTATTTGACAAACACGTATGTGTTACCACTGTAATAGGTTTTAAGAAGATATGTTCACTGTTCACAAGAGCTTTGCTAGAACAAAGTCCCCACTTTGAGACTGATGAGATTGAATGAGAAAAACCCAGTAAGCATGAGGTCAATCACTTCTCAAAAGGCAGAGAGCCTCAGATTTGGCCTGAAAGTATCATAGGCTACAGAAGACATTGGACTACTTCTTTTAGTCTCAAAACTAAAAGATGAGTATATTGTGTCTGGGATTTTCCTGAAAGTATATTCTCTTTCTGCGCCCCCCAAGTTGGAAGAAACACAAACTGTTCAACAGAAAGTGAAATAAGGCACAAGATTAGGCTGGAGTCAGGTTGGGAAAATGACATATTATGGCTCTTGGGAGACCTAGACCCTGTCACTTCACTTAACATGATGCTTCCTATGCTGCAGACACACAGAGTCAAAAACAGGCCAATCTGTAGCCACCATTCTACCTCGGTGCTTGCAGGAAAGACTGGGTCCTCTTCTCCAGCCCTGCTGCAGGCAGACTGCAGCCCCATCTTTACTCAACACTTCTTTATAGCTGTGCCTTAGAAACAAAGGATGCTTCCCCTGAAATATCTTCAGGGCCTGTTTCTGTCTCCAGTTTGTTTTTAAGATCGTGGGAACAGCCTTACAAGAATCCAAGATCTTCAATAAATGCTACAAAAACAAGTGCTGGGTTTTTTTGTTTTGCTTTGTTTTGTTTGGTTTGGGTTTTTTTTCTTTCTGATAACTTGAGGAAAAGGTGATATTTAGTAACTACTTTGATTTGTTCTATCCTGGGAGAAAAGAGCAGGGAACCTTCCAGATGATGGCTGCAGATTCTGCTGTGATTTTTGCCCATCAAAGCAACATTTTCTGATTGAGCAGGAGATAGCCTCTTTTCTGTCATTTAAGGAAGAAAATATTTTTGTAGTTTTTATCCCCACGAAAGAGTCTATAGAGGACATCAGGGGGGAGAACCTGCTTCTCAGAATGTGTGGAGAAAAGGTTTGGGAAATAAGGGCTTTCATTCCCTTTGGCATCCTGTTGAGAGGGAAGAAAAAAGGAAGAAATAAAATGGGAACTGTTTATGCCACAGGACTCTGCCTGAGGACTGAGTCTAAATCATAGACTCACAGACTGGTTCCAGTCCTTGATGGATCCTAGCATGCATTATGCTGCTCTGGTGCTCCTGGGAAGAAATACAGAGTGTAGTCTCTATAAATTTCTCTTTTCTAACCTCAGGCAGGCCCTATGTTCTGCTATTCATTGCTTTCATTGGTCCCCAAGCAGCTCTTTTTCCCAGGTCCCTTGTATTTGTTTCAGAAACTCTTTTCTTGAAAGCATTCTTGTCTAATCTGCATCCTCCTCCCATTGTGCCTTTGGACAAGGGACCTGGCTTCACAGAGAAAGTTCAGAACATCCCTCTACGGCTCTCATTAGACCAATGCTCTGTCATTCACTGACCGGACACGACACTCTGACATCTTGGTGTTCTGCTTCCTCTGTGATGGGGTCACAGGTGAAAAGACAGCTTACTACACAGAAACCTTTGTGCATTTGAAGTGCTTACTAATGTCACTCTCAAAAATATGGAGGCCATTTATATGTGTATATGACATGTTCACATGTGTGGATGTGTGTGCAAATGTGTACATGTTCGTGTCTACATGTACATATGTGGGAGTACATGGAAGCCAGAGATCTCAGTCTAATATCTTCCTTACTTGCTCTCCATCTTATTTGAAAGCGTTTTCCACTGAATTTGAAGTTCACTGATTTGACTAGACTGACCAGCCAATAAGCACTGGAGATTTTCCTGTTTTCCATTCTCCAACAACTGGGCAATTGCTCCATGCCGCCACGCCCAGCTTCGAGTGTAAATGCTTGGGACTGAGACCCAGTCATCATGCTTTTACAAGTATCTCTGTCAAGTATCCCTGACAGCTATCTCTACATCTATTTTTGGCCCTCGTCTACATGAATTCTCTCAGCACTGGATCATTTTTGACATTTGCTCCACAAAGAGCTCCTCCTTCACACACATCTCCCACCTTTGCTCCCTTCCTGTCTCACCTACACAGACTCCTCTCCCTCTTCACCTCATTCCATGCCCTGTTCTTACTTACTGCTGGAGACGACTATTCAGTTTACTTATTGTATGCATATATGGTGTGATTTTATTTACTCCCATGTTTCAAAGAAAAGTCACAGGTCTCCTTCCAAACTGCCAATGATAGCTATTATTCCTATGATAGATACCTATCCAACAGTCTCTGCTTCCTTAGACTATAGAACCGTTTGCTAAGGAGTGCTAATATGTGTGGGTGAAGTGGACCTCTTCCTTAACTCTGAAGAAAGAGCCAAGACTTAGGTAAACAGTTGGTTTTTCTTAATTCTCCCACTGTCAGGAGACATGTGATTCACCAGTGGCCAATGATTTAACTGCAGTGGCCAGTTCCGGGTTTCTGAGAATATAATATTTTAGAATCAAATTTAAAACAGTGCCTGTGTCCAAAGGGAAATTTTGACTTGTTATCAAAATCCTCTACTTCTCAGTGATGTTGAGATGTCAAATGCAGAGTTATAGCTGTGACTATAAAGACAAATGGAGTACACATGAGAATGTTAGCCCCAGACTGATGATAAGAACCCAGATCTTTGTGGTGTCTTTAATCTACTGTTCCTACAAACCTTCAACTATCAATACCCAAGTTATTTATTTCCCAGTTACCGTTTGGAGACAGGGTCTCAGTCAGTAGCTCAAGTGGCATATACATCATGCTGGTGTTGAGCTTGTTGGGGTCTCAGCTGGTAGCCCATGCTTGCCTGTAGATCAGTCTGGTGCTGAATACGTAGTATCAAGCACTACCATGATTCATTCCCAACTCTTCATTAAATGAGGAAGAAATATTCATTGTTTGAGACACCTGATAGATTTTTTGATTGTTTTATTTGTTAGCTTTCTTTCTCTCTCTCTCTCTCTCTCTTTCTTTCTTTCTTTCTTTCTTTCTTTCTTTCTTTCTTTCTTTCTTTCTTTCTTTCTTTCTTTCTTTCTTTCTTTCTTTCCAAAGTTTTGTTATAGAAAAGTAGGAAGAGAAATGAGGTAGAGAAGTAAAGAGAGAAAAAAAAGATAGAGGTGAGAACTGTCCATGACCACGTGGAAAGAGGGGAAACAGGGGAAACAGGGGGACAAAAGCAAGGGCAAGAGAGAGAAGCAAGAGAGCTGTTAGATTTCTTAATAAGCAATCTTTGCCAATCACAGGCACTTAAGGAACTAGAAGCCAATAAAATGCAGGGACACTAGAATTCAGTATCTTGAGAAGTCACCATGACCTCATGATACTAACCACCATTGTGCATTCAGGAGAAGGTGAATCAAGCATACATGGAAAATGAAGAATTGTGCTCAGACATACAGAAAAACCATTCTTTCTTCTACATTTCAGTTTATGTCTTTGTACCCTCCCAATTCTGCCATCTACCCCAGGAAAAGACATATCTCAAGATACATCTTAGGATCCACTGTCTTCTTAGTACCATCTCAGACATAGAAGTTCCAACATCCCTAGTGACTTCTCCAATTTTGAGGATCCAATACTTTTCAAATTTGGAGGTGATTTTCTCATAGAGTTATGGACCAATATGTTGAATGTTCTTAATTACCTGAATCCTATTAAACACCAGATTATAAATAGCTCTTGCTAAGGTAAGTAACCCACAATGGGCTTATCTTGAATTAAAGACACATATCAAGAAAAGAAACAGTGTGTATTTCCTGACTGTGTTTGGGACATCGCCATTAATATGTTTCATACCCTTCACTCATCTCTGTGCCACCTCTCTGTATTTCTCTGTACTGCTGGTGACTCATCCCCAATCTCTTCTGAGGTTACACTCACGTTCAGAGCCCAGTTCAGGTGGCCTCATACATTGTCTTGGTTTTAAATATCATCCCTATGTTGGTAACTGCTGGTGTAACATTTTAGCCCAGACTCTCCCTTGCAGTCTGGGATTTCATATCACAATCTTTGACTTTTCTACTTGAAGGAATATCAGTCACCTCAATCTTAGTATTTCTATATCAAGGTTCAGATGTTCTAACTGATTCTAGCCTGTTCCAAGTGTTCTCCATCTTAGTGAGCAGATACTCTTTCTTACCAAGTCCAAATCATATATTAATTCTCTTAAAGTATTTTATTAAAACATTTTCAAGTGAGGTAACCCAGACTCAAAAGATGAATCATGGTATGCACTCACTAATAAGTGGATATTAACCTAGAAAACTGGAATACCCAAAACATAATCCACACATTAAATGAGGTACACGAAGAACGGAGGAGTGGCCCCTTGTTCTGGAAAGACTCAGTGAAGTAGTATAGAACAAAATCAGAACAGGGAAGTGGGAAGGGTTGGGTGGGAGAACGGGGGGGTGGGGGGGGGTGGGGGGAAGGGGACTTATGGGACTTTCGGGGAGTGGGGGTCCGGAAGGGGGGAAATCATTTGAAATGTAAATAAATATATCAATAAATAAAAAAAAAACATTTTCAGAGACGATACACTTTGATCATTTTCCCCTCTCCATCTCCTCCCAGATCCTCCCGCATCCCTGCTCACACAGTCTCTCTCTCAAGCTACAACTCCCATGAACTATAACAAAAAACAAAAATCAAAATAAACTTAAAAAAAGAAAAGAAAAGACGGGAAAAGAAAAGGAAAATCAATAAAACAAAAATACCAAAAAGAAAAGAAAAGAAAAGAAAAGAAAAGAAAAGAAAAGAAAAGAAAAGAAAAAAGAAAAGTACACAAAGAAAGCCATGAAGTTTTTGTTGGCCAACCGCTCCTGGGCATGGGGCTGAACCCTGGAGGGTGGTTGATCTATAGGGTGAAACTCCATTGAAGAAAACAAACTTTCCTTTTCCCAGCAAGTGCCCATTACAAATAACTTCTTATTTAGGTGTGGGAATTTGTGTCTGTTTCCCCTTCTTAGTGCTGAGGTTTTGTCTAGTTTGAACCTGTACAAGTCTAATGCATGCTTACATGTCTATTAACTGATGAATGGCCAATTAAATTGTGGTCCATTTACACAACAAAATATTATTTAGCTGTTAAGAAAAATGAAAATATGAAAGTTGCAGGTAAATTGATAGATCTAGAAACAATCATCCTGATCAAGGTAACCTAGACCCCCAAAAGGCAAATACTACCAGATTTCTCTTATATGTAGATGTTAGCTCTTAAGCTTTAGATATGTTTAGATAATCTTTTAAACTTTTGAGATATGTTTGCTTCAATCTAAATAACTACAGAGATTAGTAAGGAACCTCAGGTGGGAGATAAGGTGGGGAAATAGGGTATAGTGTTAAAAGAGATGGTGGGAACTAGAATAGTAGGATTAAACATGGAGATGGAATGGAGAAAAGGATAGAAGAGGGAATAAGGGGGAGGAACAACAACTCTAAAGGGCTTTTGAAGAGCTATATGGAACCCTATTGTCATTCTTGAATGTCTACTTATCTGACAGTCTATATGTAATTTAAACAGATAGGACCAGAGTCAAATTCAAGCTATGTCTTATTATTCTCATTAGGGGCTGTCAGATTCAGCAAATAAATGCATAGGGCCACTTAAACTCAAAACTAACATTTTCCTGGTGTGGTTCATTGAGGTCTCTTCATAGCAAAATTATTTCACTGGTTTAACCTCTGTCCTATTTATAAGATGCTTTGCATCTAGGAAGATGAACTGACAAGAGAAACTCCTCATGACTCCTGTGTTAACCAGGCCTATAGGACACACAACTTAAATAAGATCAAGAATTAAAGAGAATCTATAGGCTCATGGAACAGATTTCTAAAGTATGGCCATCTTTAGGTATAATTCTTATCTAATCATTTAATAACAGCTGTAGAAGTGTTATTCGGACTTGTTACTGTAAAAATTACACATGATAAACAACTTAGGGATGTAGAGTTGAGTTAGGATTTTAGTGTCAAGGTTTAGAATCAGTGGTCCTCAGTGCCATTGATTCTAGGCCCACTCTGAGGCAGAGCATCATGTTAGAAAGCATGTGGAAGTGGAGGGTTTTTACCTCATGGCAGACAAGCAACAGAGAGAAGAAAGACCTCCACTCCAGGTCTCTCCTGTTTCTTCCTCTCATTCCATCTTGACCCAGCCTATTAGGGGTTACTGCTCTCCTTAGTTGACCCTCTCTGGAAACATTCTTAAGGAAACACTAACCAATGTGTTTTATTAACCTGCTAGGTTATCTCCCAACTTAATCAAGTGGACACCAGTCATTAATCCTCAAAGGAAATCGACTCTTCCAGTCATTTCTACTTCAGGACTTCTGACAGATTTCCCTCTCTCTTTTTTTTCTCAATACCCTTACACATTTCATTATTATAGCTGCTTGTGGACAAGCTGACACCACTCCAAATGCCATAGGGGAGAAATGTCTTCTCTAAGAGCTCCACTCAAAGTAAATCAGATGGGAGTCAGCCAACAATGGCTGAAAATCTAGAGGGTTCATAGTCGCCTAAGTCACTCATACTTGGGGACCAGGCTGAGACAAGCATGCTCTTATAGTCTGGGAAATAATCACTGAATTGGAAAAAAATATTCTAAAAGAAGACATAGAGAAAACCAACAGAGCATGTTTTCATGATTTCCCATGACATGTATGATCTTAACTTCTCTGCTTAGCTAAGGAGGATTTTTTTACAGCCTGTCCCTTACTCTTCCCCCTTTCAGCTACTTCTCAAGCAGGCCCTGCCAGGCTGATTTGCTGTCATGGTCTATATGGTTCTTGCTTCATGTTGTACTTGTAGGGCCTACCCTGCAGCAACACTTCTTTTCCAATAAATAAATAAATAAATAAATAAATAAATAAATAAATAAGTAAGTAATCTGGCTGACTTAATCCTATCTTCAGTGTAACTGCTTTACAAGGTTCCTTGAGTTCATTTAATTCTGCTTCTCTGAGTCACTCTTTCTTATGTGGGCCAAGGTCGGGGGTGGGGTGGGGTGTGGTCCTCAGAGGTATGATAAGGATGCCAGTCCCTGAGGCTGCAACTGCAAACATCAAACCAAGAGAGGAATTAGGGGTGTGGGTAGGGGATAAGTATGTGGGCTAGAGAAGAGAACCCCTGGCAAGGACATTTCAAATCAGCCTTTGACCCCATTTTCTGCTCCTTGGTTCCATTTGCAGAGGAGCTGAGGAGCCAAGGGGCCGCGGAGCTGTCCCTTCTCTCTTGTGAGGGCTTACTGCTGCAACTTAAGAACATGGTAGAGCTGCTGACATTCCCAAAGGGAGATGAATCTTTTTAATTTCCTTCTCTCCTTGCTGAGTGGAGTCTGGCCTTCCATCCCTAAGTCAAGAAGTGAGCTAAAAGGTCCAGAAAAGACATCTTTCTTTTACTCAAGCCATTTGAAGGCTCCACAGCCCAATCAAGCTCCTTTTATCATGTTATTATCATAGACAAAACTGGCATCTCCAGGCTTGGGTGGCATCTGGAAGAGTGTTTTCTAACATGCATGGACCCATGACTTTGATGCTCAGCACTGCTAGGAAAAAAGAGAACTTCCCTTTTATATCCAATTAACTATCACCAACTTGTAAAGTCATGTTTATTGGGCACTTAACAAGAGTCGGGTGTTGTTTCCTATAGCAGGAATATACCATGCCAGACGTCCCCCATGGCATAGCACCTCATGCAGCAGGCCTCTGTTTTAGTGCTTCCATTAATGGAGGCTCCCCTAGCCACCAAAAAGTGTCAGTACTCATCTACTCCTGAGCTCCCTCCTTGTGACCTTCAGCCTCGTTGTTTATGCGCTTTCTTACTGTCCACTGTCATGATAAAGCTCATGTCACCCTCCTGTTTTTGTTGCCTGTTTTCACTCCCTTCACTCTTTTCCAGGTGTTCCAAGCTTCTAGATCAGTGATTCTATTCAGTGAACATCGTCTTTGCAGACCATTCTTTACCAGCTGAACAAAGAAACACAAAGACCCTTACATAGACTACTTTCCTCAGTGTTGCTCATGTACCCCAAGGGCTTGGTACTAACACCACACCACTTTACTGATGAGGAAACTGAGATCAGTACTGATGGGTGTCACTCTAGTGTCTCTGCTAGTAATGGCAGTCTTTAGACCCCAAGTCAGGCTCTATCTGCACCCTTCCCCACTTTAAGACATCTTAAGACTTTACTTGGATAAGGGAGATTTTATATTCTTCTGAAGTATGTAGTGGGGGCATTTTCCCAGTCTAGTTAGCCAGCTACTGTCTGTCACCATGGAGACCCAGAAGGGAAGAGAATTGCTAAGCTATTGCTGCTGGACTGTCATGGATGAATTACGGGGACTGATTCTTTAACTTCTGCAGCCTGCAAGTTATAGATTCTTATCCTTTCTCCAATGTCACTTGACAATGATTTAGGTTGTGAATCCCACTCTGTAGATGAAGAAACAAAAGACAAATAGTTAAATTATCATCCCAATGAAGTTTCCTGGCTCAGCCTAGTTTCCTTTGGCTTATTTATAGCTCAGACAATGAAGAACAGAGTCAAGCAACTTTTGGGGAAGGATGGCATGGTGATGCACAGCCAGAGCTTCTGGTATCCACTCTGCAGAAGGGGTATTGACTACTTTTGCTAAAAGATTTCTTGAAAAGATTAAATGTGTTTGGGAGACCCAGCCAATTCTTACATCTCCTCTTTCAACAGTATTAAGGCATCATTACACTACATTCACATTGAGAAAGTTACTATTGCTGCAATGAAACACCATGACAGTTTTATATAATAGTTTGTCATCAAAAGTGAAGGCAGAAACTCAAGCAGGACATGAACCTGGATGCAGGAACTCCTGCAGAGACCATGGAAAGGTTCTGCTTCCTGACTTGTTCCTCATCTCTTGCTCAACCTGCTTTCTTATAGAACCCAGGACCACCAGCTCAGAGGCGTGCGCACTCACAATGGACTGTACTATCTCCCATCAATCATTATTATGAAAATGCCTTACAGTCTTAGCTCCACAATCTTATGGAACCATTTTCTCTAGCTGAGGTGGAGTCCTCAACTGAAACTAAATGTCTTTATGTCATAAAGCTGGCATAAGTTGACATAAAGCTATGCTGCACTCTGGTCACCACGGGCAGATAGTATGACTAAGGACAATCTTAGGGGGTACTCAGAGAACATTATACTAGCCATCTGCTGAAGTGTATTCAACGGATTTTTGATCTTTTAAAGTGTTTTATGGCCAGAGAAAGATGCATCCCAATATTATTTCATTAGACCACATAACCTGTACCTTAAGAAAATCATTGAACTATGCTAGATTATGAAATGAATTAATTCCTATACTATCTCAAATTAGAGTAAAATAATAAAATAAGATTATATGGATTATAATCCATATAATAATATGGATTTCATAGGACATTCAAATATTTCCATTGTGTATCTGTTTAGCCTTTACTAAAGTTGGCTTATAAAACTATTTCATATGATCCTGTACCATCATATTATTTTTGAATAGAACTAGAATGTTTATAGAATGTTACTAGAATGTTTACCACTTCATTCTTGTCTCCTGGAGTACCAAATCTCACACCAGCTCACCCTATGATATATGCAGACCTTATATAGCAACATCATATAGGAATCCTGATGGAAGAGCAGACTGAACACTCTGGGCCTCTAACTCAGTACTTTGGTGACACCATGAGTAATATGAAGAGAACCGGCAATACCCGGGATCTCAAAAGTACCTTCCAATTGATTTTCAGAGCACATATTCCCTTGTAGAATGTCTTAAGCATTGTCTAAGAATTCCCACAAGACTTCAGATCTCAAATTCTAGACTGTATATGAGTCTGAAAACTCCTCAAAAAACAAATATATTGTCTCTGAAGAACCTTTTTCAATAGCTGAGGCAGGACCAGATATCTGAATCCTTTCTTTCCTTTCTTCCCTCTTTCTTTCTCCTCCCTTAGGCCTCCATTTTTCCTTCCTTCCTTCTTTTTCTGAACCAGAAGACAAGCTTTTACTTTGTAACTCACCCTGGCCTCTGATGCTACAGCTTTTAAGAGCTGGGGTCACAGCTGTGCACCATGTCCAACTTGAAAGTCTATACTTGTAGCAACTTCCAAGAGCATTGATGCTGCTGATTCCCAAATGACATACACCTTGCACAGAGGTAGCCACTCTTTCTCAGGTTTTTAAAAGACAGTGGGATCCTTTGTTTGAAAATAATAGCAAATCCTTTCTCTGAGCATGAGGATGTGGCCCGATGGACACACCAGCAGATTCTTTCATAAAGCTTTCGTAGACTCTTTAGTACATTTCTATGATTCATTTTTCTCATAGCTTTGGGCTAGCTGAGTGGAAAGAGAAGTGAGTTAATGTGTTCTAATGAATATTTTTACAAGCTCATTAAGGTAAGATGTATCAGTACTAATGAGAAAACAATTTTCCTCTCAACTCCCACTGCTGAGGTTGAAAGCTCCCAAGGTCAAAGATAAGCCACCCCCAAGCTGCCTTTCCACACGCTTCCCTTGATGTTGATTAAGGATGATTTATTGTAAATTCAAATGGGACAGTGGGCGCAAGGTGAGAGACAGTGGTGGAAAGAAGAAGGACTTATGTACCAATTGATGATCTGGATAACAAACACTTAGAAAATATATTTATATCTTTATGTGATCCATGTGCCACCTCCACTTTGGTCACGTGACTTCACCACATGTCCTATTGTGGTGTCTGATACATCCACTGGAAAAAAAATGTTATCCACAAAATTAGAAAGTAGTGAACTATAAAATTGCTAATTATTTTCTAGTAAATTTACTTTTAAGTAACTCTAGACATCAATTACAGGCACCATTAGGCACCATTAAGCACTGGGTGTGTTTACCAAACAACGGGAGTCCATTGCTGGTTCCTGTCTCATCTATTTGACCTCAGCAAGTCTGCCCCTCCCAGCCTCCTCCCAAGTGCTCCTTAAAGACAAGGCATAGCATGAAGAGATGGAATTAAGCAGTACAAATAATAGGAGATTGTTTCTATTTTAAGTGTCACTGCCCAGTCAAGCCTCAGGTGTCTTAGATGAATGTGTTTTAGGGAAAGGTTTTAATTCTAATTGTCAGCTCAGGCTGCATTTTCCAAGTCAAAGTGTCCCTACCAATGCTATATATTAGAATCACATGGAACATTGTAAATATGTGTCAAGGCCCTATCATTTATACTACCTAGGTTACAGCCATTATATTGTAACTTTAAGAATTAATTTGTATTATATTGCATCAGGGGAGTATTTTGCCCCTATGTATGTCTGTGCACCACATGTTCATGGTCCCCTTGGTAGTCAGAAGAAGGTGTTGGGTCCCCTGGGACTAGAGTTACAGGTGGTTGTTAGCTGCCATATTGGTACCAGGAATCAAACCCATGTCCTCTGGAAGAGCAGCCAGTGCTTGGCTGCTGAACTGACTCTCCAGCTCTAGTAAGTTTCAGATTCTTCAAGAAATGTATGACTATTACCAGGTGCACTCCAAGATTCTAAGCATATCCCTGGCCATTCTCCACTACCATCACCATCCTTTGCCTTCTTCCTATCTACTTTTCTAGTAGTGAGATAGAGTTTGGGGCTAAATAATAATCTACAATTATGATGCCTTGGGAAGATATAACTGTGAGATAATCTGAAGGGGAGATACTACCTGCTCATCACATATAAGCAACGACCACTTTTATGACCACTAGGTAAAACACTTTCCCTGTGCACTTTGGTAGGCTTGGAGTGGCCTGTGCTCTAAACTCAGCTTTCACTAGCAATGTTGAAGAAACCTTAGTCCCCCATGCATCAAGCAGAGGCAGGAAGGGCTAAGGGTTGAATGTCTGTGTTCTGATGCGGGAGTTCAGGGTAGACTCTGGAGTGAAGCCTCTATGCTTGTAGACTGACTCCAACTCTAATTAACAGTTGTCATTTGACCTCAGTAAGCTTTAGTTACTCATGTTCAAGATCTCATAGAGAAGATTGTTAAAGAAGAGAGCAGGAGACAGGACTCCTAAGCAACTGGGCATTTCTCGGCTAGTGACAGCTCTCATGCCATGCATTAAGCCTAGCATCTGATTCCCAGTAGATGTACTTCGCTGCTTTCCTTCATTTCATTTAAATAGAAGTGTCGGTCCGTACTTCTGGCTCTCACGAAAAGGTATGCATGTGAGCTGGAGGATGCCTACCAATTTCTTTGTTCTATCTCATTTGTGCTTTGCAAAGTGGAGTAAGGTAGCTAGTGTGATCGATGAGAACATCTTAACTACTGAGCAACACTTGCAGATATGGCCACTGTCCCTGAAGGATATCATTCTTCCTTTTCATGGTTTGTCCTGTGCTTAGAGAGAACTAGAGGAGATGGTGAACCAGTCTCCTGCTTCCTTCGTCCAACATTCAATTCTGAGTCAGTTAATAGAGTACCACTGGCAGCAAGAGCTTGGGGCCACTAGGACCCTGCTTTCAGTCTTCTGCACACTGTGGAGATGGCGCTCCTCTGTGGATGGAAGAGCAGAGAAACAGTTTGGCGTCCTCAAAGTTGATGGGTGACTCTCCATTTGGTAGACCATTTTTCTTGCTCATCCCCTTTACTAAACACAGGAGTAGTGTTAGCATGGGCCTTAAGGACAACACTCATCATCACAAGCTGGACTAATTCCCTCTCTAAGCCTCAGGGCAGTGAGAACTGGACAATTTCTTTGCCTTCTAAACCTGACCTCTGTTCTGTGGCTGAGGCCACACAGACTCACAGTGTGCCACATGGACAATACCCAACTTTTACTATTTTGACAACAGGTGAGGCTGTAAGGAGACATCAAGGAGATTGACCACACTCCTGACCTCCTACGTGCCTGAATGTCATATGGGTTTGCTGTGTCATGTGACCATGTATTCTCTAGATTTAGAAACTGGATGTTCACTCTTACATCTGGCACATGGATTCTCTTCCAGGATCTTTACATTAGTTGCTTTTCTTTTGTATGATTGTAAGAATTAAGTCTAGAGTAAGAAATAAACTGTGGGAATTTAGACAACCTTGTCAGCTAGAGTAGCTTTATTTACCTTGAGAGGTGGTGTCTTGAGGTCTATACTGTGATCAGTCTATAGAACCCAGCAACACAGTACCAGAGTTCAGGGGAATGAAGAGAATATGCTTCAGGTTGGATTAGTGAGGTTAGAGAAGGGTAGGGAAGGTGGCTTCCTTAGCTGCAGAGTAGACATTAGTTGTTTTCCTTGTTTACACTGTTTTTGAAACTGTAGAATCTGTTGGCTCTTTTGCAACACTAGGTGTCTAGAATTGGAATCAGATGACTTTTTTGTTTTTTTGTGTTTTGGGGGTGGGGTTGGTGGCATTCAAGGGGAGGTATGGGAGTGCTCTTTAATTATAAAACACTATGACCAAGGCAATTGTAGAAGAAAGTGTATTTGGGCTTGCAGTTATAAAGGGATAAGAATCCGTCAAGATGGGAAAGTGGCAGGCATGGTGGCCAGAGTATCAATGTTCATATAGTGAACCACAAGCACCATGCAGAGAGAGAGAGAGAGAGAGAGAGAGAGAGAGAGAGAGAGAGAGAGAGAGAGAGAGAGAGAGAGAGAGAGAGAGAGAGATGGCCTAGCAGCATCAGCTGGGGCCAATGAGCCTATGGGTAACATTCTCATTCAAACCCCTGAAATTTCTAAGGCCATAGTTATTTGCTTATTTCTTCTAATTTCCACTAAAACTCTGCTTCCCAGGTATTAATCCTCAGTGCAAAGTCCCAAGTTTTCTTTAAACATTAGGTCTATTTTCCTTTTTTTTTAATAAATATTTTTATTTTGTATATTCTTTGTTTACATTCCAAATGATTTCCCCTTTCCCTGATCCCCCCTCCCCATATGTCCCATAAACCTTCTTCTCTCCATCCCTTCTCCAATCACCTCCCTCCTTTTTCTCTGTCCTTATATTCCCCTCTAATGCTAGATCAATCTTTTCCAGGATCAGGACCCTCTCCATACTTCTTCATGGGAGTCATTTGTTATGCGATTTGTGCCTTGGGTATTCAGAGCTTCTGGGCTAATTAATATCCACTTATCAGAGATTGTGTATTCTTTTGTGTATTCTTTTGTGATTGGGTTACCTCACTTAGGGTGATATTTTCCAGATCAAACCATTTGCCTAAAAATTTTGTGAATTCATTGTTTCTAATTGCTGAGTAGTATTCCATTGTGTAAATATACCACATTTTCTGTATCCATTCCTCCTTTGAGGGACATCTGGGTTCTTTCCAGCTTCTGGCTATTATAAATAAGGCTGCTATGAACATAATGGAGCATGTGTCTTTATTGCATGCCGGGGAATCCTCTGGGTATATGCCCAGGAGAGGTATAGCAGGGACCTACGGAAGTGTCATGTCCAGTTTTCTGAGGAACCGCCAGACTGATTTCCAAAGTGGTTGTACCATCTTACAGCCCCACCAGCAGTGGAGGAGTGTTCCTCTTTCTCCACATCCTTGCCAACACCTGCTGTCTCCTGAGTTTTTGATCTTAGCCATTCTGACTGGTGTAAGGTGAAATCTCAGGGTTGTTTTGATTTGCATTTCCCTAATGACTAATGATGTTGAGCACTTCTTAAGGTGCCTCTCGGCCATCCCAATTTCTTCAAGTGAAAATTCTTTGTTTAGATCTGTACCCCATTTTTAATAGGGTTATTTGGTTCCCTGGGGTCTAACTTCTTGAGTTCTTTGTATATATTGGATATTAGCCCTCTATAGGATGTAGGGTTGGTGAATATCCTTTCCCAATTTGATGGTTGCCGTTTTGTCCTTTTAACAGTGTCCTTTGCCTTACAGAAACTTTGTAATTTTATGAGGTCCCATTTGTCAATTCTTGATCTTAGAGCACTATTCCACAAAATAGAAACAGACGGAACTCTACCCAACTCATTCTATGAAGCCACAATTACACTGATACCAAAACCACACAAAGATCCAACAAAGAAAGAGAACTTCAGGCCAATTTCCCTTATGAATATTGATGCAAAAATTAATAATAAAAACTTAATAAAATTCTTGCCAACCAAATCCAAGAACACATCAAAACGATCATCCACCATGATCAACTGGGCTTCATCCCAGGGATGCAGGGATGGTTCAATATAAGGAAATCCATCAATGTTATCTACTACATAAACAAACTCAAAGAAAAAAACCATATGATTATCTCATTAGATGCAGAAAAAGCATTTGACAAAATTCAGCATCCCTTCATGCTAAAAGTCTTGGAAAGAACAGGAATTCAAGGCCCATACTTAAACATCATTAAAGCAATATACAGCAAACCGGTAGCCAACATCAAATTAACGGAGAGAAACTTGAAGCAATCCCACTAAAATCCGGGACTAGACAAGGCTGTCCTCTCTCTCCATATCTTTTCAATATAGTACTTGAAGTTCTAACTATAGCAATTAGACAACATAAGGAGGTCAAAGAGATACAAATTGAAAAGGAAGAAGTCAAACTATCACTATTTGCAGATGATGTGATAGTCTACGTAAGTGACCCGAAAACCTCCACCAGAGAACTCCTACAGCTGATAAACAACTTCAGCAAAGTGGCTGGTTATAAAATCAACTCAAGCAAATCAGTTGCCTTCCTATACTCAAAGGATAAGCAGGCTGAGAAAGAAGTTAGGGAAATGACACCCTTCACAATAGCCACAAACAATATGAAGTATCTTGGTGTGACTCTAACCAAACAAGTGAAAGATCTGTATGACAAGAACTTCAGGTCTCTGAAGAAGGAAATCGAAGAAGACCTCAGAACATGGAAAAATCTGCCATACTCGTGGATTGGCAGGATTAATATAGTTAAAATGGCCATCTTTCCAAAAGCGATCTACAGATTCAATGCAATCCCCATTAAAATCCCAACTCAGTTCTTCACAGAGGTAGAAAAAGCAATTCTCAAATTCATCTGGAATAACAAGAAACCCAGGATAGCTAAAACTATTCTCAACAACAAAAGAAATTCTGGAGGAATCAGTATCCCTGACTTCAAGCAATACTACAGAGAAATAGTGTTAAAAACTGCATGGTATTGGCACAGTGACAGACAAGTGGACCAATGGAATAGAATTGAAGATCCAGAAATGAATCCACACACCTATGGTCACTTGATCTTCGACAAAGGAGCTGAAAATATCCAGTGGAAAAAAGATAGCCTTTTCAACAAATGGTGCTGGTTCAATTGGAGGTCAGCATGCAGAAGAATGCGAATTGATCCATTCTTATCTCCATGTTCTAAACTTCACTCCAAGTGGATCGAGGACCTCCATGTAAAACCAGACACACTGAAACTAGTAGAAAAGAAACTGGGGAAGACCCTTGAGGACATGGGCACAGGGGGAAAGTTCCTGAATATGTCTATTTTCTTTAGAAGGAGCCTGGTTCTCCTCTAGCCTGGGATAGCTGACTTTGGGTGGGAAGAGGTCGGATTTTACTTGTCACGTGAGAACTTGTAAATTCCCACCTCAGCAATATCCCACATCAACACTGAGGTTGTGGCTTCGGTGGTGATGTGCCGGAGACCAGTGAATATGTCTCTGCCGCAAATTTTCCCCAGTAGGGGCTAGATCCCAGGGCAAACTTCTATGAAAATAGAGGCCGGGAAGATTAATTGATTTTTTTTATCACATTTTCTTCCATTAAAAATTATAAAATCAATGTAAAAACACTATGGGGAATTTAGAACACAGAAGAAAATAACTCCTTTAAATGCTTCTAACACAAGTTTTATTTTTGCTCCATTTTCCCTACTATCCATAATATATATGCAATCTGTATGCAGTTACCACTGTCAATTTATTCAATAAACAATTCCTAACCTATTATGTGTATAGCCTTGTGCTAATCAGTTTAAAGCAGAGGGAAATTCTATCCTTGGCCTTGGCTGGCTAGCAGTTTCAGGAGGGAAACCAACCACACAGGTCATTCTAACACTAAAAGGTAACTTGTGTCTGAACACAAGTGATGTAGACAATGGCCCATAGCTATGTGACATTGCTTCTGGAGTTGGAATCACATGACAACCTGAGGCAATACAAAGTCCCCACCTGAGTATCTGTCAGAAATCTATAGTGGCAAACAGTAGTGAAGGCATACTACATGCAAAAAAACTGGAAAATTCACTGTTAGTTTTGTAATCAGAGACTTATATAGAAATGGAGAATCCTGGATTTTCTTGAAAATTAAACTAAGCAGCCCTAGAATCTATCATCTATTTAAGGGATAATGTTGATGAACAGGATGTCACCTCCCAAACCAGGCAAAAAGCTGTTCCTGGGCCTCCTTTGTTTCTCAAGCTCAGGAGTAATCATTCTTAGGTCAATCCCCTGAACAGCCTTCCCACCTGCTGCCATGAGCCACTATTGTTCTCTGATAGGACAGATTCTGAGCTCCTGGCTCATCCCAGACATGCCAGCAGGCCCCAAGCTCTGCCTTCTGTCTGTAATGTTCCTTGCAGACACCTAACCCTCAGGCCTTTCCTGTTTCCAAGCCTTGCTCTTGCATTTGAAACCATAGTAATTATCCCTGCCCCTCTGAAGGCTGTGATTGCATTTTCCACTTCAACTTTTTACCAATATTAACATATTATATAGACATTTTTTTGTTATATTTATTGCTAAGCATCCACATCCTCCTCATAGAAAGGAAAGAAAAATTCTCAGTGGATGCAAAGCTTCATGCTCAGTCTTGTTTTTGTTGAATCAATAAATGATTCATGATTAGTCTATTAGCATTTTAAAAAATAAGTTTCTAATCTGCAGGAAGTACTGGAAATGAATTGACCTGGTGTGCTACTGGCCTGCACACACATTCAATTCTTCACTAGTCAAAATAGCTAGAAGCTTAAAGTGAATACAATACCCCGGGCCAAGACAGTGGTTGCCACATACTAGGCCTGTAAGCCCAGGGAGAACTGGCTCACAGTAAGCAATCGGATGTCAGTCTATCCTTGTTCTATTCCTTAGTTGACATTTCCAAGCAAGAAAGTTTCTATTTTAATGTCATTCATCCCTGGTGTTGCCTTCTCTTGTTCTCGGTCTCCTTCTCCCCCTCCTGTCTCTTTCTTTCTCCTATCACCATTCCATGTTCATGGTTTTCTTCTTAAATCTGAGCTTCACTTATGAGAGAAACCATGGGACCTTTTCCTTGCTGGCTTATTCCCCAGCCAGGATGACCTCCAGTTCTATTGATTTTCCTGAAACTGGTGTGATATTGTCTTCCTAATGGCTGCATAAAGCTCCATTGTGCATATGTACCACGTTTTCCTTTTCACCTGTTGATGGGCACTCCAGCTCCTGTGAATACCGTTGCAGTACATGTGAACAGGCATCTCTGCAGTGCCCATTTAGAACCTGATGCCTACACTCTCAGCAATGCTAAGGCTGCACCATATGCTTCTTTAAGTTTTCTGAGAAGCCTTTGTACCGGGTCTCTGGAGCAGAATTCCTGTAGGCCTTAGTTTCCTCATTGCAAGTTTGGGGGGCTACCAGGCTACTTCCATTTAAAAACTTAAATTAAAATAAAAAAAACAATAGAAATAAGTTGTACAACAGACCATCATAAACTGATACTAGATACTTTCTATAGTACTGCAAATTTCTCATGGAACCTAGTGGAGGTCTATTGGGAAGAGCTACAGGACTATGAGACTAAGAATCTGACCAAAATATCCAAAGGAGGGCATAATTGTCAAGCTGTGTGTGTGTGTGTGTAGTGGTGGGGGTGGGGGAGTAGTTCATGTTGGTTTGTCATTTCCAGGGTTGTGAATACACAGAGCAGGGTGATGGACAACCTAGGAGTCCGGTGGCCTGAGGTGAGAGGGTAGAGGGAAGAGCATTAGAGAGGCCATCTGCTGAGCCTACACAGCCCAGGCATTTGCATTTCATCCTGGCCTCCCACAGCTTTAGCAGCTGCAAGGCCATCTTGCACCTCAGAGGATAATAGCAATGCTTCCTTCCCAGGGCTGCTAATGTGTGTGAAAACATCCCTAGTCCAGTGTCCTGGCATTGGCTTAATCTCCCTAGAACCAGATGATAAAATCACCAATTTGATGGCCTCTTTTTTTTTATGCACTTAAGGTTTTCAAGGCTTAAACATAATCACCATGATGAAAACTGTCCCTCTGTTGAGTGCATTTGCTGGGTCTGAGCACTTTGCTGGGTGCTCTGTTCTGGTTATCTCATGCCACAACAGGTCTGAAAGCTAAGGCCCATTAAGGATCACAATTTTGGCCAATTCTATCAAAAAATAGCTCAGGCTGAAAGCTGCAAATGGTCAGAAAAGAGATTTATCCCTTTTCCACATAGAGGGAAGGTTGGATTCCATGTTGCTAGGACTCAGTTTGTTCACCTTTAAATGGGAGACCACAGTGTTTGCCTCCCAGGCTATTTGGTGGTGCCACCAGGACAGTCTCCAGAGAAGCCAATGTCTGTGTCTCACACCATAGCTTTCTATAGGTCAGTATTATGAGCAGAATTGTGTTAGCCCAAATTGCCAAATGGCCTGATTGCTGTCTTGGCCCTGTTTAAGGCCCGTCCCCTCCACCAGAAACCAACAAGGGTGATAGCCACATGTCAGCATTTTTATCACAATCTTAAGGATCCTCCTCAATGGTTTATTATGTAGACTGCTTCTTTTTTCTTTGCAGAAACTGTCAATGTCTCTCACTCTGTGTCTGATGTCATCCAACTCAGTTATCTTTGCAGTATTGGCCACAGGGACTTTAACTGTGTGTGTATATGAGCAATACAAATTGTACTTAGTGTATTTGTAGGGATGGGGAGGGGTTAGAAGGGTAGGGGGTGGACTTGGGAGGACTGGGAACTAGTGTGATCAGTATGCATCCTATGAAATTCCCCATTAATAAAAATATTATATTGGAGCCGGGCGGTGGTGGCACATGTCTGTAATCCCAGCACTCTGGGAGGCAGAGGCAGGCAAATTTCTGGGTTTGAGGCCAGTCTGGTCTACAGAGTGAGTTCCAGGACAGCCAGGGCTATACAGAGAAACCCTGTCTCAAAAAAAAAAACAAATCCCGAAAAACCAAAAAAAAAAAAATTATATTGGAGAAAACAGTTACACCTCCAAGAGAGCTGATTCAGGTAAGACAGGACCTTATGGATGCTCCTGACCCATATAATTAATATACTCTAGTAAGAAGTAGAAAGTAGGAGAAGCCACAGAGACAGATGACCCTGGAAACACCCTGGGAGAAAGTGGCCATGCACCAGGTGTAAGCCCCTCTAGGCTGGTCATTGTCCCTGAGGTCCTCAACTGCCAGGCCCTACCTTTCAGAATACTTTAACAGGCTTAGCCCGGTGAGGCACAGGGGTGTCCAGATCCTGCCACTAAGGGCCTCCCACCATCAAGCTTCACCCACAAACTAGCAGGATATCTTTCCCTTCAGAGTTGTAATGCTTGCATTGAGGAAACCTTGCCCTCAGACTTGTAAAACTTCTATTGGGGAGGCATTTCCCCTCAGAGCTGTCTAACACTTATACTAGCCAAGGAGGGACCTTAGGAAAAGTTAATCTTGCTGACTGTAGATTTGCATTTTCCGAACTGAGAGACAGGAACATTTATTTTGTGTCTATTTCTTGGTTATAAAAACCTGTATTTGGTAGCTAGGTAGTACTATTACAAAATTCCACAGACTGAGTGCCCGAAACAAGAAAAATCTTACAGGTCTGGAAGCTAGAAGTACAAGTTAAAGGCCTTTGAGACCCCCTTCCTTGCTTTGCTGGTAGCCATCTCTGGTAGCTTTTTCAAATGTCCCTGATATCCTTTCCTCTTCTTGACACCAGTGATAATGTGTTCAAACATTGCCTTTAAAGGCCTCATTCTAAGTTACCCATCTCTTTAGAAGCCTGTCTTCAAACATACGGGCTATATATGGATAATAAATCTCCAATGTATGACTTATAGGAGAACATAATTCAATATATAATACATTACTAGCAAACCTTTCAGTCTCTAAGAAGTGCAGATTATTTAAATTAAGAACTAATTGGTTTAGAAATAAAGTCAACTGAAGGAAAGGGGAGTAACCTATGAGTAATCACTCTTAATGACAAAAGTCCCAAAGACCTTAATCCAACCATCGACTGATTCACTCAGCACCCCAGAACTTGCTTCACTGAGGTCCAGTGAACCTGGGGTGAAGTGGAAGGTGCTTGAGAGACTAGACAAAGCACTTGCTAGATAGTGAGCCTCAATTCTGAAGGGTGCTATGGGCATAGTTCACCTAGGCAGAAGTGTCTGACCATAGAGATACTTCTGGAAAACTCCTTGTAATGTTGATTAAAATTAGTTGTGTTCTCTAATTTTCAACTTCCTGTTCTGAGGTGAGGTATGGGTATAACATTTCATGTGATTTTGCTGTATGGCCTTGATGTGGATAGGAAAGAAACATTTCTTAGGAACCCAAATGTCCAACAAGCAAGAGGCAAGGCAAGTCCAGCACACACACGTATTTGTGTGTGTATGTGCGCGTGTGTGTATGTTTGTGTGTGTGTATGCCTGTGTCTGTGTGTATATGTATATGTATGTGTATGTATATGCACATATATACATAGTTATACATGTGCATGGAAGAACAAACAACACATAGGGATTCAGAGCAAACATTAGAGGTCCTCCACATTATCTGTAGGGTTACCCTCATGCATTCTTCATGAAGAAGAAGCAAGGCAATGTCTAAGTAGGCAGTGGTGGGCATGGATCCATTCTACTCCAGAAGCCAGCACTGTGGGGAGCTAGAAACACCCCTGTCTGACACAGCAGTAAACACCAGGATGTGTCCAGTTAAGAACGGAACAATGGCCATCACTGTAATGGTGGAGGAGGAGAAAAACAGAAAGATGGTTTTCCCAGACAATGTGCTAGATCATGTCCATCCATAGCGCTTCTCAGCCTGTGTATGACATGGTCTCAACAGATGGTCGCTGTGCTAACAATGGTTCACACCGAAGCAAACAGAGTTCAGAAAGGAAGAAGAGGCTCAGCGAGAGGATTACCTGAATTCCACTTACATACAGTCGTCAATATCTGTCACACAGCCCTGTGGGAGATTCATGAAACTGTGTCATACAGTCACTGACATTGAACATATAACCAGAAAAGTGGGGACTGTGAAGGCCAGGGCCAATGTTTGATTAGAATTGCGAGTGATAAGCTCTCATGCTGGTTAGCATCACCTGAAACTGCATGGAGCCCCGCTGAAACACAGAGGTCAAATGCAGACAAGGGGAAGTTAGGAAAATCTGTTCTCAGAAATTTTCTGGTCAGCTTCTCTCAATGACCTCAGGAAAGAAACAGAATTGAGCCTTGAGCCCTGTCTTTGGGGCTTGGGACTGGGAAAACAGCTGCTTCAGCCGGAACAAGTTTGAGGTTTGGGGGGCGGGTAGCATGATTTTTCCTAGGGCTTTTGTTCTTCTTATGACTTGGAAATTGCCTTTCTGAGTAAGTGGGTTGATCACCTTCGTTAAGCTATTCACACCAATGTCACCTTCATATGTAAAATAGAACATTTCTATTCTCTTATTCTGCTTTGTAGAATGATCATTGCCTGAATACCAGGCTTTCTATTATAGATTAATTACTTGTGATATGATATGCATAAGGATGGATTGTTGTTGTATTGACAACATCATCCTTAGTAACTTTCTAAATGGAAACTAAAGAGTTGGGAAGTGAAAGTCGTTGATCTTAAGTGTCTACAATTATGGAAAATCTAGAATGTCTTCTTCCTCAAAGAGATAGGTGAAACATGTTAAATATCTCACAGGAGCTTCCCATGCGCAAGGATACTTTCATTTTCAAAAAGCTGTATTTTGTCCATTTGTTAGTTTACCTTTCTACATACCATGCTACACATATTTTTTCTTTAGCAATAAACAATATTTAAAGTAGTCATGTGTGAATGCCAAAGGACAACCGTAGGTGTCATTCCTTGTTTTTTGAAGCAAGGTCTCACTTCTCTGAACGCACTGATTAATCTAGGCTTGATGGCAGCAAGCCATTAGCATCTACCCACATCTTTCCCAAGAACCCTATGTATAAGTTACATATGCATAGTAGGCCTGAAAGTTGTATATGATAAAATAAGATGAGGAGGATACAAGGGCTAAGATGATAAACAGGATGTGGGTCCTGACACAAGTCTGGAGGTAAATCCAACAGAAAAATATATTCCTTTTATTATATTAAAGTTCAGATATCTTTTCTTTCTCTTTGATCAAACTACCAGGAACAAGTTCTCACACTGTCCTAATGAGTATGCACTTCTCATTATTACAATACTATAATCTATTGGGATACTTTCATTAGTATATTCTATTATTATACCAATTTTCATATGCTATCATAATATTGTAAACTATTATTTGCATTATATATTTGCACTAGCATATTATCACATGGGGTATTATATAATATATTATTTATGTTCTTCTAACACATTATTAGCATTTTCTACTTGTTCCAAACAAGCTGGAGTCATTTTATTAAGATATAAATTTTTAGACTCTTTATATGAAACTGTTTATACTTATAAACCAAAGGAGTTAATATTTCAAAAATTATACTCTTCAAAACAATAACATGGTGTCCATTTTCCGAGTCTACTTTTATAAAAAGTTATATGGAAAACTACTAATACAGAAATTTCCTAAAATATATACATATACATATGGAGTTACCCTATAATGGGTAATAATGCCTCTTCTAGAAACTGTAGATGAACAAATAAAATTACTGTGTGAATAAGGTGCCATATGAGGCCCCATATTTTACAAAACCCTATAGGTTATTGCCAATGTTATTAGCTACCCTCCAGAAATTGATGGTCAAACTCTTGCTGAAGCTCTCACATATGGGAGTCACTGAATACAGACAAATCAAGCTGCTACTCACCAGGAAGCTTTATCCTTACTGGCTAGCTTTCCTAGTGTTGTAAGGTGGAACTTCAGTTTCTTCAAAGTCTTCTTTTAATGATGGTTCCTAAATGCTTTAACCTCCCTCATGGTCTGCCACCCACAAGAGGTAGTAGAAAAGAAAGGATACTGGGGAAGTGGGCCTGTTTAGAAATGGTTCTTTGGAGCAAATCCCATCTGCATTGTCAGAAAATTAGCAGTTCAGTTCACAGGTCAGCAATGGCAACTTGATCTACTCACAAACACTTCATACATGTCCCAGCAGTCCAGTTCGGTAGTGTTGGGATAACAGCAGAAGACAACCTAGCAGGAAAATCCAGGCCTCAGCCAAATAGGCACAAGTCAGCCAGAGGGACCAGGAGGGACTCCAGGAGCAGTTCTTGGCTGTGCCTTCTTCAGTGAAGCAAAGATCAGAGAAGACAGGAGACCAACAAGCATTGTACAGTTAGCTCTACCAGCAAGTCAAGCTCGGCCTCTGCCACTGTCACTTTCCACTGAGTTCTATTTCTACTTCCTCCAAACATCACTTGTCCGGATGGGTCTCACCTCATTACATGTCTTGTCTCAGCATGTGAGTCTGTCTCAGCTGAAATCATTCTGCCAATCATCCCAAGTCCTCAGAAGCAACAAGAAACTGCCAGCACACCACCCACAGTTTTTTGGTGTGTTTCTGTCTATGGAGTCCCAACAAATGGAGCTCAACTATATAATGTAAGGTGGCCCAATATAGGTGTATATCATCAGCAAAGAATCCTTCATCACATGTCCTTTCATGTGCTTGCTTTAGCAGAAATCCTTTCACCTGTGTCTGCTTCAGCTAAACATTCCTTCATGAGTCTTCTTTTCACCTATGTCCACTTCAGTGAAATGTTCCTTTACCTCTTTGTTCTTGCAAAACACCATCAACATAACTGACTTTCAAAAGAACCCTTAAGTTTCCACTTCAGTAAGGTGTTGTGTGAACCCTGAAAACTAAAACATTTGGGTCCTGTCAAAGTATGCCTGTTGGTGCAATATTGACACAAGTATCTTGAGAATCACCAATGATTTTCTGATTGAGTTTATGTCCCATGTCACAAGTTGAAACTCACACCTGGCATTGATATTGGGTTCATGAAACTATAACTAGACAAGTCATAGGTCCAAGGCGAGAACCTACTACTGTTACTCTGTTAAATAGGCACCGTATTAAGATAAGTCCTAATGACTTTTGGTTATACCCATAAGTGTGTCTCTCAAGCCTCAACAGAGAAGCTTCTTTCTGCAATTACTGATTATTAACAAAACCCACAACTAATCCAGATGAAAAGAATTAAAGACTGCAGAAATACAACCCTTAAATAGGAGATATATATATATATATATATATATATATATATATGCCACCACTTTTAGTCCCAAGAGTCTAAGGATCATTGATCAAGAGGAGGTGGAAAGATTGTAAGAGCCAGAAGTGGCAGATGACTACGAGGAAACAGTATTTTCCAGACACAGCAGGGCAGTTACTCGTGCAAATACATACAAGTCGAAAGCATGCATAAGACCTGCATAAACTCAGGCCACACAAAACTCTAGCCAGCATGGAGTAGAGATAGGTCTTACCCATGGCTAGGGAACTATTGGCAATCCATAGTTGCTAGGAGAGGGACACTTAGCTTTCTTCCAGAGTGGGGACATTGTTCATGCTCCAGTAAAAGGCTGGGGGTATATGGGCAGCACCATCTGTACTTATGATTCTTTTAAAGAGCATAGCAAGATGGGTGGGTCCAGAAGGGGAGAGCTTGAAGGAGTGGGAGGAGAGGGTGGATATGATGAAAATGTATAATATAAAGTTCTCATGTAACTAATAAATATAAGACAAAAATAAAATATTCAGTAAATATCTGTAGCCATTTGCATAGATCCTGACCACTTAGTGCCCTCCTCTGCAATAGCTATAGGTACTATTTAAAGTCCATAGCTTTCTAATATTGGGAAAATTTTTTCCCTCTCTGATTTGCCTACTAATCTTTAAGATAGACATGTTTGCTCCAATCACATGGAAGCCATTAAGTATTGAGCTCCCTCTTAGTGGTTAATAACACACCAGATGTTAAACACATAGTGTAAGAGATGTTGTTAATTTAAGAGAAATTGTAGACTCAATCAAATCAGTTGCCTTCCTATACTCAAAGGATAAGCAGGCTGAGAAAGAAGTTAGGGAAATGATATCCTTCACAATAACCACAAACAATATGAAGTATCTTGGTATGACTCTAATCAAACAAGTGAAAGATCTATATGACAAGAACTTCAGGTCTCTGAAGAAGGAAATTGAAGAAGAACCCAGAAAATGGAAAAAACTTCCATGCTCGTGGATTGGCAGAAGTAATATAGTTAAAATGGCCATCTTGCCAAAAGCAATATACAGATTTAATGCAATCCCCATCAAAATTCCAACTCAGTTCTTCACAGAGTTAGAAAAAGCAATTCTCATACATGCTCCACTATGTTCATAGCAGCCCTATTTATAATAGCAAGAAGCTAGAAAGAACCCAGGTATCCCTCAACAGAAGAATGGATGCAAAAAATGTGGTATATCTACACAATGGAGTACTATTCAGCCATTAGAAACAATGAATTCATGAAATTCTTAGGCAAATGGATGGAACAGTAGAACATCATGCTAAGTGAGGTAACCCAGTCTCAAAAGATCAATCATGGTATGCACTCACTAATAAGTGGATATTAACCTAGTAAACTGGAATACCCAAAACATAATCCACACTTCAAATGAGGTACAAGAAGAACGGAGGAGTGGCCCTTTGTTCTGGAAAGACTCAATGTAGCAGTATAGGGCAAAAACAGAACAGGGAAGTAGGAAGGAGTGGGTGGGAGAACAGGGGGAGGGAAGGGGACGTATGGGACTTTCGGGGAGTGGGGGGCCAGAAAAGGGGAAATCATTTGAATGTAAATAAAAAATATATTGAATAAAAAAATCTATTTCCAATATAAAAACAATATTCTAAAAGAAAGAAAGAAAGAAAGAAAGAAAGAAAGAAAGAAAGAAAGAAAGAAAGAAAGAAAGAAAGAAAGAAAGAAAGAAAGAAAGAAAAAGCAATTCTCAAATTTATCTGGAATAACAAAAAACCCAGGATAGCTAAAACTATTCTCAACAGTAAAAGTACTTCTGGGGGAATTAGTATCCCAGACTTCAAGCAATACTACAGAGCAATAGTGTTAAAAACTACATGGTATTGGCACAGGGACAGGCAAATGGACCAATGGAATAGAATTGAAGACCCAGAAATGAATCCACACACCTATGGTCACTTGATCTTTGACAAAGGAGCTGAAAACATCCAGTGGAAAAAAGATAGCCTTTTCAACAAATGGTGCTGGTTCAACTGGAGGTCAGCATGCAGGAGAATGCGAATTGATCCATTCTTTTTTTTTTTTTTACTTTCTTTTTAATTCCATATAATTTTTTATTTACATTTCAAATGATTTCCCCTTTTCTAGCCCCCCACTCCCCGAAAGTCCCTTAAGCCCCCTTCTCTTCCCCTGTCCTCCCACCCACCCCTTCCCACTTCCCCGTTCTGGTTTTGCCGAATATTGCTTCACTGAGTCTTTCCAGAACAAGGGGCCACTCCTCCTTTCTTCTTGTACCTCATTTGATGTGTGGATTATGTTTTGAGTATTCCAGTTTTCTAGGTTAATATCCACTTATAGTGAGAGCATACCATGATTCACCTATTGAGTCTGGGTTACCTCACTTAGTATGATGTTCTCTAGCTCCATCTATTTGCCTAAGAATTTCATGAATTCATTGTTTCTAATGGCTGAATAGTACTCCATTGTGTAGATATACCACATTTTTTGCATCCACTCTTCTGTTGAGGGATACCTTGGTTCTTTCCAGCATCTGGCAATTATAAATAGGGCTGCTATGAACATAGTAGAGCATGTATCCTTATTACATGGTGGGGAATCCTCTGGGTATATGCCCAGGAGTGGTATAGCAGGATCTTCTGGAACTGAGGTGCCCAGTTTTCGGAGGAACCGCCAGACTGATTTCCAGAGTGGTTGTACCAATTTGCAACCCCACCAGCAGTGGAGGAGTGTTCCTCTTTCTCCACATCCTCTCCAACACCTGCTGTCTCCTGAATTTTTAATCTTACCCATTCTGACTGCTGTAAGATGAAATCTCAGGGTTGTTTTGATTTGCATTTCCCTAATGACTAATGAAGTTGAGCATTTTTTAAGATGCTTCTCCGCCATCCGAAGTTCTTCAGGTGAGAATTCTTTGTTTAACTTTGTACCCCATTTTTTAATAGGGTTGTTTGGTTTTCTGGAGTCTAACTTCTTGAGTTCTTTATATATATTGGATATTAGCCCTCTGTCTGATGTAGGATTGGTGAAGATCTTTTCCCAATTTGTTGGTTGCCGATTTGTCCTCTTGATGGTGTCCTTTGCCTTACAGAAACTTTGTAATTTTATGAGGTCCCATTTGTCAATTCTTGATCTTAGAGCATACGCTATTGGTGTTCTGTTCAGAAACTTTCTCCCTGTACTGATGTCCTCAAGGGTCTTGCCCAGTTTCTTTTCTATTAGCTTCAGAGTGTCTGGCTTTATGTGGAGGTCCTTGATCCATTTGGATTTGAGCTTAGTACAAGTAGACAAGGATGGATCAATTCGCATTCTTTTGCATGCTGACCTCCAGTTGAACCAGCACCATTTGTTGAAAAGGCTATCTTTTTTCCATTCGATGTTTTCAGCCTCTTTGTAGAGAATCAAGTGGCCATAGGTGTGTGGGTTCATTTCTGGATCTTCAATCCTGTTCCATTGATCCTCCTGCCTGTCACTGTACCAATACCATGCAGTTTTTAACACTATTGCTCTGTAGTATTGCTTGAGGTCAGGGATACTGATTCCCCCAGACTTTCTTTTGTTGCTGAGAATAGTTTTAGCTATCCTGGGTTTTTTGTTGTTCCAGATGAATTTGATAGTTGCTCTTTCTAACTCTGTGAAGAATTGAGTTGGGATTTTGATGGGTATTGCATTGAATCTGTATATTGCTTTTGGCAAAATGGCCATTTTAACTATATTGATTCTACCGATCCACGAGCATGGGAGGTTTTCCTATTTTTTGAGGTCTTCTTCCATTTCCTTCTTCAGAGTCTTGAAGTTCTTGTCATACAGATCTTTCACATGTTTGGTAAGAGTCACCCCAAGATACTTTATATTGTTTGTGGCTATTGTGAAGGGGGTCATTTCCCTAATTTCTTTCTCAGCCTGCTTATCCTTTGAATATAGGAAGGCCACTGATTTGCTTGAGTTGATTTTATAACCTGCCACTTTGCTGAAGTTGTTTATAAAAGCAATATACAGCAAACCGGTAGCCAGTATCAAACTAAATGGAGAGAAACTTGAAGCAATCCCACTGAAATCAGGGACCAGACAAGGCTGCCCCCTTTCTCCTTATCTTTTCAATATTGTACTTGAGGTACTAGCTCAGGCAATTCGACAACATAAGGAGGTCAAAGGGATACAAATTGGAAAAGAAGAAGTCAAACTATCATTATTTGCAGACGACATGATAGTCTACCTAAGTGACCCAAAAAACTCCACTAGAATTGATCCATTCTTATCTCCTTGTACTAAGCTCACCTCCAAGTGGATCAAGGACCTCCACATAAAACCAGACACACTCAAACTAATAGAAAAGAAACTGGGGAAAACCCTTGAGGACATGGGCACAGGGGAAAAGTTCCTTAACAGAACACCAATAGCTTATGCTCTAAGAACAAGAATTGACAAATGGGATCTCATAAAATTACAAAGTTTCTGTAAGGCAAAGGATATTGTCAAAAGAACAAAACAGCAACCAACAAACTGGGAAAAGATCTTCACCAACCCTACATCCGATAGAGGGCTAATATCCAATACAAATAAAGAACTCAAGAAGTTAGACACTGGGGAACCAAATAACCCTATTAAAAATTCAGCCATTAGAAACAATGAATTCATGAAATTCTTAGGCAAATGGATGGAGCTAGAAAACATCATACTAAGTGAGGTAACCCAGACTCAAAAGGTGACTCATGGTATGCACTCACTAATAAGTGGATATTAACCTAGAAAACTGAAATACCCCAAACATAATCCATACATCAAATGAGGTACAAGAGGAAAGGAGGAGTGGCCCCTTGTTCTGGAAAGACTCAGTGAAGAAGTATAGGGCAAAACCAGAACGGGGAAGTGGGAAGGGGTGGATGGGAGGACAGGGGGAGAGAAGGGGGCTTATGGGACTTTCGGGGAGTGGGGGGCTAGAAAAGGGGAAATCATTTGAAATGTAAATAAAAAATATATCGAATAAAAAAAAATGGGGTACAGACCTAAACAAAGAATTTTTACCTAAAGAAATTCAGATGGCCGAGAAGCACCATAAGAAATTCTGAATATAATTAGTTATTAACGAAATGCAAATCAAAACAACCCTGAGATTTCACCTCACACCAGTCAGAATGGCTAAGGTTAAAAACTCAGGAGACAGCAGGTGTTGGCAAGGATGTGGAGAAAGAGGAACACCCCTTCTCTGCTTGTGGGATTGTAAGATGGTACAACCACTATGGAAATCAGTCTGGTGGTTCCTAAGAAAACTAGACATGACACTTCCAGAGGACGCTGCTATACCTCTCCTGGGCATATACCCAGAGAATTCCCCAGCATGCAATAAGGACACATGCTCCATTATGTTCATAGCAGGTTATTCCAGAAGCTGGAAAGAACCCAGATATCCCTCAATGGAGGAATGGATACAGAAGATGTGGCATATATACACAATGGAGTACTATTCAGAAATTAAAAACAATGAATTCACGAATTTTCTAGGCAAATGGTTGGAACTGGAAAAATAACATCCTAAGCGAGGTAACACAATCACAAAACAATACACATGGAATGCAATCATTGATAAGTGGATATTAATTAGCCCTGAAACTCTGAATACTGAAGATACAATTAGCATATCAAATGATTCCCATGAAGAAGGAAGAAGAGGGCCCTAATTCTGGAAAGGCTTGATCCAGCATTGTAGGGGAGTACCAGGACAGAGAAAAGGGAGGGGGAAAGATAGGAGAATGGATGGAGAGAAGAGAACTTTGGGACATATGGGGAAGGGGGAACTGGGAAAGGGGAAAGCTATTGGATTGTAAACAAATAATATAGAATATAATATATATAATACATATATATATTATATATATGAGAGAGAAATTGTAGAAGAATTTTAAACAATCACAATTATACCAGGCCATGAAAAACATTTCTCTTCCACGTGACAACTCTCTGTGCAGCTGGCACAATTAGTCTATAAATCTTTTGAAGTGGGTCAGCGAGGCAATGGGACAGCAAATAACAGCTCGCTCTGGGACACTAAGGTTTTGGCTTTTTGCTCATCTCTGCTTCACGTTCACTACCATACATATTCAAGTACCTGTTTCATGAAGCAGTTTAATTTCTTGTAGATGTAGAAATGCCCATGATACCTGCCTTTATGATTTGGCTACTGAGTATGATTCATGAATCACAGGAATAAAGAAATGCTATCTGCCTCCTTAGCACCTCCTCCTCTGCACTCATACTCTAGGATACGATACAATTCAATGACAGCCAATATTTGTGGATCCCTTGTGTTGATTATAGAAAGTGACTGCCGAATAGCTCTATATGATGATGTTAAATGACAGCTAAGAAGGTCTCTCCCCCTTCTCTCTCTCTCTCTCTCTCTCTCTCTCTCTCTCTCTCTCTCTCTCTGGCTTTGATTTTAAAATTAGTGTGACATTTCCACAAGGCATCTCTGTACCCTATTATAGAAGACAATTAAATGGACAATGGGAAGACAAAATGTAAGAAAGGAGAGAGACATAAGTTTTGGAGGAAGATAAGGGGAAATAAAAGGGGCATTAAAGTCAATAGTTGAGGAAAGGAACATAGCTAAAAGAAATAAGGATCAGCAGAGGGGTGGGAGGAATTGCTGAAGAACCAGCAGGGAGAAAGAAGGAGAAAGGAGTCAAAGGAAAAGATGGATGGAATGAAAAGCCTTAGATTATTCAACTACTTCCCCAAACCAAATCATAGTGGAAATGTCCTTAGACTTTACCAAAGATGTATCCTGTGACTGAATCATTATGCAGAGACGAGCTAGGGGCTGAAGGATAGAATTAATATAGTAAGTAATTCTGTCCCTTTGGCAATGTCTTTCTGCATGAAACAGTGATTTTATGTCTCGATTCTCTCCAGTCTGCACAGTCACTATAATAAACAGTCCCACAGAGACTGACTGCTTATGTTTCAAAGCAACAACATCTGCATAATGGACCTCCCCTGAAGCTTAGCAAAAGAATACAGGGACCACCTAGAAAGGCTAGGGGAATAGTCTTGTGGGAGGAACTACTCTTGCTGCCTCTGGCTGTATGAGGTGGCATTTAGAGTTTGAAGTTGGACAGACCTTGGGGAAAATCCATGCTGGGCTACTTACTGGCTAAATCTTCCCTGTCTGGGTTTTCTTATTTAAAGAATAGGCATGGCCATATCTAGCTCACACATGAGAGGACATGGTAAAGTTGTTGCATAATGCTTGGCCAGGAAAACATCCCAATCTTTCCATTCTCAGCACCTAGAGAGAAAGAAACATGGAACATTCAAGCCTACAAATACAAATGAGTAAATGGAAGGAGATTTCCTGATCTTTGTATTTCCAGTTAGATATTTACTTACTTGATTTATGCCACAATAATTAAGTACTTCCCCTTTGCAAACATCGTGCTATAGGGCTAAGAGAGTGAGTCTAGGGTTAGAGAGATTGTTCAATGTTTAAGAGTGTTTACTCTGCTATTAGAGGACCAGAGCTTAGATCCCAGAATCCAGTCTTACCCACTGAGCCATCTCCCCTGTCCCTTGTAGCTTAGATTTAATTGATAACTGTATGGAACCATATTTTAAATTCTCAAACTTGGGCTGCAATGGCCCAAATCTGACTTGTTTCTATAGTCCAAAATTAGGTGCAAGAAATTCAGTTAAGTATACCATGTCTGACTATCTGTTAAATGCAAGTGAATTAATTATCCTAGGTTTAGAGTATAACTTAAGAAAAGGGAAAAGCACCCTTTTTGAGTCTTAAAAAAATAGTGGACTTTGCCTCAGAGGCCTGGTTTTCTATGTGGAGGAAATGGTCTCTTTAGAGAACACAGCGACTTGAATTTTTCCTACCATATGTGCTGAGGAGACACAAAGTATTTCATAGCCAAAGCAAAAGAGTGCCTCAGAGAAACAGCAGGCAGTGAGGTGGGAAGATTTGATAGAAGCGGCCTGTGAGGATGTCACTACCTCTCCAAAGAATTTGCAGGCCATCCTCAGGAAGGTAGGGAGTTATTGAAGCATACCATGAGAGGGCTAATCTAATCTGATTGCCATTTTAGAAAGATTACATTTGTCAAATAAATGAAAGTTTAAGACCTGGTAGGAGACGACCAGTCCTGGGTTGTGTTAAAAGTATAGTTGTGAAACAAGAGCCTTAAGCTAAGCAATCGAATTGGAGAAGAAAGAACAAGTTTATGGGAGGAGGTTCCCAGAGGAGCATCCACACCTGTGAGCCTGGACAGTTGCAGAGGGAGCCAGAGGGTACAGAAAACAGGCGAGGGAGAATTCTAGAATAGCTAAGAATACTAGCTACTTGGGTGCCTAGTAATTCCACCCCACAATTCCAGCCTAACTGGAGACAAGAAAGTCTGATTTGACAACTGTATATAACTAACCAAAAATATGTATTTCTTTTTAAGACTGAAAAACCCAGCAGAAACCTCTTATTATTTTCTTCTTTAAATGTCTGTCCCTTTGGTGCAGAGGCGAACTGCATCAGCCAAGGGTCCACAGCAGGGGTTGAAAGTGCAGACCAGCCATATGGACTCTTTGGCTCACCAGGGTCATCTCTAAACCTAAGCCCAATGCCATGCCCAGACCCTGTTTTCCATCTCTCTGAACTTCTGTTTCTCAAGGAGATACATGTCTGGTTGACACCAGCATTTTAGGATCCTTGAGACGAGTGGAGAGGGTGCAGCACAGCTAACCCCCCCCCACCATAATGGTCCTGGTAGACATCCCTGGTCCACTGGAAGATACTTCATTTAGCCGGAGGATTTTTACCATGTGTGTTCCAAGCACTGAGTGCTGTGCAGGGGGAGAGCCGAAAAGGAAGGAAAGGTACCAGCTTCTCACCTCACAAACCCTCTCCTCTTAGCCTGTGCACGCCACCCATTAATCATTCACTTATTTGTTATGTGTTTATCGATTAACCTATGGCTATTTAATTCATGCACATAATGTTTAATGATGAGGTTAGAATAATTAGTATTCCTAATATTTTGCATTTCTTTGTTTGGGACCCTCTGAAATACTCTCCCTTATATCTTTATAAAATAGATGATAAACTTTTGTGAAGTACAGTTTCTTCAGAGCTTTAGAAGGTCCTCTGATCTCTAAAGTGCACATTTGTATGGCAGGCTGGATGGGGTAAAGGTGATAGGCATGTGTTATCTATATGCAATGAGAATAAGTGGTACAAAGGAGTGTTACGGAGATGTGAGTGCTCTCAGAAAGGGATGCTCCTATTCTTGTGGCCAGGGGTGGTCCTTCTGTGAAAATAAGAGATAATCATTTCTGATGAATGGAGCAGTTGGGTTCAATAAGAGGCCAGCAGGTGGGGTGGAGCTTTCCAAAAGGAATGTGGCCTTCCCACCCACCTGGGAAATCCTTAGATTCTCCTTTTAAAAGGAATGCGTCCTCAGGGGCCTGGGTATCTCCTTGCCACTTCTGGTTTGATTTGGCATTTCTTGATATGACCTGTCAGCTTCCTCTTGTGAGCCAGGACTGGGTGGGATTTGAACTTTGGAGCCCTGGGTGTGGTGTCAGCAATCTGCAAGTTGAACCTATTCTGTGCCTTGCTGGCTTTCAGACTTCAAGCAAGTCCCATATTCTTCCAAAGCCTCAAATCTCTTCATCTCATCAACTGGAACTAACTGCTCACCCATTTCCTAGTGAATAGTGAGGAGCAGATGTGGTGACAAAATCAGCATTTGCTGGATCTGCACTAAGCGTTCAATGACCGATTTTTCTTATTTGGGTTGGACTTCTGAAATGCATGTCATCATTGAAAAATCTCTCTCTTTAAATAAAACCATCACTGAAAACCAAACCTGGAAAAAGCAATGAAATTGATGGATGACCCACTCGCCTCTGTTATTTTATATGGAAAGCAAAGCTTGGTAGCCACATACACAATGAAGACAACATGGAAAACACAGTGCGTCTATGTCTCTTCTCACAGCAAAATGGTTGAAAAGGAAAGTTGTTACCTCACCAACTCCATACTAGCATCACTCCTCCAGAGAGGTTCCTGCTGTCAATAATCTGAGGTTTCCTTCTGCGATCATAATGTCAGAAGTTTCAACACTGTCACAAATTCCTAAGAGGAATACCCTAAAGGAAGATAGATTTACTTTGGCTCATGGTTTCAGAGATGTCTGCCCAGGACTGACTGGATGCACTGTTTTGTTTCAGGAGAAGTAGGGTATCATGGAAGTGTGAGGCTGTATAACAGCAAGGAAGGAGAAAGAGGTTAAGGGAGAGGGAGTGCGAGGACTTAGGGGCTTCGAGAAGAGAGAGGAGGTAAGAAATGGAGAAGGGGACAGGAATAGCCTCAAAGGCACACCTCCCAGTAAGCTGCACCTTTCACAGTTTACACCACCTTCCAACAGTCTATCCATTCCAACTCAATCAGTGGATAAACCATTGATGAGGTCAGAGTCCCCATCTAATCACTGCTGGAAATAAGTCCAGCAGTGTGCTTTGTTTATCTCCTTGACAACTTTCAGTCCAATCAGTGGCTGTCAAGTCAACACACTCCATCTGGCTAGATACTTCTGACTCTACCTAACTTGCTGCCCCACTCCTTTGAGATTGCTACCACTTCCTTCTTCTGAAAACATTTTTCTTTTTGGCTCTTGCCATATTTCTCACCATATCTCTTAGACTTCTTCTCTTATATCTTTTATCTTAATTACTTGGCCATTAACTCAGATGGCTTTTCCCTTCTCATTGTCCTCTTTTCCTAGCACCTATATGGTGACAATTACACCCACCTTCACAGTCCTGTCATCTACTTGCTGATAACCCTGAAATTCACCATTCTAGTTGGGTAATTCTCTGAGATTCATTCCCAAGTCCTAGTTGTTGTCACAGTGCAGAGACTTCACAGTCTCCTAGTACAGCCATGACCAGTTCCCACATATTCCTATTTTCCAAGTGCTCTGAGTCTCTGGGTGCAATATCCTAGTTAGGATTGATCTTTGACCTGATCCACTTTACCTATGTTCCTCCAAACAAACAGAAAAAAAATGCAACTGTCCTTTCACAGTCCCCTTCTTTATAGAGAGCTTTTTAAAACACAAATTGGGCCATGTCACACACTCTGCTTAAAATCCTTAATTCTTTTTGGATTATGACCCAGATCCTTAGCATGATTCCTGTAATCACACCAGAGCTGTTCTCCCTAGCCATATGTTATTCTCACTGGGCTGCCTATCTGTACTGGGGCTGTCTTATTGCAGTTCATTGACAGCACTGAACCTCTCTTGATGCACTGCCTTGTATAAGGTTCTCCTGAAGCTTGCTAGTGATGTGTTCCACTGGCTATTCATGTTTCAGCCATAAAGGTAGATGTCACCCCTCAGATTGCACTCTCAATATAGGCTCCCTTTCTACTCGCCAAATGACAATTAAATAAGGAAATGAATAAAGATTAAATTCAAATCAATATGCTCTGTTAATAGAAATGCCATATTTGTCTAGTTCACAAGACATTTTCTGTGTGTTGGATGATAGTACCTGGTCATGAGAAACAACAAATATTTTTGCTGATGGATAGATAAACAATGAGGAGTCCTATATCTCCTTAAGGTTCTGCTTGTGGAATGAGATAAGAAGGTGGAAATCATGTACAACCCACAAGTTCTATATAAACTCATCTTGTTTCTTCTCTTCATTTCTAAAGTCTTGAGAAGAGAGCTATAATAACAGACAAACCAGCTTTGCAGTTTGAGCTGACATAAACAGGGCTCTCAATGTGATCAAAGATGACAAATTATATCTGACACATGTTTAAAGATGTCACACTGTCTAATATCATAAGATTACTCTGTGATAGCCTAGGTTTCTGGTGTCTCCCACTTAAATCCACGTGCATCTTCCATGTTTAGAACTCTGTTGGATTCTAAAGGTAAGAGAATGGAAGATTTCCCCAGCCTGTCCCTTCTAATCTACAAGTTAAAACATTTCCGGGTTTTAGTAATACTCTACATATTCCTTTATTCATATATTTCTCAAATTGTACCCATTGCATGTTTATATTCAGCCTTTCCCCACTGATGATTTTCACAATTCCATTATGGAAACATAAAACACTTGTGTGCACTCTGAAAAATGCTGGTCCTTCTTATCAATCAATTTCTAATGAACCTATAAGGACAGGTCTAGAAGCAAATCGACATTGTTAAGTGCATTACTCAAGTGTATCCGTATCAAAAGCTATAGAAACAAGGGTGTCTCATTCAGATTATTACAAACATTAGCAGGCTCTCCAGAAACAAACGGAATCTGCATTTGCAGTTTGCCTATTCCTCTGGTGTAAATATGTGCATTGTAGCTGACTTCAAGCATCAAAGTAGTAATCTGACAAGTGTTCTTAGTTCTTACCTTAAAGCATTAGTTCTTGAAGTACTACAGCAGATCCCAGACTAGAAAAAAAACACACACAGTATCACCCTGTTAGCAGTGTAAATCCCAGGGTCTCACAGCCCAGCCCACATCCACTATATCATAAAGTCTGATAGGGCATTCCTCCTATCCTGGCACACTGAAGTATATACTGGGCTGAATGGAACTGAACAGATGATTATTAAGTATCATCAATTTTGAGCTCCATACTTAATCTCAGAAGTTCCAATTCCAAGTTCTATTTTCGTTTCTTTTTTCTGTTCTTCCTCAGATTATAATATAATTACAGTTCTTTCTTCCCTTTCCTCTCTAAACCTTTCCATATACCCCTCCATGCTATCCTTAAAAATATGTCATTTTCCGCTAATTGTTAATATTATAGCATACGTGCGCGTGCGCGCGCGCGCGCGCACACACACACACACACACACTTATGCCTATGTATAACTTGCTCAGTCTATATAATGTTACTGGTATATATGTTTTTAGGGCTGAATATTTGGCACTGGACAGCCAATTGATCTGTTCCTTTCTTGGCAAGGTCCTTGTGCTCCTAGCTTTATTCAGTTGCCTGTAGTTCTTTGTGTAGGTTTAAGGCCTCATGAGCTTTCTCCTGTGTGCTTCCATGTCCATTCGTGTCGTTATTGCACAATTTGCACATGGGAAGTCATATCAGTCTAACTTCTGGCATTATTAGGACACATGATCTCACATTTATAGCTCTTGTGAATAGAGCAACAATGAAAATGACTGAGCAAGTATCAATAGAGTAGGATATCCAGTCCTTTGAACATATGTCAAGGAGTGATATAACTTGGTCATGTGATAGATCTATTTTTTAGGTTTTTGAGACTTCTCTGAGCTGATTACACAAGTTTGCTATCACCAACAGTGAAAGTTCTCCTTTCCCACATCCTTTCTAGAATTTGTTGTAGGTTTTTTACATTGATCTTTACCATTCTGACTGGGGTAAGATAAAATGCCAAAGTTGTTTTGTTTTGCATTTCTGGAATTGCTATGGATGATGAACATTTTTGAGACATTTCTTAGACAGCTTTTTCTTCTTCTGAGATCTCTCTATTCAGGCCCCATGGCTACTTTGAAATGGGGCTTTTATTGTTTGGACTGTTTTTTTTTTTCCCATTCTTTGTATATTCTGGATATTAGTCCTTTGTCAGATATACGGCTGACAAAGATTCTTTCTCATCCAAAGGGATTCCTCTTCACCCAGTTGATTGTTTCTTTAGCAGTGAGAAGTTCTTTTGTTTTATGAAATCCACTTGTCATTTGTTAGATTACATTCTTGGGCAAATGGAGTCCTATTTCAAGGTCTTTTCCTACATCTACATCACGTAGGAACTGACTATGTTTTTTTCCAGCACTTTCAGTGTTTCAGGCTTCTCGTCTAAGTCTTTTATCCATTTTGAGAATAGGTGCAAAGTTATAGATGCAGCTCTAATTCCATTCTTCTGTATACGAACACCCAGGTTTCCCCAGCAGCATTCATTGAAAGATGTTTTCTTTCCTCAGCATAGTTTTTCAATTTGTCAAATATTAAATTGATGAAATTATGAATACTCATGTTAGGGTCTTCTGTTTTGATTCATTGGTTTACCTGTCTGTCTTTATGGCAGCACCATATTGTTTTTGTTTCTGTAACTTTATAACAGATCTTAAGATCTGGAATTGTGATCCTTCCAGCATTGATCCTTTGTTGAAGCTTGTTTTGGAAATCTAGCATCTTTTGTGCTCCATATGAATTTTAGGATAGTTTTTCTGCTTTTGTAAAGAATGAGATGGAGATTTTGATTGGAATTGCATTGAATCTAGAAATATATTTTGGTATAATGACCATTTTTACAATATCAATTCTACTTATCCATGAGTATGGAATGCCTTACCATCTTCTAGTCTTTCCATCTTTCTTCAGATGTTAAAGTTTTCATCATATAATTTTTTCATTACCTTGGTTAGTTTTATGACAAGATATTTTTGGCACTAATGTGAATGAGAATGTATCCATGATCTTCAAATCTATTTGTTCATTATTGATATAAAATAAGAAAAGCTATTTATATGTTCAAGTTCATTCTGTATTTTGCCAAATTGTTGATTTTTTAATCATTTCTTGAGATTATATGGTAGTATATATTGCAATCTCTAATATATAATATCATGTCATCAGCAAACAAGGGTAGTTTGGCATCTTCTTTCCCTATTTATATCCCCTTAATTTCTTTCTCTAGTCTCATTGCTTCAGGCACTGTTTCCACAATATTGACAAGGAGTGGGGATTGCAGACTTTCCTGTCATATTTCTGACTTCACTGAGCTTGCTTCAAGATTTCTCATTTAGGATAGTGTTGGCTATCATTTCTTGTTTATAGCTTTTATCATGTTGAGGTTTATTCTCTCTATCCCTACATTCTCTAGGACTTTTAAATGATGATGAAGGTATATTGAATTTTATATATCTTTTTTTAAATCCATAGAGATTATCATGCCATTTTTGTCTTTAAGTACATTTCTATGGTTTATTAAATTTATTAGTTTGCTTATATTGAACCTTCCAGGCATTTCAGGCGTAAAGCAAACTTTGCTGTAGGGTATAATCTTCTGGATATATGCCTGTATTCTGTTTACAAGTAATTTATCGAGTACTTTGATAGAATAAAAGAAAAATGGAAGGAACATTTCTATTGGGCCCACATTCTATTTGAAGACCTGTGAATATACCTCCATTTGCACTGCAGTTCTGATGTATCTTCAGCTTTCTGGAAATCCTGGTGGATGCATTTTTCTATCAATGATTGACACAAACAATCCTTCAAATTTCTGCTGCCAGAAATGAGATTTTCTCATGCTATGCTAAGGACATATTTGTGTTTCAGGATCCCAAAGAGGTTTCATTTTCCTCTTTCTGCTTTGTTTGAGAAATTTAAAAACCTTTTCCAAGGCCATGAGTACACATTAAGAAAAATGATCTCAAAAATAGCCCAAGTAATGCAAGAACTGAGAATGGGAGAACATGCAACAGAAAGATCTTTTCTGGACATGATATAGCTGTTTCATCATGGACGAAGAATGGTCACAAGAGCTCCCTGCTCTGATAAGTATGAACAATCAAATCTTGTAGGAGGAGAGCTGTCACTTTCTTTAGTGGGGTAGCCACATATAAATCGCCCTTCTTCCACTGAATAATTTCCCACTCAAGTTCAGGCAAACAACAAAAATTAAACTCAATGGTGCACACGCAAAACGAAGAGACAAAAGTAGAATGTAGACATCTTGCCTCCCTCAGGGAGGCAAGGGGATGGATGAGAGATGGCAATGGGGGATGCAAATGACTAAAGACTCTTCTATGAATGAATGAAGCTGTCAAACAATAAAGAAGATAGAAAACAGATTTAATAATTGAATCTGTTACTCTTTATACTCTGGCAGTCTAGTTACTTGTATGTGGGCATCAGTAGGACCTATACTCACTTTCTGCCATTTAAGTATTCAATGAGCTCTTCACTACTTCTTCCCGATTGTATTGTATTTGCATGCTAGCCAAAAACTAGTTGAGCATATACACATGGGCCTATTGTTAGAATTTCTGCCAGTGATTATTATTTTGCTCATTTATTTCTTTTGATACTTCATTATCTTTAGTAGCATAGCTTCATAGACAAAACATCAAATAGTCTTCTAAAATTTTTTGCAAAGTTTGGATATTTTAGTTCCTTCACTTGAATTGTAGAATAAACTTTTTCTATAAAATGACTTTACTGAGGATTTTATTAATTTTTCAAAAAAAATGTTGTATTTGAGAAGAAATGAAATTCTGAGACTTAACTAATCACATAGTATATAATTTCATTTATTCAGATTTTTCTTTTCTGATCTACTAATGTGATACATCATATTAATAGATTTAAATTGTAAAAATCAGACCTGTAAAATAAGGCCTACTTAGTAATTAATGATATACCCTTTAAATGAGGTGCTGGAGCCAACTTGGTAATATTTTGGTGTCCTTTAATTTCATTATAATGTATTTTCATATCCTAATTTTTCAGTGATTAAGAATTCCATGCATATGTTTTGATCAAGTCCACCTGCCTTTCTCTCATCTCCAAATTCTCCCCTTACTACCACCTCTATTTGCTTCCAATTCCAATGGTTGTTTACATATAATTAAGCCTACATGTCTACATAGTGTTGCCACTATGGTGTCAGGTGTTCTACAAGAGAAGGGGCAGCTGATCTGAAGAAAACTGACTCCCTCCTCCAGTATTCATCAATTGCCAATAGTTCCACAGCTATAGATGAAACTTTCTGACAATATCCCTTTCAATTCTAGGACTCTATATGCCTTGATTTTGTGCAGGTCTTATGTATACAGCCATAGTGGCTGTCGGTTCATATATATAACTGTCCTGTTGTGTCTGGAAAACATACTTGTAGTCATCTACTAACACTAGCTCTTAAAAATTTCATCTCCTCTTGTGAAATGATTCCTGAGCTTGAGGAGAAGGGGATATGATATAGACAACCCATTTAGAGTTGATTATCACCAAATATTTTATTCTTGGTACCTTGAACAGTTGTGGAACTCTGTCTTAACAGTCATATACTAAAAACAAAATGTCTTTCACAAAATTTTGAGGGTTATAATACAATTATTTTAATACGATTTCCATTTTTCAAACTAATGGCAGCATATTCTCCCCTAGTACCTATGACTTATGAAGCCCTAGGTTCTTGGTTATATTGTATATGTCATACATATAAAATTACTTAAATGCATCGAGAAAGTGGTCATATATTTCTATAGCGTTCATGCCACTATTTCATCAGTAGGTATATCTTGTCAGATATTATTATAGCTTTTAGGGTTTATAGGTGCTTTAGACTGAGGATTGCTCTTTCTCCCCTGCTAGTGTTTGTCACACATTTTAGTACTATGTATTAGCCAATTGGAATGAGAATGTTAGAGCAATGTCAGATTGCTTTCACCAAATTTTATAATTCAACTTCAAAGTTTTATAAACAATAAGGCAATCGTGTGGTAGGTTAAATGAAAATGATCTCCTAGGCTCATAAGTTTAAATATTACATCCCCATTTAGTGAAACTGTTTGGGAAGAATTAGGAGATGGGGTCTTGTTGGAGGAGGGGAATCACTGAATGGCAGGCTTTGAGGATTCAAAAGCCCATATCAATTCCAGTTAGCTCTCTCTGCACTGTGATTGTGGATCAAGGTATAAGCTCACAGCTACTGCTCTAATGCTATACTTCTCTGTCTGCTATGGTTCTTCCCACCAAGATGGTCATATACTTTAATGCCTTGTGACTTCAGCAGCGTGCTCTGGTGAGTCAGGCCCTGCAGAGCAGAGGACCAGCCCTGAGGCCTCTGACAGGAGCCTTCAGGCCTCTGCTTCAGGATCGGGAGCAGCCTGGGCCACAGCACCCTGTCTCCAGGAAGGGCAAGAAGCCAGCAGTACACCCTGAGGCCGGCTGGGAGCAAGCAGCTTGCTCTGGTGAGTCAGGCCCTGCAGAGCAGCCCTGGGTCCTCTGGAGGGAGCCTCCAGGCCTCCACTTCGGGATCAGGAACAGCCTGGGCCACTGCACCCAGTCTCCAGGCAGTGCAGGAGGTCAGATGTGTACCAGGATACCAGCTGCGAAGAAGAAGCTTGCACTGGTGAGTCCAGCATTGACAACAAGACCAACTAAGACCAGTGAGAACTAGATGGCAAAAGGCAAACACAGGAACGTTGCTAACAGAAATCAAGGCAATGTGGCAGCATCTGAACCCAATTCTCCATTAGCAGCATGTCCTGGATACACCAACACTCCAGAAAAACAAGATATGGATTTAAAATCACTGGTCATGATGCTGTTACAGGATCACAGGAAGGACACAAATAAATCTCTTAAAGAAACTCCGGAGAAAATGGATCAAAAGTTAGAAGCCCTTACAAGGGAAACAAAAAAATCATTGAAAGAAATTCAGGAGAATTCAGAAGCCAATAAGAAGGAAATGCAAAGTCACTTAAAGAAATACAGGAGAACTTTGATCAACAGGCTGAGGTCATGAAAGAGGAAACACAAAAATCTCTTAAAGAATTACAGGAAAACACAAACAAGCAAGTGAAGGAGTTAAGCAAAACCACCCAGGATCTAAAATCAGAAGTAGAAACTACTAAGAAATCACAAAGGGAGACAACTTTGGAGATAGAAAACCTTGGGAAGAAATCAGGGGCTATAGATGCAAATATCAACAACAGAATACAAGAGATAGAAGAAAGAATATCAGATTCTGAAGATACCATAGAAACCATGGACTCAACAGTTAAAGAAAATGCAAAATGCAAAAATCATGTATCCCAAAACATCCAGGAAATCCAGGACATAATGAGAAGACCAAACCAAAGAATTATAGGCATAGATGAGGGTGAAGATTTACAACTTAAAGGACCAGCAAATATCTTCAATAAAATTATGGAAGAAAGCTTCCCTAACCTAAAGAGAGAGATGCCCATGAATATACAAGAAGCCTATAGAACTCCAAACAGACTGGACCAGAACAGAAATCCCTCCCATCACATCATAATCAAAACACCAAATGTACTAAATAAAGAAAGAATATTAAAGGCAGTAAGAGAAAAAGGCCAAGTAACATATAAAGGAAGACCTATCTGGTGAGAATATTTCTCACCAGAGACTATGAAAACTAGAAGATCCTGGGCAGATCTCATGCAGACTCTAAGAGAACACAAATGCCAGCCAAAACTACTATACCCAGCAAAACTCACAATCACCATAGATGGAGAAACCAAGATATTCCATGACAAAACCAAGTTCACCCAATATCTTACCACAAACCCAGCCCTACAAAGGATAATAGGAGGAAAACACCAATACAAGGAGGGAAACTTCACCCTGGAAAATGCAAGATAGTAACCTTCTTTCATCAAACCCAAAAGAAGATAATCAATCAAATATAAAAGATAACATCAAAAATAACAGGAAGTAATAATCACTATTCCTTAATATCTCTTAATTACCCAAAAGAAGATAATCAATCAAATATAAAAGATAACATCAAAAATAACAGGAAGTAATAATCACTATTCCTTAATATCTCTTAACATCAATGGACTCAATTCCCCCCAAAAAAGACATAGACTAATGGATTGGAGGCGTAAACAGGATCCTATATTTTGCTGCATACAGGAAACACACCTCAGTGTCAAAGACAAACAATACCTTAGAGTAAAAGGCTGAGAGACAATTTTACAAGCAAATGGTCTCAGGAAACAAGCCGGAGTAGCCATTCTAATATCAGATAAAATTGACTTTCAACCTAAAATCATCAAAAGAGACACAGAAGGACACTTTTTGCTGGTCAAAGGAAAAACACACCATGAAGAACTCTCAATCCTGAACATCTATGCTCCAAATGCAAAGGCACCCTCATTCATAAAAGAATCTTTACTAAAGCTCAAAGCACACATTGCACCTAACAAATAATTGTGGGTGATTTCAACACTGCACTTTCCTCAATGGACTGATCAGGAAAACAGAAACTAAGCAGGGACACAGTGAAACTAATTGAAGCTTTGGACATATTAGAGTCAACAGATATATATAGAACATTTCACCCTAAAGCAAAAGAAGATACTTTTTTCTCAGCACCTCACGGTACCTTCTCCAAAATCAACCAAACCCCTAAAGAAATAAAAGGGGTCATAGAAAGTCTCCCAACCAAAAATATCACAGGACCAGATGGCTTCAGTGCAGAATTCTATCAGACCTTCATAGAAGACCTAAAACCAATACTCTTCAAACTGTTCCACAAGATAGAAACAGAAGGAACACTACCCAACTCGCTCTATGAAGCCACAATTACACTGATACCAAAACCACACAAAGATCCAACAAAGAAAGAGAACTTCAGGCCAATTTCCCTTATGAATATTGATGCAAAAATACTCAATAAAATTGTTGCCAACTGAATACAAGAACACATCAAAACGATCATCCACCACCATCAAGTGGGCTTCATCCCAGGGATGCAGGGATGGTTCAATATAAGGAAATCCATCAATGCAATCTACTACATAAACAAACTCAAAGAAAAAAACCATATGATCATTTCATTAGATGATGAAAAAGCATTTGACAAAATTCAGCATCCTTTCATGTTAAAAGTTTTGGAAAGAACAGGAATTCAAGTACCATACCTAAACATAGTTAAAGCAATATACAGCAAACCAGTAGCCAATATCAAACTAAATGGAGAAAAACTTGAAGCAATCCCACTAAAATCAGGGACTAGACAGGGCTGCCATCTCTCTCCATATCTTTTCAATATAGTACTTGAAGTTTCAGCTAAAGCAATTAGACAACATAAGGAGGCCAAAGGGAAACAAATTAGAAAGGAAGAAGTAAAATTATCACTATTTGCAGATGACATGATAGTATACTTAAGTGACCCAAAAAATTCCACCAGAGAACTCCTACAGCTGATAAACAACTTCAGCAAAGTGGCTGGTTATAAAATCAACTCAAGCAAATCAGTTGCCTTCCTATACTCAAAGGATAAGCAGGCTGAGAAAGAAGTTAGGGAAATGACACCCTTCACAATAGCCACAAACAATATGAAGTATCTTGGTGTGACTCTAACCAAACAAGTGAAAGATCTATACAAGAACTTCAAGTCACTGAAGAAGGAAATCGAAGAAGGCCTCAGAAAATGGAATAATCTGCCATGCTCGTGGATTGGCAGGATTAATATAGTTAAAATGGCCATCTTGCCAAAAGCAATATATAGATTCAATGCAATTCCCATCAAAATCCCAACTCAGTTCTTCACAGAGTTAGAAAAATCAATTCTCAAATTTATCTGGAATAACAAAAAACCCAGGATAGTTAAAACTATTCTCCACAGTAAAAGTACTTCTGGGGGAATTAGTATTCCAGCCCTCAAGCAATACTACAGAGCAATAGTGTTAAAAACTGCATGGTATTGACACGGGGACAGGCAAGTGGACCAATGGAATAGAATTGAAGACCAAGAAATGAATCCACACACCTATGGTCACTTGATCTTTGACAAAGGAGCTGAAAACATCCAGTGGAAAAAAGATAGCTTTTTCAAGAAATGGTGCTGGTTCAACTGGAGGTCAGCATGCAGAAGAATGCGAATTGATCTATTCTTATCTCCTTGTACTAAGCTCAACTCCAAGTGGATCAAGGACCTCCACATAAAACCAGTCACACTGAAACTAATAGAAAAGAAAGAACCCAGGTATCCCTCAACAGAAGAGTGGATGCAAAAAATGTGGTATATCTACACAATGGAGTACTATTCAGCCAATAGAAACAATGAATTCATGAAATTCTTAGGCAAATGGATGGAGCTAGAGAACAACATACTAAGTGAGGTAACCCAGACTCAAAAGGTGAATCATGGTATGTACTCACTAATAAGTGGATATTAACCTAGAAATCTGGAATACCCAAAACATAATCCACACATCAAATGAGGTACAAGAAGAACGGAGGAGTGGCCCCTTGTTCTGAAAAGACTCAGTGAAGCAGTATAGAGCAAAATCAGAACAGGGAAGTGGGAAGGGTTGGGTGTGAAAACAGGGGGAGGGAAGGGGACTGATCAGACTTTCGGGGAGTGGGGGTCCAGAAAAGGGGAAATCATTTGAAATGTAAATAAATATATCAACAAATTAAAAAAGAAAAGAAAAGAAAAGAAACAAAACTGGGAGAAAACCCTTGAGGACATAGGCACAGGGGAAAAGTTCCTGAACAGAACACTAATAGCTTATGCTCTTAGATCAAGAATTGACAAATGGGATCTCATAAAATTACAAAGTTTCTGTAAGGCAAAGGACACCTTCAAAAGGAAAAAATGGAAACCAACAAATTGGGAAAAGATCTTCACCAGTCCTACATCTATCTGATAGAGGGCTAATATCCAATATATACAAAGAACTCAAGAAGTTAGACCCCAGGGAACCAAATAACCCTATTAAAAATGGGGTACAGACCTAAACAAAGAATTTTCACCTGAAGAAATTCGGATGGCTGAGAAGCACCTTAAGAAATGCTCAACATCATTATCCATTAGGGAAATGCAAATCAAAACAACCCTGAGATTTCACCTCACACCAGTCAGAATGGCTAAGGTTAAAAACTCAGGAGACAGCAGGTGTTGGCAAGGATGTGGAGAAAGAGGAACACTCCTTCACTGCTGATGAGATTGTAAGATGGTACAACCACTATGGAAATCAGTCTGGCTGTTCTTAAGAAAACTGGACATGACACTTCCGGAGGACCCTGCTATACCTCTCCTGGGCATATACCCAAAGGATTCCCCAGCATGCAATAAGGACACATGCTCCACTATGTTCATAGCCGCCTTATTTATAATAGCCAGAAGCTGGAAAGAACCCAGATATCCCTCAGTGGAGGAATGGATATAGAAAATGTGGTATATATACACAATGGAGTACTCTTCAGAAATCAAAAACAATGAATTCATGAATTTTTTAGGCAAATGGATGGAACTGGAAAATATCATCCTAAGGAGGTAACACAATCACAAAACAATACACATGGAATGCAATCATTGATAAGTGGATATTAATTAGCTCTGAAGCTCTGAATACTGAAGATACAATTAGCATATCAAATGATTCCCATGAAGAAGGAAGAAGAGGGCCCTGATCCTGGAAAGGCTTGATCCAGCATTGTAGGAGAGTACCAGGACAGAGAAAAGGGAGGGGGAAAGATAGGAGAATGGATGGAGAGAAGAGGACTTATGGGATATATGGGGAGGGGGGAACTGGGAAATGGGAAAGCTTTTGGATTTTAAACAAAGAATATAGAAAAAATATATATATAAAGAAAGTTTCATCCTGAGTGAGGTAACCCAGTCACAAAAGAACACACATGGTATACACTCACTAATAAGTGGATGCTAGTCCAAAAGCTCAAAATGAACAAGTTACAATTCACCCAGCACAGCTCAAGAAGAAGGAGGACTTAAGTGAGGGTTCTATGGTTCCTCTGAGAAAGGGAACATAATACTCATAGGAGCAATAAGGAAGGCAGTGTGTGGCGCAGAGACTGAAGTAAAGGCTACTCAGAGACTACCCTACCTGGGGATTCATCCTATAAACAATTACCAAACCCCTAAACTATGACAAGAAACGTGTACCAAAAGGAGCATACCATGACTGTCTCCAAAAGGGCCCTGCCAGAGCCCTACAAATACAGAGGTAGAAACTGGCAACCAAGTATTGGACTGGGCTTGGGGTCCCCAGTAGAGGATCTGAAGGGTGGTTTGGAGGAGCTGAAGGGGTTTAGAACCCCATGGGAAGAACAATGACTTCGGACACCCAGATACCCCAAGACTCCCAGGGACTGAACCATCAACCAAGGGGTACACATGGTTTCAGGCAAAAATGCGGCAGAGGAATGCCTTGTTGTGCATCAGTGGAAGGAGTGGTCTTTGGTCAGGTAAAGGCTCAATAGAATCCCCAACAAAGAGCAAGGACTAGGGTGGGGGTCGGGGGAGGTGGGAGTGTGTTGGGTAGAGAGGCATATACATGGAGGCAGGAAGTGGGAATTTTGGGGGAGGGGGCTTTTTGGAGGGGGGAAATTGGGAAAGGTTTTACCACTGGCAATGTAAATGAAGAAGAAACTCAATAAAAAAATAAACCAACTTGTCAAGATATTCATATGAGTGGAGTGAAATAATGACAGGAGTGTTATAGGTGTAACCAATGGCTTTCTGGCTGAGTTTGAGACCCACATTACTCCCTGGTGAGCCTTCTACTACTATTTTATTAAGTAGATGTAATATCAAACAGTCCTCTAATTAGGTAACTTTGTATACAAATATTTGTAAAGCTTTAAGGATTCATTTGAGAGATCTCCCTCTGCTGTAGACAGTGGTTAACTCAGAAATTCACAACTGGTCAAAGATCTGATACCAAATGTCTATGGAGTGTTCCTACAAATGCAAAAACTATATTGTACCCCCTTTCTTTTTAAGGCTAAGAAAAAAAAGTAACCAAGACACATGGCCATAGCTATAATGTTTGGGGACCAATGGAAACCTATTAATTAACTACTTCAAAAGCTATATAACATTTCTAGCACTGGGATGTTTTTATATAACTTGTGATGCTTAGGACATGCATTGACCCCTTATATAGAGTAACTCTATTTAAGCTCTCTCTTTCTCATTCTCTCTCTCTTACATATGCTAGACTTATTGTCATTTGGTGTGTGAGTGTGTGTGTGTGTGTGTGTATGTGTGTGTGTGTGTGTGTGTGCATGAATGCACACACACACAACCACACATGTATACATGTTAGGGATTGATTCTAATGCTTTATCTGAATTCAGCTCCCAAAACTCACATGGAAATCTACATGCCCAGATGCTGAGGGTCCCTATCTTCAATTGGTTTTTGATTGATCAATAAAGATACAGCAGCTAATGGTTGGGCAGAAGAACAGAGGAAGGAGTTTTAGGATTCCTCAGCAAGAAACACAGAGGAGGGAAGAAGAGTTTTTATTTTGAGAGGAGTGTAGGACAGACCATGTACAGCATGAAGGAACAGGAGGATAAGAAGGTCAAAATGTAGGTACAAAGGAAAAGTGGTCCCTTGGGAGGGCTGTCCAGAAGGAAACAGGACATCAAAGATCAAATGTAGATTTAGAAAATGTTAACTCAGCTCAGGAATACTGGAGGGAAGTATGTGCTAGCTGCAGAGAGGTTTGAAAGTGTCCAGATTGAGAAAATTAGGCATATTAAAATATAAAGGGTGTGTGTGTGTGTGTGTGTTTATGTGTGTGTGAAAGACTCAATGCAACAGTATAGGGGAATACCAGAACAGGGAAGTGGGAAGGAGTAGATGGAGGAACAGGGGGAGGGAAGAGGGCTTATGGGACTTGCGTGGAGTGGGGACCCAGAAAAGGGAAAATCATTTGAAATGTAAATAAAGAATACATCGAATAAAAAAATATAAAGGGTGTGTGTGTGTGTGTGTGTGTGTGTGTGTGTGTGAGTGTGTGTTTATTCTCAAATTCAGGGCTCTTGGTCAGGTGTAGAGCTTCTCACACACCTGCCAGTAGCTTAGAGCAGATTAACTACTACTACACCTATGTCTGTCTAGGTATGTATCTACTTTAGTAACCATCTAGAATAAAATGTTTCTATTATCATTTTCCAATTTAGTGTCTCCCTATACCCTTCTTCCATCCTGCCTTCCCAAACCTTACTCCATTTAATCTTTTGTTCCATTATTCCTCATTGGAATTGAATATTCCTTTCATATTACTTGTATACTATCTTGTGCATCTTATCTTCCATCTCCAACCCCTCTCTGTGGATCCTTACTGGTTTCCTGACTTCTGTGGTTATTCCTATTTAAAGGCACATATCTAAAGATTTTCATCTGACAACATATGATATTTCCTTTCCAAGGTCTGGGTTACCTTACTCAGAATGACTATTTCAAGCTCGATTAATTAACTGGCAGTTTGGATATGCTAATCTTCCTTTGTAGGTGAATAATATTCCATTGTGTAAATGTACACTATTTTCATGATCTATTCATAAGTTGATAGAAATCCAGATTATTTCCATTTCTTGACTAGGGTGAATAAAGCAGCAATGAACATGGATGATCACATCACTCTGTAGTAGTATATAGAATCCTTTGTAAATATACTCAAGAGTAATATAGCTAGATTATAAGGCAAATCATTTTCTTGATTTTTTTTTAGGGAACTTCACACTAATTACATAGTGACTGCATCAGTTTTCACTCCTACAAACATTGAATAAGTATTCTACCTTCCCTAACACTATGTTAACCTTTGTTGTCTTTTTGTAAAAACAAAGTCATTCTCACTAGAATAAAATGAAATCTCAAAGAAATTTTAACTTACATTTTCTTGATGGTTGTAAATATTGAACAATATTTAAGAATGTTTTCATTCATTTGTATTTCTTCTCTTGAGAACTCTATGTATTTCTATGACCGTACTGGAAGAAATACTTCAATCCAAGGAAATCAATAAACATACTCAAGAGGGCACAGAGAATCAGGCAATGCAGAAATAGTAAATTAAAAGAGTTCTAAGAATATATCACAACATTCTAAAGTGACAGAAATTAGTACACATCTTTGATGTTAACTCAGTATCAATGAACTCAATTCCCCTATTAAAAAAACACAGACTAGCAAATTGTATTTTTAAAAAGGATATTTTTTTCTGCATCTAAGAAACACATCTCTCCATCAAAAGCATAACAACCTTAGGATAAAAGCATGGAAAAATATATTCTAAACAAATGGTTACCAAGAAACAAGCAGCACAGGAATTCTAGTACCCAACAAAATGGAATTCAAACTGGAATTAGTCAAGAGAAATAAAGACTGTCACTTCGTATTCATTCAATCAAAAACACAACAATACATTATTATAATCTAACCTATATACACACCAAATACATTGATACCTTATTTTATAAAAGAAATATTAGATCAAAAGCCATATATTAATTCTAATACAATGAAATTGGCTAACTTCACCTCTCAATCTCATCACTAATAAGTCATAAGAACACATCTAAATCAAGAAACATTGGCATTGGGCTGGAGAGGCTCAGCGGTTAAGAACACTGAATGCTCTTCTGAAGGTCATGATTTCAAATCCCAGCACCCACATGATGGCTCACAACCATCCGTAATGAGATCTGACGCCCTTTACTGGAGTGTCTGAAGACAGCTACAGCGAGGAAGTGGGCCTGGGGCTAGAAGAAAAGACAGCTACCGTGTACTTTACATACAATAAATAAATAAATCTTTAAAAAAAAGAAACATTGGCATTAAATGACATCATAAATAAAATGACCCTAATAAACATCTACAGAACATTCTGCCCAAATGCTAAGGAATATGCCTTCATTCTAACAGTCCATGAAACATTCTTCAAAATTGTCTACATATTATTACAACTCAATGCAAATCTCACAAATTGAGAAAATTTGAAATAACATTCTGCATTCTGTCTGGAATCACAGTGGAAAAAAGCCTGAAAATAAAACAATCAAAACTATAAAACATATACAAATGAGAGGTAAATAGCACACTATGGGTGATAGTTCAGTTAAGTAGAAATTATGAAGGACATTTAAAAGTTGTTAGAATTGTTAGAAAATGGAAAAACAATACACCAAAATCTATGGGACCCATGAAGGGATGCTTACAGGACTAAGTGCCTACAACAACAATAGTAATGAATAACTTAATGATTCACTTGGAGGCCTTGGTATGAACAAAAACACCCACCAAACTATACAGTAGAAAAAATAATCAATATCATGGATAAAATAAATGATATAGAAAACAACAAACTCACAAAGAAGCAATCAAATATTCGTACAAAAGATTAATAGGATTAACACATCTTGAGCTAAACTAACCAAAAATAAGAGAGAAAAGCCCCAAATTAATGAAATTAAAGATTAAAACAGAACCATTACAACAGGCAGAGGGTCAGAAGGACATAGTTTTAAAATAATTTGTATTCCACAAAACTGGAAAATCTTAAGGAGTTAGATGAATTTTTGTATTATATGACCTACCAAATTTAAATCAAGATAAAATAAACAATTTAAATAGTCACATAATAACCTATTAGATAGAAACAGTAATTAAAATTCTTCCAATTAATAAGATATTGTATCATACTAGTTTAGTACTAGTCTATCAGACCTCCAAAAAGAACTAATATCAACAGTCATCAAATTTTTCAAACATTCAAAATTCACTTTTAAGGTCAGTATTATTCCAGTACTAAAACCAGATAAACAACAACAAAGAAAAGAATTAGGCCAAGTGCCCAATGAACATAAATGCATAAACTCTCAATAAAGTAATTACAAAATAAATTCAAGAGCCTGTCAAAAACTTCATCCACAATTATTGTGTCCTCTTCATCCCAGAGATGTAGGAATAATATAAATCAATAAAGAAAATACGCCACATAAATAGAGCCAAATACAGAAATCACATGATCATCTCATCAGATGCAGAAAAGGTCTCTGACAAAATTTAGCATCCTTTCACTATAAAAGTCCTGGAGAATCTAGGACAGAGGGGGTACATTTTAACACAATAAAGACAATCCACACTAAGCACACACCAACATTGTGCCAAATAGAGAAAGCATCAAAGCCTTTCCTCCAAATCAGGAGCAAGCAAGGATGTCCATTTTCTCCACTCTTGTTCAACACTATGATTGGAATCTTAGGTGGAGCACTGTAACTGTCTTGACTTGAATGATGGTGTCCTTTGCTGTTCTGAATCCTTTCAGATTGAGTTAAGGGAAGGAGATGAAGGGGATACAGATAGGGCTGGAAGAAGTTTTGTTTTTAAGTGAGGTACAATACAAAACAGCCCCCTGTGCATACCTTTATCCTCCCTTCCTTTTTCTTTGAAAAAATTTCCTGATACAGTTCATGTAATTTTCTATGGTAGCCCCTTTTATTTTTGAACATTTTTGATATATGAGATAGTTTCATTAGGAGGCATTAACTCCTACTTTTCTCTGAACAAAATCTTTCTGCCCGTTCCAAGATCTTACACCATATCACTAGCAAAGCACTGGGCTTTACAGGACACCTAGGCCTTGGTTAATTCTCTTCATCTGGATTAATTGACACTTGTTATGCAGGAACATCATCAGTTCCATAAGGAAAACCCTCTGAACTCAACCATTCCTTCTGGCCTTTTGCTTGCTTTCACTCCACTTGTTCTCATGTTCATTTCTAAAACCATGCATTGGTTCTTCAGAGCATCTGTGTTGGTGTGTTGCTATCATCAATTACTTATTTATATCTTTTAATTACTTTTTAAAAAATTGAAAACTTCATAGATGTCTATTGCATCTACATTTCCACACCCTTCCACCAATAACTGCTCATGTGCTCCTCTTACTCTCTTTACATTCATGGCCTTTTTCAGTGTGTGTGTGTGAGTGTGAGTAAGTGTGTGTGTGTGTGTGTGTGTGTGTGTATGCATGAGTGTGTCAGGGTGGGTGTGCATGCAGGTGTGAGTATGTGTAACATACCAAACTCACTTAGTGTTGCTGCTGTGTACATGTGTACAACTGACCCCTTGGCATTGAATAACCTAACAGGAAGCTCATTCTTGGAGAAAACTGATTTCTCAGCACTCACTGCCCCTAGGACTTCACAAGGGAGTAAGGTCTTGGGAAATTTCTCCAATGTATGTTGGTAAGGTGAATAGTGTTGTCATTGTGTAAGTCTTGCTTAGGTAACAATATTGTTAGAATTTCACCAATGCAGCTCCTGTTGTGCTTAGAAGACATTATCTTTCAGAAGGTTCCCCTTTCCTCTGGTTCTCTTTATCTTTTCATTCCCTGTTCCATGATTTCTCCTGACCCACCAATGTAGACTTATCATTGCAGATCTTGCAGATGTATCAGTTGGGGTTGGGCACCCCATGGTTCCTTATTCTCTGCCTCTTAACCAGTTGTTGAGTCTCTGCAGTAGTCTCCATCTGTGGCAAGAAGCTTTCTTGATGAAGGGTGAGGGCTACACTTAAGGGTATAAGCGTTAGCATTTACGGTATAGAAGGTAAGTTATATTGGCTTAGGAAGTACACTAGTAGGGTTTCCTCTGTGGGCTCTGACTTTCTCAGTGACAGGTAGTTGATAAGGTTTACAATACCATATGTGAATTTCCTCCCATTGAGTGGATCTTAAGTCTGACTAGACAGCTATTGCTTAATCCTAAGATAAAATTTGGACTATTGTGCCATTAGAGCTACCTTGCCAGGGTGGTTATCATTGCAGTTTATAGACTTTAAAGTTCAGTTGGAATATTGATTGTCTCTGTTGGGAGCTTGCATAGCATTTTAGGATACTGAAAGCTAGTCCTCAGGAAGGAGACTTCCAGGTCAGTTCCAGCTTGATTTCTGCAAGACCTGTGTCCAGAGTGTGTGGTGTGTTTTGCGAAAGGCTCTTCTTACCTTCAAGTTCTAGGAAGCAACCAAGGGCAACAGCAACAGGCTGTAACATTTGTGGACGTTCTATGGATTCCCCTGACCAACCATCACAAAGAGAGGTTTCCTGGGATGGGACTGGGTTTGTGTTTAGATAGTCATGGGTTCTTGGAAGGACCATTATCACCACATATGGTATAGCTCCACTCAAAGCATTCATGCATGCACATAGGTGAATGCAGGTGTGTGTCATACTTTTTAAAAATAAGCTTATAAAATTATATATGTATATATATATATATATATATACACACACACACACTCACACGTGTGCACACACACACACATACACACACACACACACACACACACACACACACACACACACACACAGGTTTTTCAAATGCCACTGGTGTTATTTATGTCTCCTTCCCCAGCTACTGGACTACACTCCCTCTACCTCTCTATTTAAAGCTCATTCATGTTTCTCAGCCCTCGCCCTACCATCCCCCATTTATCTTCTTCTCTGTAATCTCAAGAACCGGGGATTTGCTCAGTTATCTGTTTTGCTTATATATTATTTCTTGAATTCACTGATAAAATGGAAGAAACCAAGCAATATATTCTGCCCAGGAGGCATTCATGCTTTAATGAAAGAGATAAACATACAAAGCCATAATTACAATCTAACAATGTTGCATAGAGAGGGAGGTGGTGTCACCCAAGCCTGACTGCTCAGAGCATGGAAAAAAAAACAATTGAATTACAGTTATCTTATCAAAAATGGATGTAGATTGTAGAGAAGATGGGATAGTCTGTTCTCTCTCTTCCAGAACTTCCCTCCCCCCACACCTGATGCCCATTCCTGTTCCCCTGCCCACCTCCTCTCCCACTCACTTCCTTCTCTCCATCCACCTACAATGTCTGTTTTATTCCCCTTGTAAGATTCAATCATCCCTGCTTCAGCCCTCCTTGTTACTTAGCCTCTTTGGGTCTGTGTTTAGCATGGGTATCCTATTCTTCATGGCTAATATCCATTTCTAAGTGAGCACATACCATGATTATCTTTATGGGTCTGGGTTATCTTATTAAGGATGATATTTTCTAGTTTTATCCTGAAATTTTCCTGTCAATGTTTTTATGTTGAGTAGTTTTCTGTTATGTAAATACGCTATATTTTCTTTATTCATTCTTCAGTTGAGGGACATTGGATATAGGTGTAAGGGGCATCTCTGGGACTAACCAGAGATCTGGTATGGGAAGGCTACTGGGAGGCTCTGGGGATAACCCTAGGTAAGACTCCTAGTAGCTGGGAATATAGAGACTGAAGTGGACACCTTCTATAGCCAGGCAGCATTTCCAGTGTAGGGCGGGGGGGGGGGGGCATCGACCCAGACCCAAAATTTGTCCTGCCTACAAGATGTGCAGGGATAAAGATGGGGCAGAGATTGAGAGAATAGCCAACCAATGACTTGCCCAACTTGAGACCCATCTCGTTGGAAAGAACCAACCTCTGACACTATTAATGATATTCTGCTATGGTTGCAGACAGGAGCCTAGCATAATTGTCTTCTGTGAGGCTTCGTCCATCAGCTGATGGAAACAGGTGTAAAAACCCACAGTCAGACACTAGGCAGAACTCAGGGAGTATTGCGGAAGAGTGAGGAGAAGGGTTGAGGGAGCCTTCTTAGTCAAGAACACAAAGACCTATAGAGTCAAATAACCTGGGCCCATGGGGCCTCACAGAGACTGAACCGCTAAGAGCATTCATGGGCTGGACCTATGCCCTCTACGTGTCTGTAGCAGATGTACAGCTTGGTCTTCATGTGGATCCCCTAACAAGCGGAGTGGGAGCTGTGCCTGACTCTGCTGCCTGCCCTTGGATCACTTTTTCTTAGTTGGGCTCCTATGTCTAGCCTCAGTGGGAGAGGATGTGCTGCTTTGACCTTATGTGCCAGGGTGGATTGCTACCTATAGGGAGGAGGCTTCTCCTTCTCTAGGGGGAAAAATGGGATAGGGATAGTCTATAATGCAAAGCAGATTTCCCCAAGTTTTACCTCCAATTTTATTTTATTTTATTTTTTTAGTTTTCTTGAGAATTATTTAATAATAATACTCAAATTGTTTTTTTTTTTTATGTGTCTGCTTTATATGGGGGCACTGGCTTTCTGCCGAGATATGTGCTGAGTTAGCATGCCTGTCCCACCCACAGGAAAAACCTGTCTTTTCCCTGTTTCTCAGTTTAGGTCTGCCACTGTTTTTGGCTATTCACCTAATCACTGCAACACATTCAAGTGGAACATCTAAGCTCTTTTGCTAATGTGCAGGGTTAAAGATGGGTGAATGGAGTGATGGGTGTGGGCAGCAGAGGTGAAGCACAGGTCTGGAATGGTATGGAGAAGTGTGAATCAAACCTAAATCACCTGTGGTACCTGTGCCAGCACACAGAACCTAACCCACACTTGAAAATAGTCCGGAGAACTGTACAGGGCACTGTGTACAGATAGAATAGGTCAGAGACTACTTAGAAGTTAGACTGGTCATGTCAACCTTTGCCTCTTCAGGACAGTATCCCATCACCACCATAGTCTCCTGAGCAAATGCAAGCTGAGAAGCACTTTTCTAATCAAAAGAGCAGTATTAAAATAAATAATAAAAAATCAGCCTTTTAAGCTACTTTCATATTTTAGAAACTAGATAGAAAAAGGTATTTTTCAATTAACTCCTTTCAGATGCAAATTTGTAAATGGAAAGGCTACATGAAAAGAATAATTTGTCAGTCTTCAGCCTGAAAGTTTAATTAAAAGCATCTTATTGCTACAATGGAAACATTTCTGTGCTATAGGTTGTTGCACATTAGATTACATTTTAACCAATGTATCAGAGCACTTGCTAAGGATGTGTCAGTATGCTGGGAGCTTAAGTGTTGCTGGGCACAGGGACCTGCCATGTGACCAACGTGGTAGAATAACAATGATAGTTACATATCATAATCGATACGGGGCATAATGCATACATTACTTGTCCTTTATGTGTCATTTATGTAACAACTAATGTTTTCACATTTGGTACTTGCTGTGTACAGACCCTGCCCCTGCCAACTATTTTCTCTCCAGGATCTCATCTCATACTTAGCATAGCCCCTGCACACACGCTTTACCCTACCACCTTCTAGATGAAGAAGCCTTGATTGACTGAGTTGGAATACTATCAATTTCCCACACCTAATGAGTAGTGAAGCTAAAATACACATCTTTACCCAGCCCTACATTTTATCTAGAAGGTGTGAGATCAAAGGGAAAATCCCTCTTACAATTATGAATATGTGTTGCTGTACCCACCTGGAACTTATGGGAAGGACCGGAGGGGACATTTTTGTGAAAAAAGGGAGAAGGAGGCCAGCAGGAATCATTTGGGCAGAAGAGACAGCTCTTTAGCTACCTTTCCTCTGTGCCACCCTGATTCCTGTGAGTGACTGGACTATCAATATTGGAAGCTATGGACCAGTGCTAGAAGCCATGGACCTCCTATGCTTCTGGTGTTGAAAGAATAACTTGCTGCAACTGAGTTCTTTCTGAATGTATTAACACCCCCTAACTGAAGACTCTGTGATGGACAAAGCCCTATTTGAAGCCCTGTGATGTTGGGGAATGAGTAGACACACTAGAGGAGAAGGGTTCAAACACACCAGCCTGACTCCAGATACACTAGCAAGGCCACGCCCCTGATAAAATTGTAGAATAGTAGAACTGTGGGTTCTCAGAACAAGAAGAAACTTCAAAAGCTCTCCAGCCCATTCTTTCTTTCTCTTGGGGCAAGCTGTCTCTACACCATCTCTGATAAAAGGCTAAGTAGACCCCAAGTGTTTGCTGCATGGGTAGGAGACCTCTTGCTTCCTTTTCATTGCAACTCCTAAGTGCCTGTTCATATTCCCTAAAGGCACAGAGAAATATACTTTCTGTAATTCCTCTAATCAACAGAATTTCCTGTACTCTTACTATATACAATAGGGTGGAAAACAAGCCAAAGAAACACACAACAATAACAACAGCAACAACAACAAAACAGGTAACCAGATAAACATGTCTCAAAGTCCTGAATCAGGAATCAGCATCCCTGCTTCTCAGGGAATGGAAGAACACTCAGTGAGACTGGATAAGAAATTGTTTTTAGAAAGATGTATGGCTATTTAGACTGAACTATCTTATCTTTTACAAGGACTTCTGCTCAAGTTGGTAAAGGACACTGTGAAAAGGCATAGGAACCAGTTCTAAGGTTCAAACTCTAGCCAAAACAAAGGAATTTAATCATGAAAATAAATATTATTTATTCATACAAAAATTATTCTAATCCATCAAATGAAATAAAAATCAATGGATATATATATTCTGTTTGGAATTGATAAACATACAGAATAGCTCCCCATTATAGGGGGACTCCAGTGATGAAAGAAATTCTGAAATAAAAACACCTTCATGAAGGGTAGTGGTGGATATTAAAAACACATGCCTTTTCTTTTCTTTTCTTTTCCTTTCCTTTCCTTTCCTTTCCTTTCCTTTCCTTTCCTTTCCTTTCCTTTCCTTTCCTTTCCTTTCCTTTCCTTTCCTTTCCTTTCTTCTTTTGAGGGATTTCGAGACAGGGTTTCTCTGTGTAGCCCTGGCTGTCCTGGAACTCCCTCTGTAGACCAGGCCGGCCTTGAACTCAGAAATCTGCTTCTGCCTTTCAAGTGCTGGGATTAAAGTCATTCACTACCACTGCCCAGCTAAAACATGCGTTTCTTATCTCTCCATCAATACTTAAAAAAATGGAAAGATAGAATTTCTGAGAGAAACTTTGTGGTACCATTTAAACCAGCTCATCAAGATGATTGTCCCAAAGCCTGGGAAGGGCAGAATCGTGGACCTCTTGATAACATGAAGTATCGAGAACCTAAAAGAACTTTTGTGGACTTCTTCCCAGAATCATTTGCCAAAAATCTGACCATAAGAGAATATTAAGCAAACAAATTAAGGGGCATTCTGCAAAATAACTGACCCATGTTCAGATATGTCAAAGTCAAAAAGGACAAAAAAAGGCAAGAAAGTTCTTGATTGGAGGAGACTATGAAAGGACATGGCACCTGAATTCTGTGCAAGAGCCCATGGTGCATCCAAGGCTGGGAAATCAAAGTAGCTTAAAGAGGAATTCATAGACTGAAATTCATAGACTGGTTGGAAATGTTTAAATATAGCCTGTCAAAATTCCCTTCTAGTAATAGCTATGTAAGAGAGCAATGTTGTTCTTAGTAATCCACAATGAAAACACACATACATCTTAGGGGTAAACATCTGTGTATTCATTTCTTCAACAGTCATTCGAAAAATAAGATTCAAATGGATTAAAACATATCACTGGTGCAAAATAAAGGGGAGATGTCTATATATTGGTTTTACAACTTCCTGTAGTTGAAATTATGTGGATATATCAAAATTGAAATACTACAAATGAAGGTTATCTGGAGAGGTTAGCAGAATTAAATTCAGAGATGGTGCAGATTCTGGTCAAGAGTTATGGAAAGAGTAGCTGGAAATGTGGCAAACTCATGAATTTGCCGTGTGCCAAGGGAGAAGGTGGTAAGGTTGTTCTGTCTGGGTGTTTGAGGATTGTAGCTTCCTGGAGTAGTTAGAAACTGAGAGGTGGGTGATTCAGGAAGCTCAAGAGGGAGGTAGAATTGGCAGGATATTGTGGCTAATGTGGTGTAGGAGTCAAGGGAAGAGGGTGTTCTTTGAGCAAGTAGGCGGATGCCACCTTAGAGTTGAGATAACAGACCCAGCAGATTCCTGTGGACCTAGGACAGCTCGACTCTGCCTTTCCCAGATGGACGTGAGCAGAATGGAATGTGCCACTCCATGCTGTGCATGAAGTCTGAAGCTTAGACAGCGGACTTTATTTTCATCTATCCTACAACCTGCTTCTTCATTTGTCTAAGTTATTGAGTCTTGATAATTATTCTAAATTCCTTCCCTAGACCACATAAATCCAGAAGCACATTGGAATTTATGGTATGAATATTTTATTAGTATTGTGATATTATCACTCCCTGAATTTCTATCGTCTTTAAATACTTCTCTCTGTTGCCTTACATCCATCTCATACTGTACAGGATATGACTGAAATGTAAATACAGATATGTTGTCCTTACATTAGAAATACCCCTGGTTCCAATGGCATCAAACCCACCTTACCCTTAGAAAGTTTTCTGATTCTAACAGTATCTAGCCCACCTTTTCTCAGCTTGACCTATGAAGACATCAACCATGTGACTCTCCACATGGTTCAATTAAGGCAGAAGGTAGCATTTTTCTATTGGTATAAGCATACCTGCTTAAAACGCATCTTGATAACATATTGATTAAGTTAGATAAAAGTAATTAGTGTCCCCTCCCAGGATCTATCCCCTCTCCAACTGTGGAAATTTGACTGGCCTCGAAACACTGCACATCATGCTTGAACTAACTTCCTTGGAAAGGCCTTGATCACAGGGCAGCCTGTGATGCTTGCCACCATCATCTTCGTCTCATTATTGCAGTAGTGGACACACCTTGCTTGTTGGGTTGGTATTTTAGTTCATACTGTTTGAAAGTAGGTAATAATGATATCTCTCCACTCCCCACCAGCAGCCTGCATGTTACTTACCAGCATTATGAAATCTAGCCAGCAGGGAGGAGCTTCCAAGTTCTAGCTTGGTTTCTATATAACTGTCCATTAAGGTGTGTATTGTCTCCAACAATATGGTCTTATCCCTCTCACCAAGAATGAACAAGTGTTCATTTTCCCCCACATTCCCACCAACATTTGCTGCCATTTCGTTTCTGGATGATAACTTATAGTCTTACCGGGGCGAGATGGAATCTCAAAGTCATTTCAATTTCTGTCTCCCTGATAGTTAATGATGTCTGAACAATTCGAGAAATGTTAATAGCCATTCGTATTTCTTCTTTTAAGAACTTGTTCAGATCTACAGCCCATTTTAATTAAGTTGCTTGTTTTCCAGATTGTTTTTACAAAATTTTAAAGGCTCTAATAAAATGCCACTTTCTTTGAGAATTGCTATACTTAAAATATGGTTGTACCATGCAGGGATCGTGTGTAGAAAACTTGGTCTTTGGTGTGACAGTGCTGGGAGCTGAAGCTAAACAGAAATCCCTTAGGCTAATTGGATCACACCCTTGCCTATGGCATCTCTCCTTTTCATAGTTGCTGTCTTAGTTACTGATTTAGTGCTGTGAAGAGACACTATGATCAAGGTAACTCTTATAAAGGACAACATTTGGTCCTGATTTAATTTTGGTATTTGGTATCTGTCAAGGAAATTGTCCATTTCCTCCAGATTCTCCAGTTGTGTTGAGTATAGGCTCCTGTAGTAGGATCTGATGATTTTTTGGATTTCCTCAGTTTCCGTTGTTATATCTCCCTTTTCATTTCTAAGTTTGTTAATTTGGATACTTTCTCTGTGCCCTTTGGTCAGTCTGGCTAAGGGTTTATCTATCTTGTTGATTTTCTCAAAGAACCAGCTCCTAGATTCGTTAATTCTTTGTACGGTTCTCTTTGTTTCCAATTGATTGATTTCAGCCCTGAGTTTGATGATTTCCTGTCTTCTGATCCTCCTGGGTGAATTGGCTTCTTTTTGTTCCAGGACTTTCAGGTGTGTCGTTAAGCTGCTAGTGTATGCTCTCTCCATTTTCTTTTTGGAGGCACTCAGGGCTATGAGTTTTCCTCTTAGCACTGCTTTCATTGTGTCCCATAGATTTGGGTATGTTGTGCCTTCCTTTTCATTAAATTCTAAAAAGTCTCTGATTTCTTTCTTTATTTCTTCTTTGGCCAAGGTGTCATTGAGTAGAGTATTGTTCAGCCTCCATGTGTATGTGGGCTTTCTGTTGTTTTTGTTACTATTAAAGATCCAGAAATGAACCCACACACCTATGGCCACTTGATCCTCAACAAAGGAGCTGAAAACATCCAATGGAAAAAAGATAGCCTTTTCAACAAATGGTGCTGGTTCAACTGGAGGTCAGCATGCAGAAGAATGCGAATTGATCCATCCTTGTCTCCTTGTACTAAGCTCAAATCCAAATGGATGAAGGACTTCCACATAAAATCAGACACTCTGAAGCTAATAGAAAAGAAACTGGGGAAGACCCTTGAGGACATCGGTACAGGGAGAAAGTTTCTGAACAGAACACCAATAGCGTATGCTCTAAGAGCAAGAATTGACAAATGGGACCTCATAAAATTACAAAGTTTCTGTAATGCAAAGGACACCATCAAGAGGACAAATTGGCAACCAACAAATTGGGAAAAGATCTTCACCAATCCTACATCAGATAGAGGGCTAATATCCAATATATATAAAGAACTCAAGAAGTTAGACTCCAGAAAACCAAACACCCCTATTAAAAAATGGGGTACAGAGTTAACAAAGAATTCTCACCTGAAGAACTTCGGATGGCGGAGAAGCATCTTAAAAAATGCTCAACACCTGCTGTCTCCTGAATTTTTAATCTTAGCCATTCTGACTGGTGTAAGATGAAATCTTAGGGTTGTTTTGATTTGCATTTCCCTAATGAGCATGGGAGGTTTTCCCATTTTTTGAGGTCTTCTCAGGTATCCCTCAACAGAAGAGTGGATGCAAAAAATGTGGTATATCTACACATTGGAGTACTATTCAGCCATTAGAAACAATGAATTCATGAAATTCTTAGGCAAATGGATGGAGCTAGAGAATATCATACTAAGTGAGGTAACCCAGACTCAAAAGGTGAATCATGGTATGTACTCACTAATAAGTGGATATTAACCTAGAAAACTGGAATACCCAAAACATAATCCACACATCAAATGAGGTACAAGAAGAAAGGAGGAGTGGCCCCTGGTTCTGGAAAGACTCAGTGAAACAGTATTCAGCAAAACCAGAACGGGGAAGTGGGAAGGGGTGGGTGGGAGGACAGGGGAAGAGAAGGGGGCTTATGGGACTTTCGGGGAGTGGGGGGCTAGAAAAGGGGAAATCATTTGAAATGTAAATAAATTATATCGAATAAAAAAAAGTTAACTGAAAAAAAAATGCTCAACTTCACTAGTCATTAGGGAAATGCAAATCAAAACAACCCTGAGATTTCACCTTACACCAGTCAGAATGGCTAAGATTAAAAATTCAGGAGACAGCAGGTGTTGGAGAGAATGTGGAGAAAGAGGAACACTCCTTCACTGCTGGTGGGGTTGCAAATTGGTACAACCACTCTGGAAATCAGTCTGGCGGTTCCTCCAAAAACTGGGCACCTCACTTCCAGAAGATCCTGCTATACCACTCCTGGGCATATACCCAGAGGATTCCCCACCATGTAATAAGGATACATGCTCTACTATGTTCATAGCAGCCCTATTTATAATTGCCAGATGCTGGAAAGAACCCAGGTATCCCTCAACAGAAGAGTGGATGCAAAAAATGTGGTATATCTACACAATGGAGTACTATTCAGCCATTAGAAACAATGAATTCATGAAATTCTTAGGCAAATGGATGGAGCTAGAGAACATCATACTAAGTGAGGTAACCCAGACTCAAAAGGTGAATCATGGTATGCACTCACTAATAAGTAGATATTAACCTAGAAACCCTGGAATACCCAAAACATAATCCACACATCAAATGAGGTACAAGAAGAAAGGAGGAGTGGCCCCTTGTTCTGGAAAGACTCAGTGAAGCAGTATTCGGCAAAACCAGAAAGGGGAAGTGGGAAGGAGTGGGTGGGAGGACAGGGGGAGAGAAGGGGGCTTATGGGACTTTCGGGGAGTGGGGGGGCTAGAAAAGGGGAAATCATTTGAAATGTAAATAAAAAATATATCGAATAAAAAAATAGAATAAAAAAAAAAAAAGGACAACATTTAAGTGGGTCTGGCTTTCAGGTTCAGAGATTCAGTCCATTATCACCAAGGCAGGAAGCATGGCAGTGTCCAGGCAGGCATGATGTTGGAGCAGCTGAGAGTTTTTACATTTTGTTCCTATGGCAAGGCAAACAGAAGACTGGTATCCTTGGGCAGCTGGAAGGAAGTTCTCAAAGCCCACCCTTACAGTGACACACTTCCTTCAACAAGGCCACACCTACTCCAACAAGGCCACACCTCCTAATATTGACACTCCTTGGGCCAAGCATATTCAAACTACTATAGTTGCTTCTCCCATCACCCACTATGAGATACAACTATGTTTTGACTTTAAGCAATCAAAACCATGAGCTAAAGAAAACTTGTTTCTTTAGAAAATTATTTTGCCTCAGTGTTTCATTATGCTAGTCAAATATCTCTCAAGTTCTGGATAGTCACAGAAGAGTAGGAAGATAATTTTCTAGTCCAACAGAGGATAATCAGTTGTATGCTGGACTGACACTGGATAACCTGTGACAAGAGTCTATTTCCCCCATGGAATATACATTTCAATGTACAGAGACAGCGAATCAATAAAAACAAAATGAGATGACCAGTGATTTGAAAAGACTGTTAAGTTTTATACAGGGAAATGAAGGTAATGGCATGAACAAGAATGAGGAGGAATGGAAATTCCAGAGGATGGCAAAGGCAAAGAGTAATTTCCTGATTTCATGACTGAACTAAGACTGGAATCAAGAGCTAGAGAGCAGAACCCCTAGGAATAGCAAGACAACTATTCCTGACCGGTACAAAGGATACTGAATTGACCTGAGCTTGTATTGATCTGGGAACCTGGTGTAGACGGAACATATTGAATAAGGCATGGTAAAGAATGAGCTTAAAAAGAAGACAGGTGCAATGCTTTTCACTGCTTGGACCCATAGCCAAGATTCACAAGAACCAATGACTTATTCATTTCATCTCTTTCTCTCCATAATTTAATTTTTTAATTCGCATTACATCTCAATCAAAGCCCTCCCTCCCTCTTCTCCTCCCGTCATACCCTTACAAATCCTTTCCCCAACTGGCCCATGCCCTTCTTGGAGAAGGGGAAATCCTCCTTGGATACTACCCCACCCTGAGACATCTAGTCCCAGTATGTCCTCTTCCACTGAGGCCCAACCAGGCAATCCAAGTAGGAGAAGGGAATCCAATGGCAGGCAACAGAGTCAGAGACAGCCCCCACTCCAATTGTTAAGGGTCCCACATGAAGACAAAGCTGCACATGTGCTGTGTGTGTGTGTGTGTGTGTGTGTGTGTGTGTGTGTGTTTGTGACAGGGGGTCTAGATCCAGCCCCCAATTGTTCTTTGGTTGGTAGTTCAGTTTCTGTGACTATACATCTTCTTGTAGTTGCTAAGGAAATGTGCACTTTATTTCAAAATAATGTAAAATTAAAAGTTACGTTAGAACAACTTACTTTGAACTGAAATATCAGTTACAGAAGAATCCAAGAGAACATGGACATTTAGGGTGTGCATCCATTCTTTCTGTTGCTATGATAAAATACTATGAGCAAAAGCAACTTATACAATGAATAACTGATCTTGGCTTATGGATCCAGAGGGATAAAAGCCCATCGTGGTAGGACGCATGGCAGCAAACAGCAGGGAAGGCAGCAGGGGCACAGTGCTGAGAGATCATATCTTCAATCAAAAACACAAAGAGAAAAGAGCAAACTGGGAGTGGGGAAAGTCTATAAACTCTCATTCCATATCCCCAATGATGTACTTCCTCCTCAAGGCTTCATCATTTTCCAAAATGAAACTACCAAGTGGAGACTGCCTCTTCAAATACCTGATCCTGTGGGAGACATTTCTCACTTAAACCACCACAGGTTTCTTCTACATTCGTCTGCTATGAAGAATATCAATCTAAATGTCTGTGTTCAAGTTTCTAGACTAACTTATATTTTTCATCTTGGATATATACTTGGTATTGGATGCATGAGATTACATAGAAACCACATGTACTATGTACTGAAGTGCCTGCACTATTTCATATTTCCAGTCGCACAGAAGTTTCTGTGTCACTGTATCCTCATAAACACTTGTTATTTTCTGTTTTATACCAATGCCATCAGTGGAATGTCATCACAGCTTTTAATGCGCCTTTCTTTAATGACTAATGACACAGAATGTTATTTCCAGTTCTTGATGGCCAGTTGTATATAGTCTCCCCCCCCCCCAAAATGTGATAAAATATGAGCAAAGGCACCTTTTACAATGAATAACTGCTCTTGACTTGTGGTTCCAGAGGGATAAGAGTCCATCATGGTGGGAGGCATGGCAGCAAGCAGCAGGTGTGAAGTGGAATGTCATCACAGTTTTAATGTGCATTTCCTTAATGACTAATGACACAGAATGCCTTCTTAAGTCCTTGCTGACCAGTTGTCTATCCCCTCCCCAAAATACCTGTTCCATCCATGCTTAATGTTCAATTTGTCTTTTTGCTGTTAAGTTTTTAGAGTTTGTCGCACATTCTGAATATTAAAGCCTTAGGCTAATCCACCAAGAGGGAAAGAAGATAAGAAGTAACAAAGGGAAGGGGAGAGGGATTTATTGATGATAAGGGAGGGTTTTGAATCTGACAAGAACAGATGGTTGCACACAACTGTTTACAGGCTGAATGCTACTGAATTGTATACCTAAAAATCTTAATTGTATGTTTAGTAAATTTTGTTTCACTAAAGACTCATGAAAAATGAGAACAAAAATTTTCAAAGGTATTTACACAAATTGAAGTTATTTGGTATAGTATTTATTTTTTAATTTTGTCTCATTTTGTTTTGATTTGTTTAATTATCTCCCAGATAGGAAAGTATAGTTCCCTTTTCCAACCTGCATACATCCTATCTTTAAGAACCACAGGTCTTTGCATTTTTCTTTCTATGCAGAGCTTGTCATTCACTAGGAACTGGAGAACAGTTCCTGAGTAGCTTCTCTGGCTTTTGGGTCCCTACCTCTTCTGAATTTCCTGGACTTATTTCAGTTTTGCATAATCTTTACTACACAGAATGACTAGTACTAGCCAATGAGACAGGGCAACTGGAAATGTCAGTTTCACTATGTCAAGAAATAGATTGGTGAATAGATTGAAGGATGAAAGGATGATAGGTCAAGAGATTTGCAATAAAACCAGTATAACAAGTTTCTAGTGTGTGTGTGTGTGTGTGTGTGTGTGTGTATGTGTGTTACCTGCATGTATACCTGTGTATCACTTGTATACTTGGGTCCAATAGAAACAAAAAGAGCCTGTTGAATCCCCTAAAACTGGAATTTACTAATAGTTGTGAGCTACCATATGGTTACTGGAAATCAAACCTGGGCCTCTGGAAGAACAGCCAAAACCATCTCTTCAGCCGTTATCAGCTGATAACTATAATATCAAATGAGAGTTCTATTTTTATTGAAAATATTTCAACATTATTTTTTACATTTCATGATACATTTTGAGGAAAAATATGATTTCTGCAAAATCCTCCAAACACTATGTAACTATATCATCTGACAAATATACTTCATAATGCACCACAATAGGGAAAGAGCATTTTGAAAGACACATCAACTGTTAACTCCCTTGACTTGGAACAATTGAACATTGTAACCATGAATCATCCATCATCCACCTTGTGGATACAGCTCAACCTAGGCAGAGACAAATGCATAGATGAACTCTTGGGTTTTTGCTTAATATGAATTCATTTTTCCTCAATGTCCCAACTGGTGTTTTCATGTGGCAAGGGAGTGTTGGGAGACTTTTTCTAAACTGTAGAAGTACAATTCATGACTCTGTTCTGCATCATCTTGATCCTGTTTTTGGACCCCCACTCCCTTTGAAGTAGGCCACCTAAACTAGATCCTACAGCATCTGAAACTCCCAAGGGTATGAACATTCCTATACTTTCCTTCCCATTTCTACACTATTCTTTGTTAAGAGAAACTGAGTGCAGGCCAAGGCAATCTTTCACATACTTTCAAGCTTCATATTTCTTAAAATAGATCCTACATTCTTTAGAAAAATCTGGACTTTCAATTCTGACTTAATGATCTTGGACAAGTGACTCAGCCTTATTGAACTTTAATTTCTTATATGATATGTATGTAAAATACGTGGATGTCAGAGTTTATGACATCAAAATTGCACACAGATTAGTTGGTTATAAAGGAACTTAGTCTAATTAGATAGGATGAACCAGACTGGACAGTAGTATTTGAAGATATAAGGGCAAGCCATTAAATATTAGACTGAGGAGAATGTGTTTGACCCAATACACATTAATGAGTCACCCAATCCAAGTTCTTTAGCATCATAAGATATTATTACTACTGTGCGTGAAATGGATTATGCTGGTAGCTAAAAGTGGGATGTAGCTAATGCTGTGTTACTTTTCCTGAGGACATGTGAACAGTTGTCTGTTTACCCAAGATAGCTTACCAATGACAGATCAAAGGAATTATTTCATTGAAGCTCAGCTTGCTGAACCAATGAAGTTACTTGGTCCACTTTCAGGAGCATGAATAAGATTTTGATTTCAAAGGTGTGAGTGACTCAAAGACATCTGCATCACCAAAAATCCCTAAATAGGGTGAGTGATGGCTTTATAGAAACTGCTTCATCGACCTCTGCCTTCCAGTAACTTTCTATGTCATATGTGTTCTAGCACCTTCCACGTTCATATACAGGAGAAAGGCAGGATGGAGTGGTGTCTGGGATGCCATGTGAGGACCCTATGACATAACCATTCTACTAAGAAACATTGATACCTGTTACCATAATTATAGTATCGACACATTATTTTCCTTATTTTATTGACATGACTACAGAACAAAAGTTATCTGTGCTAAAGTCAGGCCCACATCCAGAGGATGACAGTTTCCTCCAATATCACACAGGTTATCTATTTTCCTTGTATCTTTCCCACCATCCTCTTCTGTAGTGATATTTCCTCAGCTTTTCAGGGAGTGATATGTACATGATCATTTTGTGAGATTAGATCTTCTACTCTATGGCAATGGTCACTTATTTTTGGCCATCTAACTAGTTTAGAGTCTCTGCCGATAGCTAACACCTGTTGTATGAAGCTTCCCTCCACAATCAAAGTCTGAAAAAATGACAATCTATGGATATAAACACAAATGTTTAAAAGAAATTTGACAGGCACATGGCATTCATTCAATCAATCAATACCATAGCACATATCCCCATTCCTGGTGAGCTCCCAGGACCATCTAGAACTTCTCAGTCTAGTGTGGAGCCTGTGGGAAGTGGGGCAAAGCTCTCATCTTCCCACTGCTGCACTTCTCTCCAGAATCCAAGAGTCCAGGCCGCTATTTTCTCATCAGTCATATCTGGCTGCTGGACACAGAAACAATTTACACTCCAGTATACTTTCTTGCAAGAGAGAAATGTTCACCATATAATCTCCAGGTTGATTAAGTGTTCATCCTCAAAAGAAAAGTTAGTATTTTTGAATTACATAACTCTGTACCTAGTTATATCCATAGCTGCTCATTGTGCCCCATTGCTCTGGTGGGTTGCAATGAAATGAGGCACCCTCAACTTTGACATCCACTAAAACCCTTATGCATTCTGTACACCAGTAAGGGGTTAACATATATACAACTCAATGTCCTGTTTCAGCTGGCCTGAATGACCCTTACCTGTGAGCAGCCTTGGCTGCTTCCTTAAGGAGTTGCTCTCCTTCTTCTGTAGCTATCAGTGCAGTTGGAATCACTCACACCTCCTGTGTCCCTCCTGTCAACGTGCACTTGAGCTTTACAGCCTTCCAGAAACTCACCAGAAAAGTGTTTGACTTTTTGTCATATTTCCCTTGCTCACAAATTCAGGCTCAACAGAATCTAGCCACTTTTGCCTTTGATTGATCCTGACAGTCTCTTAAGCTGCTTCCCTGCTCCCTCTCTCAATTGCTTTACCACTTTACAAACCTGATTTACATGGCATTTGAAGTCACTCATGTCTGCCAAAGCATCCCCAAGTCCCTAAGGATCAGGCTCCATCACAGGACTCAGCAAAACCACTGAGGCCCCTTGATCTGTAGACTCTACTAGACTAACTATTTTTATTTTTTACCCCTTTTACTAAAAATAGTTTTCTTCTTTCCTCACATAATATATCCTGATTACAGTTTCCCCTCCCTGTGCTCCTCCCAGCTCCTTCCCACATCCCCTCTCATCTGGATCTACCCTACTCCCTTTCTGTCTCTCATTAGAAAACAAATAGGTTTCTATGGGATAATCATAAAATCTAATAAACCAAAAATTAACACCTTGGGATAGGATAAAATAAATAGAAGGAAAAGTGCCCAAGAAAAGGCACATGAAACATATGGACAGAGAAACCCACTTGTTTGCACACTCCAGAATGATATAAGTATACTAAACTTGAGGACATAATATATGTGCAATAAACTGTTGGGTAAAGAGAGGAGGAGAAGAGAAGAGAAGAGAAGAGAAGAGAAGAGAAGAGAAGAGAAGAGAAGAGAAGAGAAGAGAAGAGAAGAGAAGAGAAGAGAAGAGAAGAGAAGAGAAGAGAAGAGAAGAGACACAAGGACATAACATTATAATGCGAGGAACCTACCACCAAAGACGCCACGGAGATCCTTCTCTGTGATCCATCTGGTGCCGGCCACATAGCTTGCCCTTAAGAGTGGTTTGTTTCCTGAGTGAGACATCTTGGAGAAAAATAATTCACATTTTCAAAAGTCTTTCCATTAGAGATAGCTTATGGATTAACTATTGGGACAGGTGTCCACTTCTCCTTTCAAGTCTAGGGCCCCATCTGGTGCAGACATGTTCAGGTCCTGCACATGCTGCCTTAGTCTCTGTGACTTCATATATATGTTGCTATTGTTGATTTAGAGGGCCTTATTTCCTTGGTGTCCTCCATCCCCTCTAGATCTTACACTCTTTTCTCTTCTTCTACAGGATTCCCTGAGCCCAAAGAGGATGGATTTGATAGAGACCTGATTTGGGGTTGAGCATTTCATGGTGTCACTTTCTAAGTAATGTCAGTCTGTGGGTCTCTGGATTTGTCCTCATAAGCTGCAATGGGAAGCTTCTCCCAAGGCACTGATCTCTGAGTAAGACACAATCTCATTAGCAGTCATTGGAATGCTGTGTTCTTTTAATAGAACAGTAGAACTTTTAATAGAACAGTCTCAGGTTCTTGGTCACCCAAGCAGTGTTGAGTATGGGTTACATCTTGTAGAATGGGCATTAAGCCATTTTTATTTGCCCAGGCAGGTTACATCAAACACTGTCTATCATACAGAGCAATGTTATCAATCTCAGTCTCCCCCTGTGCCCCCATTCCATCTAGTCCTTCAAATTCATGGAGATCGAAGCTGGCAATAACCTATGCCTAATAGTTCATATGAGCCAGTCCATCAGGACTGCTTTCTCTTGTACTGTCTTAGGTTGTGTGGATTTTGTCTCAAGGAGTGACAAGTATGTAAATCATTCAGTTTCTCTCCTTCTGTGGTACTCAGACTGATCCTATCCACTCCCATTTTTCCTTAGTCTCAGGAGCCATGCTGAGAGAGGGTTCTTCGGTTTCTCACTTTAAAGTCCTTTCCAGCTCAAGGAGTTCAGAAGGAGAATACTTGGTGGTTCCCTGCATCAAGAAATAATTAAAGCCCCCAAAGCACCCTTCATCTTTTACTGCATTCAAGGTTGATCCTGAGGATTATCCACTATCAGCTATTTCATTCCCCCTCTCCACACCACTGTGGCTCTTCTGGTAAGGTTCAAGTGCTCACTTGATGGGAGGAGATCTTTAGCACACATATAATCAGTACACTTTCTCCCTGACCCTAGACATAAGAAACTACAAGCCAATACCTGCATCTCGCACTCTGTCTTATCAGGAGATAGCACTGATGATGCAGCCTACATGTCCCTTTCCCACTGTAACATTGTATTCCCACTTTATACGGGCAAGTCTCCTTTGGGCGGTGGACATGACTTCATTTGCATATATTACAATCACTGCTGTGGCTTGACAAAAATTTAATCCCATATACACAAATCTTTGGGATTGCAATGTATTCTCTAGTCCTTCAAGCATTTTCAGTGTGTCCCAATTTTCATCAGGGAGATGTGGCACTCTATACCACATGGGATAAAAACCTCACATTTTTTAACCCCTCCCTTCTCTCATAAACATCCTGCCTTCAGAGAGTTCAACCCATAGAAAATGTGTTTCTGTCAGGATTTCCTTGCAAAACTCTCCTCCCTCAGTAATTCAGTCTTCGCTGTGTATCTTACTACTCCTGGCAGGAGCCACAAAGTACTCCTTGTAAACTTACTTTTGCTTCTATTTATCTTTATGTTTGGTATCAAATTGTGATACTTTCTCTGGGGAGAGATTGGCAGACATCTGTTCATTCGAAAAAGAGTACCAATGACAGACCACAGAAACAATTGTATCCAATACTGATTCAGCGAAAAAATGAGTTTGGTTTGTTATATTACTTCCAAGATTTCAGAAGACCCCGAAACCACTACCAAGAAGTCCTACACCATCAGGGGTGATGACTTCATAGAAACTACTCTATGACACCCTGCCTTCTGTTAACCTATTTCCTATCTATTCTAGCACTTCCAATGATCATGTGTGATAGTTATGCTCTAAGGAGAAGCTCCTGTGACTACCTATTCTATTAAAGAACATTAATAGCTCCATTTCTGTTAACAATGTCCTAGCTATTGCTGTGTTATCCTGTTTTTTCCATTGCCATAACTACAGGGCCAAATATCTCTTCTTTGTGATAGTGATAGGATACAGTTATTCAGGTTCCTGCCAAGAAGAAACAGTTTTACTGCATCAGTTATCAGATCTGATCTACTGTATGGCTTTTTTAAAAATTTTTTTTATTCAATATATTTTTTATTTACATTTCAAATGATTTCCCCCTTTCAGCCCCCCCCCCCCAACTGCCTGAAAGTCACATAATCCCCCTTCCCTCCCCCTGATCTCCCATCTTCCCACTATCCTGTTCTGGTTTTGCCCTATATTGCTACACTGAAAAATCTCCCAGGCTCATGGATCAGCAGGATTAATATAGTAAAAATGGCCATTTTGCCAAAAGCAATATACAGATTCAACACAATACCCATCAAAATCCCAACTCAGTTCTTTATAGAGTTACAAAGAGCGATTCTCAAATTCATCTGGAATAACAAAAAACCCAGGATAGCTAACACTATTCTCAACAACAAAAGAAATTCTGGGGAATCAGTATCCCTGCAATACCTCAAGCAATACTACAGAGCAATAGTGTTAAAAACTGCATGGTATTGGTACAGTGACAGGCAGGCAGATCAATGGAACAGGATTGAAGTTCTAGAAATGAACCTACACACCTATGGCCACTTGATCCTCAACAAAGGAGCTGAAAACATCCAATGGAAAAAAGATAGCCTTTTCAACAAATGGTGCTGGTTCAAGTGGAGGTCAGCATGAAGAAGAATGTGAATTGATCCATTCTTATCTCCTTGTACTGTATGGTTTATATTTGTGTCTCTTTCAGACCCACAGAGAGATTGTGGGTATCTCTGTGCTTCTAGAAATACACTGACTACCCTCAAAGAATCCATAATAAGGGAACTACTGTGCATATGTAGCTCTCCTCTCTCTTAGCCAGGGGTTTTCCTGTTGTTTCTACTCTGATAATAACTATTACTTTGCTCATATTCTTTTACTGTCAGCTCTTATAGGTCTGTACAGCTCAACTCTTTTACCCTAGTCCTTTCATTGTTGTGAGCAAATACCCAACAAAGACTCACTTAAGGGAGAAGATTATTTTAATTAAAATCATCAGGGTAGGTGTTCCATTTAAGCAGGAAATGTATAACAGCAGAAGTTCACTCTTGCAGTCACAGGAGTATGCTCTCATATGTCAGTAGATCTGGAGGCAAAGAAAGGGGTGTTTCTTTCCTCTTCCATTAATACTCTCTAAAAAATTGCCACTGAGACACACCTGGATGATTGTAGGAGTCCAACTGACAATGAAGATTAAGCATCCTAGCCTTCATAACAAACTGAGCAAGTCCTTATAAAGGGATATTGGAATGCTTGCACATTTATGTAGGGAGAGAAAGGTCAAGGGCATGTGACTGAGCAGTCAGAACTGTGGTGCAGTTCTTGGTGGTGGTGGTGGGGTAATATGAGTTCTGGGTCCTTCCATCTGGGTGGGAAGACCAGGAGTTAGGTGGATCAGGAAGTGGTTACTATCAGAAGACCTCTTGGTGGAAAGGCTGAGTGAGTTAGCACTGCATATCTTGTTTTATATCTCTGAAGAACTATGAAGATTACAACTTCAGCTACTTCTGTTCTGGGAATGAGGTCCACATAAGCATGTTTTGCTGTCATATGGTCAGATATCTTGACATAAAATGAAATCAGGGTTGGTTTGTTGAAAAATTTTAAAAAGTTGTGTATGTCTTATACTTTGGGCAAATTGACTTTTTCTAAGTGGCTAAGACAAGTGATGCCGTTTAGACATTTTCCTTGTGGAGGAGGCCCTGAAGCTTCTGCTTGATACCAACCTGAAATGGTAAAGTCAAGAGAAAGAAAGAACAAGCAAATCAGAGAGCAAGATGATTGGTTTTCAGTGAGACACCGTGTGGACCAGTTGGGTACACAGCACAGTAATATTAGGATCTTCACATTGCAATTTTTTATAATAATAAAGTTATGCATTCTTAGATACTGCTCATCCCATTGTTCCTCTAAATTGAATTCTACAATAATTCCCTGGGGATACTTTTCTTGCAACTATTAAGCAATATTGTGGGAAAATTAGTTGGAATAGATATAAACAAGAAGGCTTGACCATTGAGTGAGTCCAAGTTTGACTTACTACCTCAAGATCAAGTATTTTCTTGTAAAAAAAGATAATAGTATGGCTTATTTTAGCTATTAAAGTTCTTCCATATCTTCATTCATTCTTTCATTGACCCATTCATGCATGTATTTTACAAAGATGCAGTGAAAATATATAATAATATTCAAAACATATTAAGTTATTAATGCTAAATACATAGTATATATAATATAACACACACACACACACACACACACACATATATATATAAAACACATACGCACACACACACAGTAAAATTTAAAATTAAACAATATGGTGGACTTAAGGAAACAAAATAATTTCTGCATGGCTAGGGTCATGAACAGTAGAATTTGAGACTGGAGAAGAAGAGCTGGCCTATCGACTATTTTGTAAGATATATTAAGATTCTGTGATATTCATGCCCCCATTATAGTTAGTCTAATCTTCCTAGCCATCTGGATAACTTTTATAGTGAAGTATGTGTGTGTGTGAGTGTGTGTGTGTGTGTGTGTGTGTCTGTCTGTCTGTCTATCTGTGATAGACACATGCACACACACACACAAACACACACACACACACACACACACATGGGAGGAGAGAGAGAGAACTTTATAGAATTCATAGTTTATCAGTAGAGATGGATAGTTTATTTTCAGTTCTGGGAACGAATCCAGGGCTTTAGCAGTGCTAGGTAAGTGCTCTATTATTGAACTATATCAGCAGCCTTAAATGGACAATTTAAACAATTGTGAATAAGTAAAGTACCATGGATGATTTTGCAAAACATGCCTTTTTAGAAGATAAGTTGTACCAAAAAAGCCCATTTTCATACAGTACATTTGGCCTTCTAAAGCCATAGAAGAATATTCCAATATTCCCTGACTAGGTATGGAATAAAGACAATATGGTAGATTGGCAAGTTGCCTCAACGAGTTAGTAACCAAGTCTGAGAATCTGAGTTTGCAGTCCCTTGGACTTGCATGGTGGAAGGAAGAAAACAATTCTTGCAAGTTGTCTTCTGACTTCCACATGCAGATCATAGCATTTGTGCACATGTCTGTACACACAGATGCAAACCACACATATAACAAAAATGTAAAAAGAAACAATATTGTGGATCTAAAGAAACAAAATAATTTTTGTGCAGCTGGGTTCATGAACAGTAGCTGAACTTGAGGTTGGAGAAGAAAAGGAGATCTGGCTTATCAATTGTATTGTATGATGTAGTAGGATTCTGTTATATGCAGACCCCCATTATAGTTACCCTAATCTTCTTCCTAGACATCTGTGTTATTTTTATACTGAAGACACCAGTGGTGTAATCTCATCCATTACCAGAATCCAGTGCCTTTCACACTCTCAATTACCTCCCAAATGTCTCTGGCAATAGTGGTGTCTAGGCTTGGCCCAGCTCTCCTGGCAAAGGACAGAAACACACATCTCCCAGCCTGGGCCCAGAACAGGCTTCTTCTTGCCTTCTGAGAGAATCACTTCTTGAAACATATAATTTTACAGATCATGGTTTTGGAGAAAAATGTGTCACCCCAGAAGTGAGTGGGAAATTATTCACTTTTGGAGAGAGAGAAATGTCAAGGCAGATTGATCAAGTCCGAAGTTAAATTCCACCAGGCAGCTCCCTGAGAGAGCCAGAACTCCAGCGCCCTCTGCCCCCTGCTCATCCCAGGGTATACAGATTAAGGAGCCTTAAGATGCTGGCTCTAGATCACTTCAGAGTGATTTATCATTCAGCTACCCCTCTTTAATCCCACAAGAGAACTTTTACACATCCCTTATCTTAAGTATGGCTCCTAAGGACTTCTTCCTTGAACCCACAGGGGACTCAGAAGACTCTTTGTACCCCGTGCTTCCAGAGCATATTTTAACATAATGTTATCAACATACCAAAATGCCATTTTCTATATGGTATACATTTGTTTTAGTTTTATACCTACTTTAGTATCTGTTAAGAATTTAATGATTAGTAATTTTTTTCTTAGATAAGTGGATGGATGAGAAAGGTGAGTGGATGGATTCTAGAACCTGAAGATTCTCCTTGTTAGACCTTTGTTTCCAGGCCATCCTGGCCTTTTAAAAAATATATCTAGAATAATTAGATGTCAGGACTAGAGGAAACTTAGGCTATTGCTGTGCCAATGATTCCATAGACTGGAATCACTTCTTCATGGTTCTATATGAATAGAGGCAGAAAGGGGAAAGTAATAACTGTTCCTGGTTGTCAAGTTGACTACATCTGGAATGAACTACTTTCCAGGATTGGAGGACTCACCTATGATCCAGATCTTGAAGCTGGAAGACACAAGTTTATTATCTGGCTCTTGGGATGGAAATTTTGAGGCATAATGGCCAAGAAAAGTTTAGGTCAAGGGTTGAGGCTTAATAGTGGTGTATTTGTGTGTCAAGTTGACAAGGGTTAATTGTACTGGCTTGTTTTATGTGTCAACTTGACATAAGCTGGAGTTATCATAGAGAAAGGAAATGCCTCCATGAGATCCAGGTATAAGGAATTTTCTCAATTAGTGATGACAGATGGGAGGGCCCATTGTGGGTGGTACCATCCCTGGATTAGTAGTCCTCGGTTCTATAAGAAAGCAAGCTGAGCAAGCCAGGAGAAGCAATCCAGTAAGCAGCACCTCTTCATGACCTCTGCATCAGCTCCTGCTTCCAAGTTCCTGACCTGCTCGAGTTCCAGTCCTGACTTCCTTTGTTGATGAACAGCAATGTGGAAGTGTAAGCTGAATAAACCCTTTCCTCCCCAACTTGCTTCTTGGTCATGATGTTTGTGCAGGAATAGAAACCCTAAGACAGGGAGTATGCAGCTTAAATATGCATAGTGATACTTTGTTGATTAGGAAGATAATGAAGACATTTCAGAGTTTTCCAGAGGGATTATATATAACTGAAACCTGAAGAATTTTTGCAGAGGAGCTAAGAGATGGGAAGTTCTTAGGTGATCTGTTCTCCCTTTGGATGGTATTTGTTTGTTTTTTGATGTATGTGTGTGTTGTGTTGTGTATGTTTAGTATGTCAGTATTTGTGTAGGTGTATGCACATATGTGCATAGATGTATGTAGTGTTTGTGTGTACTTGAGTGCATGTCTGCAGGTGGGTATCTTTCGTGGCTTGTCTTCATCTTTATTTTTTGAGACAAGTTTTCTCTCTGTACCTGAATTACAACAATTAGCTAGAGTGTCTAGCCAATGATCTTTTTCAGGGATCTTCCTGATTTTACTCAGTCTCCCTTTCTGTAATGGACAATCTCGCCCAGCATTTTTTTTTTTTTTTTTTTTTTTTTTAGTCTGAGGATCCAAGCTCAGATCCCCATGCCTGACAGAGCCACCATGTCCACACCAGCTCTTGACATCTAACAACATTGACATTGACAAATGCACAGATAGGTGACCTTGCCTAGAAACCTTCTCTGATGGAGAAAGTCAAGGGCATCTTAGTGGTCTCAGCTGTTGCAGTGAGCATTGTACACTGTTGAGCTCTTTAAGGGTATGCCATGCTCTCTAAGTGCTGGTTCACCTATAGAGTATAATTAATAAAATCAATCCATGCTATCACTGACTACTCACAGCAGCAGCAGTCTCCCCACCCCCATGTCTACCCCCAAGTGGCCCTAATTTCCCACAGTTTGCTTACTGAACTGCTCACATTCCTAGTCATCTGTCCCCTGCTGCTAGTCTGCCAAGACTGGCACTAAACCCCGAGCTCTGTATAAAGAAAACTTTAGAGGCTTATTATTTATCAGTATAACAGTAAATTCTCAATCCCCAAAATGTCCACACAGAGAGCTCAAATCTCAATTGATATTGATACAAGCTGCCCACTTAGACTGGACAAATTGCTCTACATTACTCTATTGCTCTTCTATGATATCTATAGCTACCTGTGGTTATTTCAAGAAATGTGGATCTATTTCTACTTCCTCTCCTATAGGTCTCATCTTGTCTTCTCATCAACTTTTCCCTCTCTGTCACTCTGTCCCCCTTCTAAAACTCTCAGCCTGCCTTTCCTTTCCACTGCCCAATCACAGGTTTGAGCCTTATCTTTGACTTGCCCTCACCTGCTTACAGACCGCAATCTACATTCACCATTCTTCCAATTTTAACAACCAACATTGTCTTCAGACAATGGCCGGTTTCTCCAGGGATGGAAAGTAAAACCACCCTTGTTTCAGAACCACTGACTTAGAACCATCCTAACAGGATCTGGTCATCAGTAGAGTGTACAACTATTGATTTTGTTTATGATCCGTTTTCTTTTCTTGTCAAAGTAAACCAGCACAAACTAAAATAAAATCTCTCCAGAACACTGAGACCTGGTAGGCCTTTTGTGAACACAAGGGAAAAGAATCTCTCTGGCTATGTACTTCTAAAGAAAACAGTAACTCTCTGGAGATACCTGTAGCTATCTTGTCAGCATTCAACTAAAATGGATCTAATATAGAAGAAAACAGGCCAATGCTGAGATTTTTGAAAACACTGTCTGAGCCTATGGATTAAGCTAGTCTCAAAGTCAAATTATCTGGAAAAAAGAAAAGTTTCTGTGCGTGTTGGTTGCCATCTCTTCTGGTACTTGGTTTTAGTTGCACCCTTACCACCTAACAGTTACAACCAGAACAAAGATATGTTTTTGATTTTGTGAGGTTCTTTTTTTTTTAATCTTTTTTCCAGTTTCTAGCTGTTCTTGGAATAAATGAAAATTGGGTTTTTTTCTTTTTCTCATTATCCAACCTTGGTGGTTTTTCAAGATATTGAAACAGATCCATTTACTGAGGTCTGAGCTCCCCAAACTCTGGACTTGCTCACCCAGTCATCATTTGCCATGGAAGAAAGATCTTTGCCCATAACTGTTGGGCAGGCCTTCTGGGTTATTCTCCTTCACTGTAATGTCACCAGTGCCAAGGATGGTGCCTGAAATATGGAAGGTGTACAGTAAGCATTCTTGGAAAAAAAAAAGGAATGATTCCATGAACTGGGGATTGTTATTAACATTTAACAAATGTGATCAGCTGGGCGGTGGTGGCACATGCCTGTAATCCCAGCGCTCTGGGAGGCAGAGGCAGGCATATTTCTGAGTTTGAGGCCAGCCTGGTCTATAGACTGAGTTCCAGGACAGCCAGGGCTATACAGAGAAACCCTGTCTCAAAAAAACCAAATCAAGAAAATCCCAAAAATCCCAAATGTGATCATTGAAGATTGGGGACTTTAAATGAGAAAACCACGGTGTCTAGGTTTGGGGCTTTATGTAATTATATGTTAAAAACAATAAATATCTATAATATGTCCAAATAATCTGAGAAATTTGGTTTGGTAAAATAAAAATCCAAGAATTGAGTATTAATGGGTCCCAGATAGAGCAACCAATCTGAGGCAGAAGGAGCTGGATGGTAGCTCATGCTTCTGACTGCTTATCATAACTCCTGACTTCTGGGAACTGACCAGGACTCCCAAAGCAGAATGACCCTTATTCATAGCAGTTCCTTCCAATGTTCTGTCTTGGAGAAAGATCAATTCCTTCTTTCCAAGGGTCCATAACACACTAGAAAATCTGTGTTTTAGGCAGTAAGCCAGTAAACAATACAACAGTGCTTTCTGATGTAGAACTGCTTTTGTTTCTGTAAGCTTACTTAGTTCTCAGAGGAGTGAACATACTCTATTCTCCAGTTTTCAGATGAGAAAACAGAAGCAGAAAGAGAATAATTTATCAATCCAAGATCTGCTGAAGCAAGAAGAAATGACAGTTTGCACTTGAAATTTTATGTCTGTCCATCTATCTATCTATCTATCTATCTATTTATCTATCTATCTATCTATCTATCTATCTATCTATCTATCTATCTATCTATCTATCTATCTGTCTGTCTGACAGGGTTTTACTATGTTTACCCAAATGGTGTACATAATGAAATTTAGACCAGACTGGCCTTGAACTCACAGAGAACTGCCTCCTAAGTGCACCACCACACCCATCCAGGGAATTCTATTTATAATTATTGATCTTGAGCACAAAAGATAAAACCTCCTTTTAAGCACCTGATAGAAATTGTGGACCAGGGTATCTTCTCTCTCATTTATTCCCTTTCCCCCTTTATCCATTTATTTCCTTCTCCCCTGCCTCTCCCTCTCCCTCCCCTTCTGGTTTTCAGACCATTTAATCTCTACCAATAACTCCCCTGCTCTACATTACTCTATGTAAAAACCTAGAAGATTGATAAATCTCTAGATAAATCAGCCAGTTCTTTTAGTGGTGGGGGTGGGGGTCTCACTTTCCTTTCTGATGAATACAGAGATTTTATGTGTGTCTGGCTGATCCCTAATGTCTTTGTACCATAAAGATACTATCATAGATCCTAGAAGTACTCTCTCTTGAAGTAACAAGGTATCATCTAGAAATATATTCCAGGAATAAGTTGGAGATAAAATATCTACATTCTGTTACCTATTCCAGCACTATATGATCATTATAGGGCCTTAGCACTCATGCTAGGCATTTAGAAAGTGAAACTACAGAGTCAGGGTCCTGAGATTTTATTCATAATCTTAGGTAAGGAATGGGTTGATGATGTTAAAAAAAATCAGGAAAGGCCAGAATCACCATTGGGCCAGAAAGGTCTAATAATAGACCCCTTGGGAAAATTACATGAGTGTTGTATTGGCTATGTTGTAAAACTAATTTGATACACAAATCACAAATTGGAGCAATATGAATGAAGGATAGTTTTAGTTCTTCTTGAAAACTGCACAGGACATGTAGGTGGCCAAGAATTTCAAAAGATGGTTTAATTACCATCATCACAGAGTTTCTGCTTATGAATTGAATCATTAGTCCCATTTATTTCTTTCTCCCAGAAAACAGGAAATGTAAATAGGTAGGTATCAATGAGCTGAGAACTGGCTAGCTTATAGTCATATTACTATGCATAGCTGCAAGGGACTCCAGAAAGTATTTAGCTGAAAATAAATTGTTAAGACAGAATGGACAATGGTAAAAGAGTAACTCTGTGATATAAAGGAAAAGTAGAATTTTCTGGGGCTATAATTTCAGAAATAGAGTTTCAAAATTTGTTTCACCCAGAAGTGGCAGTTCCAGCGGCTCACAGAATACCTGATGCTAATGTTGCCTGGGCCAGGATCTTACCTGAGAGAAAGAGGAGACAGCATGTAAACACTGTACTTCTATTCAGAAAACTCAGGTTCAGGTCTCAGCCCCACTTTTATGGATCCTTGTTTGTATCTATCCACAGAGAACACCTATTGTTTTGTGATTTTCTTGATCTTCATCTAAACCCGGAGTTCTAAAAGGCATGGATTTTCCTCTGGGGATTACTCAATTTCTTTTCACAATATGGACCATACGTTAGGATTGTGGCTAGTCATGTGAATTTTGGTCTGGTTTATCAAAGTTTCCTGTGTAGCAAGTGACTTAAGGATAGTCCTATGGTTTGACATAGGTCTTGATAATTTGGATGCAATCATTTTCATTAATGCCAATGTTGCTAAGAAGACAGTGCAAGTACTGAGCCATTAGTGTCTATTTTTTCCAGGATAGAGAAGTACACATCTGAGAATAAAGCAGAGATCAGAGAGATGGAGAGAGGTTGCAAATGACATTCTTTAGAGTTCTTAGATCCAGCCATGCCAAAAGCCATTAATCCTGGAATTAGTTTTATGAACAATGAATCCCTGTTTTGCCTTTTGTAAGTATGAATTAATAATAGAGGAAAAATACTTGTAATCCAGCACAAACTTAAGTCAGTCTCTCTCTCTCTCTCTCTCTCTCTCTCTCCTTTACCTGTATTGTGGTTCTCAAACTTGTCTGAACAGAGGAAACATCTAAGGATTTTTATAAAAATAGTTTACACAGACAATTCAGAGTACCATAGATTCTTATCTGCATTTTATCAATTACAGACTCATATTATCATATGGATATAAAGTAAACCCCCTCTAAGACTCAGGTGTTGAAGGTATGGTCCCCAGTTTAAAGGTTTAATCATTAGCAGGTCACTAGATCATGAGAGCACCAGCCTGACCCATAAAAAATTCAATGCTGGATTAGTGTGATGGCACTTTGGGGAGGGCAGAAATAAGGAGGTGGAACTTAGTTGAAAGAAGCATATAAATAGGGCATTCATTAAAAGGTATACATTGTCTCTAATCTCTTGCCTTTGCAGTCATCTTGAGGTCAATCTCTACAGTCATGTGCTCCCACCATCATGATGTTCTGCCTCCCTGCTAGCCCAGAGTAATGGGGCAACTGAACATAGACCACAGGCCCATAGTGATATGGCCACTGACCATGAATGGCAACCTAGGAAACCAGGAGCTGCAAAGAAACTTTATCTTCCTTAAGTTGGTTTTCTCAAATATTTTTGTCACAGAAAGGAAAATTAATTGACCCAGAGGCCAAATTTGGACCTGGGTATAATGAATAACTATTATTACCATTTTCTTAACCTGCTTATTATCCCACTCTTGGGTAGCCTTGGCTTTTCTCTGTTTGTTCTCAGTCTGAGGAGAAGATAGCAAACATCTTGGGCTTCTCTAGGAAGTTTCTAATTGGTAGTTCAATTTGGAAAGAGCTATTAATAATTACTGCACATTTTCTACAAATGTGATTATTGCCTTATAACTCCTAAAAATTGTTGACAGCTCTGGGTCACTGTTTCATTACCTGCAATAGGCAAGAAAAAAAGCAGATGACTTTTAAATGGACTTCCTGCTCTAAATGTCACCCATCAGGACAGTTTCATGTCAGGACCCTTCCTCCTTGTTTCTCATTTGTGCACACATGCACATGTGCACACATGTATACACACATATTCCCCAGCATGAACATGTAGAGCCGAGAAATGCACCTCTGAATATTCTGCCCAATTTTTGCAGTTTTCTCTTACCTCCATTGCAAACACTGACAGGTGTGAGCTAAGAAAGATACAGGCCCTGTTTGAAGAATCCTGATAAGAGGAGCTGGGAGACAGGCTGAGGAGAAGAAACAGAAATATTGATTTCAGAGCCTGACAGGTTTCACTGAAAGATCCAGTAGTAGAAAAGGGTAAGCCCAGACTGAAATTTTACACTTTCCCTGTGCAAAATTCAACTGAAGTGGAATATTTATGAAAGAATTTTCTCGTGTTTACCATATTTCAGAAATACAGACTCCACATCCTATCTATTCCTGCACTGACAGACCTTGAAGTCTGAGGGATGAGCTGTTTTCTAGAGTCTTCAAGTGATCTTTTGTGTCTCTGAACCAGTGCTCTCAACCTTCCTAATGCTATGACACTTTAATACAGTTCCTCATGTTGTGGTGATTCCACATCCATAAATTCATTGCTACTTCATGGCTGTAATTTTGCTACTGTTATGAATTGTAATGTAAATATCTGTTTTTCAAGGTCTTAAGTGACCCCTGGGAAAGAGTCATTTAATCCCCCAAGGGGGTTACAACCCATATGCTGAGAACTGCTGCTCTAAACCCATTCCTTGCCTACTTTGCTTTCAGTCAGATGAATGTCTGACCCCCATCTTCCTGTTCCTGCAAACCTTGATGGATTGCCTCAGGGAGGATTGAATTCTCCCTTAGCTGGGCTTTAGAAGTCTGATGGAAGTACAGTGCTTTGCTTACTCTGTGTTCTGATTATTTGATCACATGCCTTTCCTTCAAAGAGAGGTGAGGTCTACCAGCCTAAGACAAGATCATGAATCAGAAAATTCTTTTTTAACTGGATGAGAAAATCATTCAGCTAGAAGTGAAGTAAAGAGGAGGAATCCCATATTGTTGCCACCAGAGTTGTAGACTGAAGATGTGTCAGAGAAAGTACATATTTTGAAACATCACAAAGAATGATTTAACATTTCATGTAGTCATCATTGTACATATCATCTAGAATGATGGCTCTGAGCCTTGAATTTCTGTAAGCATTATGTAGACTATGACGCTTTCCAGCCAAGCAATCTTAATGTAGAATGTACAAAGCCAATCCAACTTTATGTTATATTGCTATTGGTATGAATGAATGAGGAAAGTTATATGGACAAAATGATGAAATCTGAAAAAGGATTAAAGAGGCAAAAGAAATGAGAAAGAGGAGGAATCATAAATGAAGGTCTCACTTGAGAGATCAGCTCATCATAGAGGGAAAGAGGTGAGCTGTAGCCCACTGAGCTTACTACCTTCTCTTCACAGATGTTTAGCCAGAACATCCCAGTGAATGGAACTCAGGACCATTCTCCCCATAAGGGGGAGAGTAACACACATTCCATTTTTTCTCAGTCTCCCTTTGTTGTGGATTGCTGTTTTTATGCCAGATTTATAGCAGTCAGTTCTCAACCCCCAAAATGCCCACATAAAGAACTCAAAACTTAATTTATATAAATAAAAGTTGCACACCTAGATTGGATGAAGGTGCCCTACATTATTCAATTGTCTATTTAAGAAATCCCCAATTACTTATGGTTCCCAGGAGCAAACGGTTCTGGTTCATCATCCTCTCCTTCAGGTACCATCTTGTCTTTCCTGTCACGGTCTCTGACTCTTTTCTCTGTCTCTCTGTCCCCTCTCTAAAACTTTCAGTTCTGCCTTCCCTTCCACTGCCCAATCACGGGTTCTAGCCTTAAGTGACTAAGATTTTACCTGGTTGCACCTAAATATACACTCTTGAGGGAACAGAACATACAACAATCCACAATACCCCTTAATATGTGAATCCAGCACATTTCCTTTCAGACATAGGGCTATTAAAAGTAAGAGAGGGAAGGATATGAAGGAACTGGGTTGGAGGTGGCAGTTAGAGGACAAAGCAAAGAGGAGAGAGAGGGTAGGATGGTGGGTGGATATGATTAATCTGTGATATATTCACACATAGAAACTCACAGGAATATCTTTAATTAATTAAACAATTAATATATATTAATAATTCTAATTTTTAAAAAGTAGAATCTATTACTTCATCTTTGACTCTAACTGGACATAGGATTTGATTTGACAAATGGAATGTCAGTAGAAACTTAAATAGAGCTTGCTATGCAGTGTTCAGACCTAAACAAAATGTCTATATCAAATCTACCCCTTAAGAGTAGATACATACCAGCTTGCAACCCCACCAGCAGTGGAGGAGTGTTCCTCTTTCTCCACATCCTCGCCAGCACCTGTTTTTTTCCTGACTTTGTGATCTTAGCCATTCTGACTGGTGTGAGGTGAAATCTCAGGGTTGTTTTGATTTGCATTTCCCTGATGACTAAAGATGTTGAACATTTCTTTAGGTGCTTCTCAGCCATTTGATATTCTTCAGGTGAAAATTCTTTGTTTAGCTCTGTACCCCATTTTTAAGGGGAATATTTGGCTCTCTGGAGTCTACCTTCTTGAGTTCTTTGTATATCTTGGATATAAGCCCTCTGTTGGATGTAGTGTTGGTAAAGATCTTTTCTCAATTTGTACTCTGGAAGTCAGTCTGGCGATTCGTCAGAAAACTGGGAATGATACTTCCAGAGGACCCCGCTATACCACTCCTGGGCATATACCAAGAGGATTCCCCAGCATGTAATAAGGATACATGCTCTACTATGTTCATAGCAGCCCTATTTATAATAGCCAGAAGCTGTAAAGAACCCAGATGTCCCTCAACAGAGGAATGGATACAAAAAATGTGGTGTATATACACAATGGAGTACTATTCAGCCATTAGAAACAATGAATTCATGAAATTCTTAGACAAATGGATGGAACTGGAGGACATCATCCTAAATGAAGTAACCCAGTCTCAAAAGAACACTCATGGTATGCACTCACTGATAAATGGATATTAGCCTAGAAGCTTGGAATACCCAAGACATAATGACATATCATATGATGCCCAAGAAGAAGGAAGGAGTGATCCCCGGTCCTGGAAAAGTTCAGTGCAGCAGTGTTGGGTAATACCAGGAGAGGGAAGTGGGAAGGGGTGGATTGGGGAATAGGGGGAGGGAAGACTTTTGGGACTTTTGGGAAGGGGAGATTCAGGAAAGGGAATCTCACTTGAAATAAAGAATATATAGAATAAAAAAAAAAGAGTAGATACATAAACAGAAAAGTTTTCCCCTTGCAAAATTCAACTGGAGTAGAATCTTGATTAAATAATTTCCTTGTATTTGCAATATCTTAGAATTATAGGACCTCTCCTGTCTATTTCTGATGCTGACACCCATTAATTCTACCTCCTCTTTCTCAGTGTGTGTGTGTGTGTGTGTGTGTGTGTGTGTGTGTGTGAGTGTGTGTGTGTGTGTGTGTGTGTGTGTGTGTGTGTGTGGTGTGGGAGGGAACAGGGACTAGAGAGGAAGGAGTTTCTTGAAGATGCTCATTTATAGACAAGCACTAACAGTCACTGCTCAGACCATAAATGTTAACCTATTTCTAACCCACTACTGCATGTGCAGAAGCTGATGACAATGCAGATGTATTAATATGCAATCTCAACAGCAACCATGGCTTAGCTGAGGACTTAGCTGAGGGTATGACAGACAGAGGTCAATGTCGCTCAATCCAGCCTTTGTCAAAATACAGTCATCCCTTATGATTAGAAAGCCTAGGTTTTAGTTTATTGTTGGATATTGGTTGCAGGCTGCCCTTACCTAGCAGAGAGAATCGTCAGTTCCTGAGCATCTAGACTCATCTCATCTCATCTCATCTCATGGCAGTTCACTTTTCCCCAGACAGCAGAATGGGAAGAATAGCCCCATCTCATTCTTGTAAATAGGATATCCATGTGGTCACCCCTACCATTTTATACTTTAGAGTCATTAATCCTACCATCACTCAAAGGACTCCATAAATGTGTTGGAATTGTGGATCACAGATCATTAAGAATAATTTTAGCAAAGTTAACTATATTAATTTTAACATACCGACCTGCAAGAAACTTCTGCTTCATTTACTTCTTTACTGAACAAACATTTACTAAGTGCTTTCTGCATGGCAGGTGTGGGGGAAACAGAAGCAAAGCAAGTTGTTGAAGGTAGCAGTGGTGATAATTAACCATGCTGTGTGTCACTGTGAGGGTCTGGCTTATGCTCAGAAAGGACAGGGGAGCTTGTGGAGAATTTCAAGTGAAGGAAAAATTGGATAATGTCTATGTTTTAAATTCACCACCAATCACTTCCATTGTGATAAGAGACATCAGATGGAAGAGTCAGACTGAAGAGTGAAGAGCTTATATCTTGTCAAGGAAGAAGAAAAGGGTGGGTGTGGGGCTGCAGTAGCTGTGGAGAGAGATAGTAAAGATTTGTTTCTCAGAAGGAATGTCAGGCTTCTCCTGGGTTTCCAGCTGCCTCTGTAGAGAATGACGACTGTGCTTAAATTCTTGGCAACTATTTCCTCAGGTTGGCTAGCTCTCCTACCTCTGGCCCAGACAGTTGAAATACCTGCCTTAGATCTACAACTAGCCATTGCATTCTCTGCTGCCTTGTGATAGGACTCTGGCAACAATGCAGGAAGATATAAAATTAAATGCTTATGCCTTTGGTATCAAGACAATATGGATTAAAAACTACAGATTAATGTATGAACCTCATTCTTTTACCTTTACAACTAGCACAGCAGTGTATTAATTCTGTTGGCAAACCCAGTACTATAATGCATTAAATTCTTCATTGGAACAAATTGTTCACTTCTCTTCTTCCTTACAATGTCTGCCCTATCATGCCTAATCTTTGAACATTTTTACCTTCTTTGGCAAAGTCTGTCTCCGTTGCCTCAATTTGACTGTTATGATGGCACTTGGCCTGACATGACGAAACTACTTTTATGCTTTTGATGCATGTTGACAGCTTCTCTGGGCTGAGATGGCCAATCTCTACCCCCTCACTTGCCTCCCAAGGGCACAGGCTGCAAAGCCAGCTGATGCCTGGCAAAACTGCCACTCAGCTCAGAGCAAGGATGATCAGAATGCCTCCGGGAAGTTGAGAGGGGGCAAGAAAAACTACATAAAGTAGCAAAACAGAATGAAGATTGATGGTGACATTGACTTTGTCCAGTGTCACGAGCACTTATGGAAATGCCTCAGCTTAGTGTCCATATATTTCTGGTTAAAATTCAGAGAAAGGAAGGCACTCAACCCAGATGGAAAGACATTGGACAAACAGTGAATTTCCTGCATTTACACATGTACACATGCATGTAGCATAGCTTACCTGACTTGTCAAAATATACAGAAATGCAATGAAAACAAAGGTCTTGCTATCAGTGTGAAAGTGATTATTGAGCACCCTTTGGCCTGTAGCTGTTCTGAGAACATAGAAAACAAAGATGTTATAGGACAGTGTGGTCATGATGGCATTGATAAGTCTGAGATAATCAAAAGTGTCAGTACCTTGGGAGGGAGCAATTATTACCAAGCAACCAAGCAGCGGACTAATGAGGTGAACTGTTGGATTTTTAATCCTTAAGTAGAAGCCCAAAGATCAAGTGTTAGATATGAAGAGGTTAATTAGAGAGGGGTTTAGCTATCCTTTCCATTTTGCTAATGCCAGCCAAGTCTATATTTCAACTTTCCATTTTAGGGTTGATTAGGTTCATTAGGATTAAAAAAAAAATCAGACATCGCCACCACTACCACCATTCCTGGCAATGGGCAAAGAGATAACTTGGTGGTGGTGTTGTTCTTATATCAGTCAGGGGCAGAGTAGATGGCAGCTCTTTGTTCCTCCTAACTTGATGCTTGGCTTGGTGGCAAAGCTGTTCTATGCCTAAGACACATAAAATTCAAATCAAATCAAATGCAATCCAGGCAGTATAACTTAGAAGGAGGAAGACAGAGATCTGTAGACTGCCATGCCACCCACAAACTGCCCTTTGGGGACAAAGCACAGGTGGGTCATGGACACCCACTTGCTGCAGGACGCCATGTGGCCAACCTGCAATGTGAGCTGCCACAATGTGTGAGCCTGTTGTGGACAGTTGAGAGCGAAAGAGAAGTAGGGCAGTTTGGGCATTATGACGAGAGATGGAACTGGAGACTCCTAGTCTCCAGGACTAGGAGAAGTAGCCTATTGTGAGTGGTCAGTCTTTCTACCTGGGGCCATAATGAAGTTCTAGCCCAAGGTGCCACTGAGGGCCATGTCTGGGGCTACACAGTGACAAGAGTCAATGCTGATGTCCATGGCTCATATTACCACTAGAGACCATGGGGACATTCCTGGTCAGGGTAGCTACCTGGTACCACATGGATGTCCAGGGTCTATACAGAATTGTCCCTACATCTCCTTTGCTGCAGTTGTCTGGGGAAATGTCCCTACCTCTCAGAGGCAGCACTCCAGAGATCAGGCCATATGTCTTGCCCAAGCAGCAGAGTAGAGCTGGCCCTGGTGGCAGGGGTGTGGGTGAACTGGCCCCAAAGGGCCCTGTCACTGCTTTGGGGTGGCATAGGTGTAGGGGTTATGCCCTCCCTTGCTTATGCCTTACTACCTGAAGCCATAAGGAGAACTGGTCCTGGGGTCATGAGAGCTGGTTTGCTGGCCCTGTTCCTTGCTGGCTGCAATAAGTGGGGAAGTGGCAGTACCTTGATTGGGCAGCACAATACAACTGGCCCTGGTGGAGAGGTACAGATGAGGAGCAGGACCCCAGGATGAGAGCAGTGAAGAAATGGCACCACAATCATTCATCTGTCCCGAGGTGTGGTGGGAGTGAGGGTATTGCCCTCTACGCTTAGTACCTGCAGTAGTTCGGAGAGCTTGCTCCAAGGGCATGAGAGCAGGAGAGCTATCCCTGCCCTTTCATGGGAACTCCAGAGCTCAAGTCCTTTACCTCCCCTGGGCAATACAGTGGAGGTTGCCCTGGAGGCATGAGTGTGGGTGAGCCGGCCCCAAGGGCAAGACACCAGAAGAGCTGACCCTGCCTTCTGATGGCAGCATTGAGTGGCCTAGCTGGAGCAGTGTTGAAAGGATGTTCTGGTGATGCAGATAAGGGAGAGACATCGTGCTGACCACCTTAACTGCCACCAAGGTCCAGATCCAGGGCTCTGGGTTGGCCTATCTCCAAATCTATGTCATTTGCAAATAGTTGGGACTCATGAAAGGGCCAGTCCTACTGGTACAAAGCTTTATTTAAGATCTCCAAGGCTTAGGGCAACAACAGGATAACTGGGAGGAGGCTCAGTAAGGATTCGATATTGATTGTGCCACAGAAGCCAGAGATCTAGAAAAAGACCCATGGCTTATTGCAATGAACATTTGCAAGTGAAAATGTGTGGAAAGAGGGCCATACTCTAGGGCACACTGTGACACACTACAGTTTCTAGGATGAGATGCTTTCTTTGTTTTGTTTTTACTGTGTGAGTGAGTGTGTGTGTGTGTGTGTGTGTGTGTGTGTGTGTAAGGCTACAAGGGCTGAGTAGATATGAGTGGATAGGGAGATGAGCAGGACTGAGGTATATGATGTAAAACTCACAAAGAATCAATAAAAAGTTAAATAAACAAACAAACAGAAAGGACAGAAAAATAATAATCAGGTAGAGACATGAAATTTGAGATAAAGACACAAAGGCAGTAGAGGGAAAGCCAGGTCTGGTTCCTCTGTGACTACAAATTAGGGCTCATTCACACCCATATCTATATGCTCCTAGCCTGGCCTCATTCAGGAACTGCCCCTTGCATGGCTATGGGACTCAGGTAGCTAGCTTGCTGGGATCCACACAGGATATTAGTATTAGGCGCTTTGTGAATTGATGTGATGGTATACACCCTTAATCCTGGTGCCTGGGAGGCAGGGCCAAGTGGATCTCCTCAAGGCCAGCCTGGTCTAAACCGAGAGCTCCAGGCCAGTTACATACTCTAATGTTGTAGTGCTTGTAATTGTTCTCATTTTATCTGCTTGTCTTCTGTTGTCAGCAGTATATGTGGAAATGTCACTTTTTTAAAGCATTGTTTCCTGACTTCTGTAAAGTATCTATCCTCAAATGGAGCGCCATGCTAATCTGGCACACTTCTACAGTAGTTCTTTGTTAACTTTTACCACTTTAACTGAAATGGCTACACTATCGGTGTTTGATGTTTTCCTGAGGCCTTTCAGCTTTGGCACCCCTTCCTACTGTTGTTTTTATTGTCCTTTACATATAGAAACTCCTTTCTTTACATTTAAGTGACTAATCTATGAGTATATACATTTATATAAATAGCACTGAGTATTAGAGGGTGCTATAGGGCATTGCTTGAAGGAGCCATGTAAGGTTCTGAGTTCCAGCTTCAGACCAGATTCTCTACAACATCAAGAAAGTATTATAGCAGCTGTCCCTATAGAGCTTGCAGTGGTAACATTCAGGGTTCATAAGTATCTCTGGGGTGTCACTCATCATACAATCAAACGTCTCCATTTCTGAATATGTTGTGTTTACTGGGAATCTGATTGAAGCTGTGCATGCACTGTTTTCTCAATTTTTTATTACTACCCTCCCCCTGTGGATATCTGGACATCTATGCTGTCTTCACAGTCTCTGTCTCTTACATGAATACCCATGAGAAATAATGTAACTGTGAGTCACTTAACTCTGCAGTAGAGTCCAGGCAGCCAACATGTAGTATAGCTTGCTCACCAACAAGGGGACAAAATATTAGCCTAATGTCACCCAGACTTATAATGTATAACCATAACTCAAAGAAATTGCAGGAAAACATAATGTTTGTGTTTGGTCTGGCTGTCCAGAATGAGCTGGAATATTTGAGAGGCATAGTGAGATTTTTCCACATTTTAGTCAAATTCTGGCTTCAGACAATTAATTTTATCCTACTTACATGTAAGCTTATTAAAATGATCATGTCCTGAAACCAATTCTTTGTTTTCCTCACAAAGTCTTACTTTTTCCTACATAGATGTTCTTGCTTGGATTCCCTAGTCTGGCCAGAAATCTTGGACTTTTCCTATTATTTCATCATCAGATACACTCAGTACTTCTACAGTGCTCTTACTGACTTTTCAAATACCTTATGGGTTCCTGCTCTAATTCAGGACCTCAGTATTGCATGTTTTGTGTATTGCAATAGTATGTGTGTAATCTTTCTTATTCTAGCCCACCCAAAGAAAATGCAGGAGCCATGAAACTAATTTCTATATATATTCTTTATTTTGACACCTATCCTCTTGACATTTTTGCTTCCCCTATTCTCTCATTGTGACACAAAACTGTCTTTTCAATAGAAATTCCCTAGCTTTCCATTCTTTCAGCCAACCACACCCTCAATTCATTGTACTAAGGCCTTGTAGATTCATCTTTTATAGTACTCAGGAATAGAACCACTGTTTGGTTTTCTGAACCGAACCCTCAAGATAAAAATCCCAAAGAGCAAAGTGTCAAGGTGGGTAGACCAGAGATGAGAAAATAAAGAACACAGAAAGCTAATACTAGGAGGTCTTCCATACATTGATGACTTATGTCAAGTAAGTATATTAAGAAGTACAGCTTTTATATACTATTTGCAGGGAGTAAAATAGACCAAGATCATCAGAAAGCTCAATTAAATAACATTAGCAAAGAGAACACAGAACTCAGACACAACTGCCTTAGGACTGATAACCACAGCCTTTCAGAAGGGAAAGCTGATTTCCTAGGAACCAAAACCTTAATTCCTTCAAATTCCTGGCACCATCCCTAGATCATACCTAGCCAAGTCTGCCTCTGGGCAGGGACATAGAAGTTCTCTTTGTCTTTTCATCAGGGCCTCTGAGAAAAAAATGTTGGTCCATCCTGGCCCCCAATAGTTTCTCCATGTAATTACATCCACTGTGCCTTATCTTTGGGTTGGATGTGTTTGCAAAGCATAAATTTGATCTCACTGACCCTTAAAGAAGAGGAGGATTTAGTGTGACCAGGTCCCACTGAAATGACTTAACAGGAGCGTGCAATTCAGTAGCCATGATCATCCAGGATCCACATCATAATCTCTAGATATCAGTTCTCCATCAAATTATTACAAACTATGGTAAAAGGGATGTGGAGGGTGGGGACTGAAGTAGAAGACTTGTGTGGTTACCTTAGGAAGTTAGAAAACTGCAAATGAACTGCTAAGTTGAAGCCTGAGACAAAGAGACCAGCATGGCTAAGATCCCAGTGGCTAACCACAGAACTGCCAAAACATCACTATGAATGCTCACTGGACACATTAAATCATGAGTGTTCTCCCATTCATGATGAGTCTAAGAAGAAAGTTGACTGTTGACTGTTGAAAAATGCCAGAAAACCAAATTATTGTTTTGAAAACTTGTAAATAAAAGGAAGAATGGAATGCTTGTCCTGACTTTTTGTGATAGTTCTCTTCACTGTTAACATGACTGAATTAATACATATCTGGGAAATTTTGCAGGCCCCATCTTTAAGTGTATCAGCAAGGGCATTTCCAAGACAATTATGTGAGCAAGGAAAACCTACTATAAATGTCAGTGGCATTGTCCCATGCACTGGAGTCCTGAGCTAAATAAAAGGAGGTAAATGGAGAAAGTCAGCAGACCGCCAAACTCCCTGGCTTTCCTTTCTGGTCCTGCCAGATGTGTGGACAACCACCTACTGGTCTTGATGCTGTGCTCTCTCTACCACGACAAACTATCCACAAACAGCAGCCATAAACAAAGCTTTCCTCACTGATGTTGGTTCTTACTGGATTTTGATCATTGCAACTATTTACTGAAAAGTAACAATACCATTTCTCTCAATAGTTTTGCAATCCAGATAATGAACAAAGAAAAAAGTAGTATGATGCTAATAGCACATTTTCATGAAATGAATATAGTCATTGATTACCAATGGACATTACCATGACATGAATGGAAATTTTAAATGGAAAGACATGTTTCCCAATACTTTCTTGCTAATTAGTTGAACTCAAGTTTAATTAAGTCTCTGGACCTACCACAAATTTATGGGAAATAGAGGAGATAGAAGAATAATTGGCGGCCAGTCAGGAGAGGCTCACCTCCATCTTGGTTTCAGACTCCAGAGAGATCAGACAGACTGAGGTACACAAACATAACCTGAGGCCAACATCGCGGGGGTCTGAGCCCGACGAGCGTTGGCCTGCACCCAGGCCCTGGGCTGTTCGGGGGGCCATCGGGGTGCCAACCCAGCCAGGAGTTTTTTTGCCCTGGCCGGCGCGCATGCCGCCATTTTGCCTACAGGACCCAGAGAGCTCGGGAGGGCAGAGACGGCTAACAAGCATAGCCTGAGGCTAACAAAGCGGGGGTCTAGTCCCCAACAGGCCCGGGACTGACCCCAAGAAATGGGCGGCTTGGTGGGCCATCTGTGTGTCAACCCGCCCAGGAGGTTGTTAGCCCAGCAGACTCTCCCGGTGCTTTCGAGGAGCACGAGCGCGCACGCCCGCCATCCTGGTCACCTGGTGGACCCCGTTGACAGTCATAGCCCGAGGGGAACTTTGCTCAGACCTTGGCCTCCCAGGCTTTTGCATGGACCCAGGGCCTGGGCAGCCAGGCTAATCTGGTGTGCGCCAGCCTGGTTGGGGGATCAGCTGCCCAGCTGAGTGATCAGCACATGGGTGAGGTCCCTGCAGCGTACACTGTCTGCGCTCCCTGGGGGTGCACACGGGCTCCATCTGGTTCACAGACACAATCTGGGGCAAAGCACACTAGAGCTGCAAGGGCACCCAAGAACACATCAGCAGGCCAGCGGGGAGAAGTCAGTGTGCTCCGGTGAATCCAGCAGGCCCCAGCGGGAGCCTTCGGGTGCCTGCTTTGGGATCTGAACGACCAGGGCCACAGCGCTCAGTCTCCAGGAAGTGCGGGAGACCCAGTGTGCACCCAGAGACAGTCTGGGAGCTCGCAGCGCGGCTTGCTCCTGCGGCCCAGAGCTTGGGTCCCAGTCCTGAGGCCTCTGGCAGGAGCCCTCAGCTCAACTCTCTCCGATTCCGGATCCAGATCAGCCTGGGCAGCAAAACCACATCTCCAGGTCCTGCAAGAGGCAAGAGGGGCTTCCAGGCGGCCAGCGGGGAGAAGTCGGTGTGCTCAGGTGAATCCAGCAGGCCCCAGCGGGAGCCTTTGGGTGCCTGCTTTGGGATCTGAACAAGCAGGGCCACAGTGCTCGGTCTCCAGGAAGTGCAGGAGACCCAGTGTGCACCCAGAGGCAGTCTGGGAGCTCGCAGCACGGCTTGCTCCTGAGGCCCAGAGCTTGGGTCCCAGTCCTGAGGCCTCTGGCTGAAGCCCTCAGCTCATCTCTCTCTGCTTCTGGATCCAGAACAGCCTGGACGGCAACACCCAGGTCCTCTCCAGGTCCTGCAAGAGGCAGGAGGGGCTCCTGGGCAGCCAGCTGGGAGAAGTCTGTATGCTCCGGTGAATCCAGCAGACACCAGCGGGAGCCTTCGGGTGTCTGCTTCGGGATCTGAACAGCCGGGGCAACAGCACCCTGTCTCCAGGCAGTGCAGGAGGTAAGCTGTGCACCAGAGGCCACCTGGGAAGGGGCAGCTTGCACTGGTGAGTCCAGCACTAACAAGACCAACTAACACCAGTGAGAACTAGATGGCAAAAGGCAAACGCAGGAACGTCACTAACAGAAATCAAGGCAATATGGCAACATCTGAACCCAATTCTCCTCTACCAGCATGTCCTGGATACGCCATCACACCAGTAAAACAAGATTTGGATTTAAAATCACTGGTCATGATGCTGGTACAGGAACACATGAAGGACATACTTAAAGAAATTCAGGAGAAAATGGATCAAAAGTTAGAAGCCCTTGCAAGGGAAACACAAAAATCATTGAAAGAAATCCAGGAGAATACAAAAGCCAACAATGAGGAAACACAAAAACAACTTAAAGAAATACAGGAGAACTTTGGTCAACAGGCTGAGGTCATGAAAGAGGAAACACAAAAATCTCTTAAAGAATTACAGGAAAGCACAAACAAGCAAGTGAAGGAGCTAAGCAAAACAATCCAGGATCTAAAATCAGAAGTAGAAACAACTAAGAAAACTCAAAGGGAGACAACTTTGGAGATAGAAAGCCTTGGGAAGAAATCAGGGGACAGAGATGCAAATATCAACAACAGAATACAAGAGATAGAAGAATCTCAGATGCTGAAGATTCCATAGAAACCATGGACTCAACAGTTAAAGAAAATGCAAAATGCAAAAAGCTTGTAACCCAAAATATCCAGGAAATCCAGGACACAATGAGAAGACCAAACCTAAGGATTATAGGCATAGATGAGAGTGAAGATTTACAATTTAAAGGGCCAGCAAATATCTTCAATAAAATTATGGAAGAAAACTTCCCTAACCTAAAGAGAGAGGTGCCCATGAATATACAAGAAGCCTACAGGACTCCAAACAGACTGGACCAGAACAGAAATACTTCCTGTCACATAATAATCAAAACACCAAATGTTCTAAACAAAGAAAGAATATTAAAGGCAGTAAGAGAAAAAGGCCAAGTAACATATAAAGGAAGACCTATCAGAATCACAGCAGACTTTTCACCTGAGACTATGAAGGCTAGAAGGTCCTGGGCAGATCTCATGCAGACTCTAAGAGAACACAAATGCCAGCCAAAACTACTATATCCAGCAAAACTCTCAATCACCGTAGATGGAGAAACTAAGATATTTCATAACAAAACCAAGTTTACCCAATATCTATCCACAAACCCAGCCCAACAAAGGATAATAGGAGGAAAACACCAATACAAGGAGGGAAACTTCACCCTGGAAAAAGCAAGATAGTAACCTTTGATCAAACCCAAAAGAAGTTAAGCAATCAAATTTAAAAAATAACGTCAAAAATGATAGGTAGTAACAATCACTATTCCTTAATATCTCTTAACATCAATGGACTTAATGCCCCAATAAAAAGACACAGACTAACTGAATGGATACGTAAACAGGACCCTACATTTTGCTGCTTATAGGAAACACACCTCAGGGTCAAAGACAAACACTACCATAGAGTAAAAGGCTGGAAGACAATTTTACAAGCAAATGGTCTCAGGAAACAAGCTGGAGTAGCCATTTTAATATCAGATAAAATTAACTTTCAATCAAAAGTCATCAAAAGAGACTCTGAGGGACACTTCTTGCTGGTCAAAGGAAAAATACAACAAGAAGAACTCTCAATCCTGAACATCTATGCTCCAAATGCAAGGGCACCCTCTTTCGTAAAAGAAACTTTATTGAAACTCAAAGCACACATAAAATAATTGTGGGTGACTTCAACATTGCACTTTCCTCAATGGACCGATCAGGAAAACAGAAACTAAACAGGGACACAATGAAACTAATTGAAGCTTTGGACCAATTAGATTTAACAGATATATATAGAACATTCTATCCTAAAGCGAAAGAATATACCTTTTTCTCAGCACCTCATGGTACCTTCTCCAAAATTGACCATATAATTGGTCACAAGACAGACCTCAACAAATATAAGAAGATCGAACTAATCCCATGCCTCCTATCAGATCACTGTGGAGTAAAAGTGGTCTTCAATAACAACAAAAACAACAGAAAACCCACGTGGAAACTGAACAATATTCTACTCAATGATACCTTGGTCAAGGAAGAAATAAGGAAAGAAATTAAAGACTTTTTAGAACACAATGAAAATGAAGACACAGCATACCCAAATCTATGGGACACAATGAAAGCAGTGCTAAGAGGAAAACTCATAGCCCTGAGTGCCTCCAAAAAGAAAATGGAGAGAGCATACATTACCAGCTTAATGACACACCTGAAAGCCCTGGAACAAAAAGGAGCTATTTCACCCAGGAGGAGTAGAAGGCAGGAAATCATCAAACTCAGGGCCGAAATCAATCAAGTAGAAACAAAGAGAACCATACAAAGAATCAACAAAACTAGGGGCTGGTTCTTTGAGAAAATCAACAAGATAGATAAACCCTTAGCCAGACTGACCAAAGGGCACAGAGAAAGTATCCAAATTAACAAACTTAGAAATGAAAAGGGAGATATAACAACGGAAACTGAGGAAATCCAAAAAATCATCAGATCCTACTACAAGAGCCTGTACTCAACACTGGAGAATCTGGAGGAAATGGACAATTTCCTTGACAGATACCAAATACCAAAATTAAATCAGGACCAACTAGACCATCTAAACAGTCCCATAATGCCTAAAGAAATAAAAGGAGTCATAGAAAGTCTTCCAACCAAAAAAGCACAGGACCAGATGATTTCAGTGCAGAATTCTATCAGACCTTCAAAGAAGAGTTAACACCAATACTCTTCAAACTATTCCACAAAATAGAAACAGAAGGAACACTACCCAATTCCTTCTACGAAGCCACAATTACGCTGATACCAAATCCACACAAAGATCCAACAAAGAAAGAGAACTTCAGACCAATTTCCCTTATTAACATCGATGCAAAAATACTCAATAAAATTCTTGCTGACCGAATCCAAGAACACATCAAAACGATCATCCACCATGATCAAGTAGGCTTTATCCCAGGAATGCAGGGTTGGTTGAATATATGGAAATCCATCAATGCAATCCACTACATAAACAAATTCAAAGAAAAAACCACATGGTCATTTCATTGGATGCTGAAAAAGCATTTGACAAAATTCAGCATCCTTTCATGCTTAAAGTCTTGGAGAGAACAGGAATTCAAGGCCCATACCTAAACATAGTAAAAGCAATATACAGCAAACCGGTAGCCAGCATCAAACTAAATGCAGAGAAACTTGAAGCAATCCCACTGAAATCAGGGACCAGACAAGGTTGCCCCCTTTCTCCTTATCTTTTGAATATTGTACTTGAGGTACTAGCTCGGGCAATTCGACAACATAAGGAGGTCAAACGGATACAAATCGGAAAGGAAGAAGTCAAACTATCATTATTTGCAGACGACATGATAGTCTACCTAAGTGACCCAAAAAACTCCACTAGAGAGCTCCTACAGCTGATAAACAACTTCAGCAATGTGGCAGGTTATAAAAACAACTCAAGCAAATCAGTGGCCTTCCTATACTCAAAGGATAAGCAGGCTGAGAAAGAAATTAGGGAAATGACCCCCTTCACAATAGCCACAAACACTATAAAGTATCTTGGGGTGACTCTTACCAAACATGTGAAAGATCTGTATGACAAGAACTTCAATACTCTGAAGAAGGAAATGGAAGAAGACCTCAAAAATGGGAAAAACTCCCATGGATCGGTAGAATCAATGTAGTTAAAATGGCCATTTTGCCAAAAGCAATATACAGATTCAATGCAATACCCATCAAAATCCCAACTCAATTTTTCACAGAGTTAGAAAGAGCAATTATCAAATTCATCTGGAACAACAAAAAACCCAGGATAGCTAAAACTATTCTCAGCAACAAAAGAAAGTCTGGGGGAATCATTATCCCTGACTTCAAGCAATACTACAGAGCAATAGTGTTAAAAAAGTGCATGGTATTGGTACAGTGACAGGCAGGAGGATCAATGGAACAGGATTGAAGATCCAGAAATGAGCCCACACACCTATGGCCACTTGATCCTCGACAAAGAGGCTGAAAACATCCAATGGAAAAAAGATAGCCTTTTCAACAAATGGTGCTGGTTCAACTGGAGGTCAGCATGCAGAAGAATGCGAATTGATCCATCCTTGTCTCCTTGTACTAAGCTCAAATCCAAATGGATCAAGGACCTCCACATAAAGACAGACACTCTGAAGCTAATAGAAAAGAAACTGGGGAAAGACCCTTGAGGACATCAGAACAGGAAGAAAGTTTATGAACAGAACACCAGTAGCATATGCTCTAAGATCAAGAATTGACAAATGGGACCTCATAAAATTACAAAGTTTCTGTAAGGCAAAGGACACCATCAAGAAGAAAAATCGGCAACCAACAAATTGGGAAAGGATCTTCACCAATCCTACATCAGACAGAGGGCTAATATCCAATCTATATAAAGAACTCAAGAAGTTAGACTCCAGAAAACCAAACAACCCTATTAAAAAACGGGGTACAGAGTTAAACAAAGAATTCTCAACTGAAGAACTTCGGATGGCGGAGAAGCATCTTAAAAAATGCTCAACTTCATTAGTAATTATGGAAATGCAAATCAAAACAACCCTGAGATTTCACCTTACACCAGTCAGAATGGCTAAGATTAAAAATTCAGGAGACAGCAGGTGTTGGAGAGGGTGTGGAGAAATAGGAACACTCCTCCACTGCTGGTGGGGTTGTAAATTGGTACAACCACTCTGGAAATCAGTCTGGCGATTTCTCCGAAAACTGGGCACCTCACTTCCAGAAGATCCTGCTATACCACTCCTGGGCATATACCCAGAGGATTCCCCACCATGTAATAAGGATACATGCTCTACTATGTTCATAGCAGCCCTATTTATAATTGCCAGAAGCTGGAAAGAATCCAGGTATCCCTCAACAGAAGAGTGGATGCAAAAAATGTGGTATATCTACACAATGGAGTACTATTCAGCCATTAGAAACAATGAATTCATGAAATTCTTAGGCAAATGGATGGAGCTAGAGAACATCATACTAAGTGAGGTAACCCAGACTCAAAAGGTGAATCATGGTATGCACTCACTAATAAGTGGTTATTAACCTAGAAAACTGGAATACCCAAAACATAATCCACACATCAAATGAGGTACAAGAAGAAAGGAGGAGTGGCCCCTAGTTCTGGAAAGACTCAGTGAAACAGTATTTGGCAAAACCAGAACAGGGAAGTGGGAAGGGGTGGGTGGGGGGACAGGGGAAGAGAAGGGGACTTACAGGACTTTCGGGGAGTCGGGGGATAGAAAAGGGGAAATCATTTGAAATGTAAATAAATTATATCGAATAAAAAAAAAAAAAAACTTCCCATAAGTAAAAAAAAAAAATCAGGAGACAGCAGGTGTTGGAGAGGGTTTGGAGAAAGAGGAGCACTCCTCCACTGCTGGTGGGGTTGCAAATTGGTACAACCACTCTGGAAATCAGTCTGGCGGTTCCTCAGAAAACTGGGCACCTCACTTCCAGAAGATCCTGCTATACCACTCCTGGGCATATACCCAGAGGATTCCCCACCATGTAATAAGGATACATGCTCTACTATGTTCATAGCAGCCCTATTTATAATTGCCAGATGCTGGAAAGAACCCAGGTATTCCTCAACAGAAGAGTGGATGTGGTATATCTACACAATGGAGTACTATTCAGCCATTAGAAACAATGAATTCATGAAATTCTTAGGCAAATGGATGGAGCTAGAGAACATCATACTAAGTGAGGTAACCCAGACTCAAAAGGTGAATCATGGTATGCACTCACTAATAAGTGGATATTAACCTAGAAACCTGGAATACCCAAAACATAATCCACACATCAAATGAGGTACAAGAAGAAAGGAGGAGTGGCCCCTTGTTCTGGAAAGACTCAGTAAAGCAGTATTCGGCAAAACCAGAACAGGGAAGTGGGAAGGGGTGGGAGGGAGGACAGGAGAATAGAAAGGGGCTTATGGGACTTTCGGGGAGTGGGGGGCTAGAAAAGGGGAAATCATTTGAAATGTAAATAAAAAATTATATCGAATATAAAAAAAAGAAGAAGAATTGGCAATATTTAGGCAATAGGCAATCCATCAAAAATGACTGTTTTATCCTAGCTGTCTATGTTTCTGCCGGTGACTATATCTAAGTTTGTCCCTACCTCTATATCTGTTTGTGTATCTGTCTCTGTGCTCATACTTGTAGTAGGATGGTATCTAGTATATTCCTATGTCTAAGACTGAATATATGTTGATGTTTTATTTCCTGTCCAAGCTTACCTATTGGGAAGAATTAAGTCAGAGTGCTAACTTTCTGGTTAGCAGATGAGAAACACATTGTTCAGCCATAATGTTTGCGCTTCATTTGGATTCTGTTCCATTACACTAAACTACTGTTTTTATGATAACCAGTGATATGTAAATAATGACATTTGGTGATATAAAATAATAACTGATAATTTTTAGTATGATCATGGCATCCAAGTTGAACATTTCCATAAATACATTCCTCTGTTCAGAAATATGTTTAAAATTGCATGACAACTTAGACTTTAAAACTGTAATACAAATGCAGAGGCAGAGGAGAATGACTAGGAGTGTAGACAAAACAAAACACAGTTGGGAACTGTTGGAGTACAATGTGGCAAGTGGGCTTTACATTATCTTCTCTATATTTTCATGACTTATTTTAAAATGAGAGAAGAGAAGATGAAGAGGAGTCCCCCTGCTTATTCTCTTTGTTAGCTCCTAATCCATTTGTTAACTGCTAAACCATTAACTTTCTTAGAGTAACAATGACGGACACTAGTCATTATTTTTTGTGTTACCTGAAAACAAATTAATCCTGATGCCTTTGTCTCCCGAATAATCCTGAGGTTAGAAAGCAGAGAGTACTCTTCTCAGACTCCAAATTGAAATAACCAGGGACTGTGTAGCTTCAAGTGTGTAAGCTACTCAATATCCATTGATTAAATTTTCTTCCTGTTTAATTTAGCTAGAGGTGGGTTCTGCTCCTTGTAGTCTAAAGCTTTACTTAAACCAAAGCTTTCCCAAGTCCCAGGGTTAATTCACACTTCTGTTGCAGGTTGTCAGAGAATGATTTGCTTGCTTTCATACAACTTGACACAATTCTAATTTGTTGAAATGCCTATTTGGTTAATAGATGTGTTTCTAATCATAACGCTTCTCAACTGAATAGATGGTGTGTTTTTGTTCATCTCGGCATTTCTGACAGCCCACTGCCCCCATGAATCACAGCAACTCAGGAAATTATGTTGAATGAATGAAGACATGAATGAGACAGTAGTGAGGTGTTGTAGAGGGGTTAGCTCTAAGTGTTCCATGAGGACACATTCAAAATTGTATGTACTTACCTTGTGTCTATCTGAGAACACTGATATACTTAGTAGCATTTGAGCAGTAGGGTCATATGTATCTTCCAGCAGAAGGCATTGATCTGTCAATGTTAAATCTTCTGTTCAACTTCTCTTGCTTCGATGGCCAAGAATCCCATGCTCTGAATGGATCACTACAGGAGGGCAGAGTCTGCCAGTCTAATTGTCTGAGCAACCATGTAGCTAAGAGACCTCGAGCTACATTTCATTAAACACGTATATTGGGCAAGCAGTAGAGAGAAAAATATTTCTGTTACAGTAAGTCACTGATGTGTGTAGATATGGTGACTTTTTGTAACCTGTCTGAGTAGGCAAAGAGAAAGACATCTAAGGAGGCAGTGAAAGGGCCTGGTGTCTTCACTATGACAACAGATGGTCTACTTTCTAATAGACAAAGTTGGGGGCTCATTGGTGGAAGATTTCAAGGGTGAGTCTGAGCTCTACAACCTGTTAGCTAGCTGCAAAATACTAGGCTTCTTAATCACTCTGATAGTCCATTCCTTCATCTGAAAAACAGGAAAGAAACTGATAACAACTTCCTAGGATTATTGAGTAAGTTGAATTTAAACAAAATAATTCACATACAAATAACTACCCTGGTTCTGTACAGGGGCTCTATGTTTCTTTATGAAATGGGCAAATGGATGCAGAGACTTTCTAGGTGAGACAAGAAAGGGGCAGAGGCAGAGTAAGTAATCCATGCTTTAGTGAAGTTTTCCAGTTGCTAAGCAGACCCAGGGTCTGAATTGCCTGAGTCTATCACTGTGCATTGTAATTTAGTAAATCATCTCAAGCAGTGGGGTGTTTGCTTATTCAATCAAGAAGCAGATTTATGCCTAATTCTGGCAACTTCTCTACAAAGTGCTATGAGCTTAGGAGTCTCTCCAGCTCAGAAGCCAAATTGCAGCACAGTGATTTATGAGATCTGAGAGGTCGGTCCCACAGCTATGGAGCATGAGGCGTAAATCTGAGGCTTGTGGAGAGTCCTGATTCAGCTTGGCATAAGTTGGCCATGCACCAGCCATGTGTACCTTCACCTTACTGAGTATTTCCCAGAGCATGGGATCCCTAAATTGAGATATGAAGTCCTCAAGAATAAGAGGATGACATCTTCAAAAGAGAAGCATCTGCTAAAGGAAGTATAAGAGATGAGGAGCTGGGGAACTCATTCATTGGGCGAATCATTTGTCATGAAAGTGTGAGGGCTAGAGTTCATATGGGCATAGAAGGCTGCAGGTAATCTCAGTTACTGGACAAAGGAGGCAGAGACAGAATCCCTGGAGCAAGCTGCCTGGCTAGATTAGCAGAGTCAATGAGTTTTGGGTTCAAGTGAGATACCTGCCTCAATATTAAAGAAGGAGGGCAGTGGAGAGAGATACCTAATGTTAACCTCTGGCCCCATTTGTAGATGCACGCAAATGTATATTCTTACACATGCAGATGCACACATACAAGTGAATACTACATATACACTAAAGTAGAAAAATTCGGAACAGAATACCATTTTAGATCGATGGAGAGCAGCATCAGAGAAGACTTTGGAGTGACCATGAGAAATTATTGACAGGGATATCTGATTTCATCTTTAGAGGGCTTCTAGGAGCTTTTCTAGGTGGAATTAACTGGAGGAGACTCAAGACAACTTCAGGTAAAAGATGATAGTAACTAGATTCAGATGAGATGAGATGAGATGAGATAGGGAGTGGGGGTTACAGGCTGTCCAGAGAGTATACACGAACTGCTAGATGTTACTGTCAGAAGTGAAGCTTAACTGACTTAATTTTCACCAAGTCCACCTTGCAGGTGCTACAAGTAAGAGAAAAAGAGGGCACAGAGAAGTTAAGTAGTTTACTTCAGATCACACAGCATGTAAGAGTCAACAGGGGTTCAAGCCTGGGTCACTTAATTCAGAATCCTTGCATGTAACCCATGAGCTCTGCTTCCTGTACACTAGTTTTCTAAAACATTAGGATCCAAGATTTGTATTAATCATAGGACTTGATGTACATGTGTACACATGTAGTATAAGGCTTGCATGTACGTGTTTGTATGCATGAATGCTTGATCTTCCATAGCTCTCCAAATATTGAGCAAGTTCTTTTGCTGAACCTGGAACTCACAGTTCAGCAAATCTAGCTAAGCAGCTTGCTCCCGAGATCTCCTATCTCCGCCTCCCAAGTGCCAGGATTACATGTTGGGTGTCTGGTACTTACATGGGTGCTGGAAATCTGAACTCCAGAACTTATGCCTGTGTGCCAAATCCACTGAGCTGTCTTCTGGTCTTCAGTTACTATATCTTGAATGAATACCTAGATTAATGAACATAGAACAACCCGTGTAACTGTGTATTGATACTTGGTCATTTTCTAGTTTTGACCATTCCAACAAAGTCCCTTTTCCCTGTAAGCCTTTTCCTCGCCTCTCTAACAGAGGCTTAATTGGGAGTTTCTTTGCACACCCCTTGATAATAGATGTGAGGGCATTTTGTAAATGACAAGGCACTCTGCCAGTATGGTTATTGCAATTGTTACTGTGCAGGCAGAGACCCCATATTGGGATGTGAGGTGACATTTTTCTTTCTGTTGAACAGAACAATCTTCCTTTGCCTGGAAGTCTTCAGTGCAAATTAATTACTGTTATCTGTGCCCAGGGGCTGAGGCCACCTGGCCACCTCTCTCTTCTGGACAGCTAAGGCACTGTTCAGCCAAGCACTGTAGGCCCCCTTTCTTCCCTGCAGCAGCTTCTCTCTCCCCTTGTACCTCTCCTTTAATCTGCATATTATCATCAACACAAAGCCCTCAGAATAACATCTGACAAATGACGCCTATTAAAAAAAACTGCGTGCACTTCTCTTTCCCCGCCTTCTAATTTGGAATAGCATTATAACTATGCATCGCTAGACAAGCAATATTATGTTAAGAACATGATAAAATACCAGCAGCTCTGTAATGGCACCAACCAAATGGTAATTTCTGCTTCAGAAATTGGTCATTTATTTTGCTGGTCTGTTCTTACGTTCAAATTAGATGAAGTTTAATATACTGTAAAATTGAATGTATTCTGTCCTTTTCAACAAATATGGCATGTGTGAAAATGATTTATGGCTTGTGGGAACCTCTAAAATGTTAAATAATCTCTTTTTTGTATGTTTCTTAAGTAAGTTATGGCCCAGGAGTTTAAACACAGGAAAAGCAAAACTTTATTAAGCTCCAGGCTCTGGTTCTCATGTGATCAAATGGGAGCCCTGGTCCGGCACATATTACAAGGGGCGGTAAGAGCACACACAGTAATTGCTACATTAATTTTCTTCTATTAACTGTAATTGGGAGGAAAGCAAGTCTTCCCCAGTGAGTGTTATAATTTGCGACTTAATTTTTAATAAAGCCATGTTGAGACCATGGGTGTTTACCACAGGTCATTTCCTCAATGGGAGTGGAGCATCCTATCTCTGGTGGACTGAGAAAAGATCAACTTCAGTGTGTGTGTGTGTGTGTGTGTGTGTGTGTGTGTGTGTGTGTTCATGCAGACCTGTATGGGCTTCTGTGTGTGTGAGAGAGAATGCATGTGTGCTAGGAGGGTGATGAGCAGAAAGAGGAAGAACTTATAGGCTTCTCAGGGTTAAGAAAGCCAAAGTTCTCTTCAGACTTGACAAGCCTTCTATAAGATACCTCCCATCTCCAAATTTTAAGGCAAGGACAAATATCCAAGGATATGGTTCTTTGGCCAAGACATCTTTCCCTGACCGCTTTGCTTCATGACAATGGATAAGTTATTTGAATATCTGGAGACTTAGCTCCCTTGTATGTAAAAGGGAGAAATGATAGCAACAAGGACAATTGAGTCTTTCATTGCAAGAACTACACAGTTCTGAATGCATTGCGCACAGACTTCACTAGACACACTAACATCGTTACCTTATCACCTTCATTTCTTTTTTCTTTTCTTTCTTTCTTTATTTTTTGGTTTTATTTTTGGATTTGTTTTTTTTTTTTTAGAAACAGGGTTTCTCTGTGTAGCCCTGGCTGTCCTGGAACTCACTCTGTAGACCAGGCTGGCCTCAAACTCAGAGATCCGCCTGCCTCTGCCTCCCAGAGTGCTGGGATTACAGGCGTGCACCACTACCGCCCATCACCTTCATTTCTTGATGAGGAAACTGAGTCATTGAAAGGGTGAGTCCCTTGCTCTAAATAATGGAAGAGCAGCAATAGAGCTTAATCCACTCCACTCCACAGTTCAAACTTCAAACTGCTGGGTTAACAACTTCAGAATCATAAGGGGCATGAAAAGAGTGGGTGTGAATGGACTTTGTACTTTCTCATGAAGAAGTCTTTTACCCTAAAGACATTTGGTCTCTGTTGTCTGCTTCTCACAGACCTGTGCTCTGTAGAGGTGCAGACGGATGGCAGAAGGGCCATGATCCCTAATGCACTTGAAATTCCCTTGGCAGGCACTCTAAAAACCCAGACCTTTTGTTCTTGGTGTCTGCAGAGTGCCCTGATCCTCATACAGATGTCCAGTTTAAGCGGTTGTGAAAGTAGTGAGCATATGCTTATCAATCATTCCAGACACATGCCAGATTCCTAATGTCATTAATTCCATTTTCATAGCAATCTGACGAAGTCCACGCCAATATCCCCCATGGACAGTTTCACTAGCATTGGGCTAGTCTTCAGCTGCAAATCTCACCATGATCCTATAGTATCCTCTAAGCTTCCATGATCATAAACCTCTACAAATTTAACCAGATGGCTTTTACTTACAAGGAGATCAAGAGAGCAATCAGTCTTGAATAGGCAAATGTTCCCTGGAGACACAACAGACACCCAAGGCAACAAGGAGGTCTGGGGTAGACACAAAAAAATGGTGGATAGCAGAAGACAGACATTGTTGATGAATGTTTATGACTAATTTAGACTGGAATTCTGTCATTCTCAGCCCTAGATAGGCATGAACAGCTTTTAAACGTTTTGGAGACTTGGGTCATGATGAAGAGTTAATGTCTTCCTTCAGTGGTGTGATGATCTCTTGTGATGTTGTGTGGACAAACAATGCTAACTTTACAGAGAGGACGTCACTAATTAATGGTGACTATAGTGACATTAGGAGTTCTTGTAGAGTCATTTGAAAAACACAAACAATGAAGGAATAATACATTGGAGGAAATATCTAACTCTGTAATTTGTCATTGATTTTCTGTCAAACTTTTCTAGAGAGGCTGGGCAATTTAAATATCCAGATAGATCCATCTGAAACACAAAGGAAAAAAGTTAGCCCAAGATTGCTCTCTCCCTTAAATATTTCATTCTCTTGCTATGAGCTAAGAACATAGACTGTGTGCTTCATACATTGGGCAACCGCAAGGAATTTACATGATTATGATCACCCTTAACATGCATAATAATCACTTAGCAGAATGTTTACACCATAGTCTTCTGATCTTCTTGTTGCCAAAAGACTAAGATTCAAGCCCCAGGAACTTCAAATCTGTAATTTCTCTGGTTCCTTCTGTTTTCCAACTTTAAGTACTTAATATCTCTGTAGAGACTAGAATGTGTGTTGAAAATAGAATGTTGCATGATCAATGATTGAATATGAAATTGCTCATTCATTCATCCATCCATTCATTTATCCATGCATTTGTTATGTGCTGTAAGTATGTGGCTTGGTGCCAATTATAGGCTGGGAGATCCTTTAATACCCTAAAGTACATTTCCAAAGTTGAACTTCTTCCTGATTGATTTATAAAATCTTGCTGACTTATTTGGAGAGTATTTAATCTCATTTCATCAATAATGAATCTTTTAGGTGAAAGATGCCCATTGGTTTCTGGAAAATGTGGTTACATTACACACATTTTCTAATCAGGAAATATGATGACAGTGTGCAAGTGGCCATTTGAATAGAGGGCTAGCTCAGATCAATGAAAGGCAGAACCTTAGAAGCTGGCAGGTGGTAGAACACTCTTATTAAGTAGAGACAGTTGCCCCAAAGTGAGTATCTCTTGCCCATTATCATCTCTAAGTCTACCTCCCCCCGTGAATGGTACTAGAACTCAATAGAATCTGAACAGATTTCTGCATGTACTTTTCACGCCATACACCCTCTTTCTGATTTTGGAGTATCTTTTCATTTTTCTGCAGATGTATCTTTCTCCTCTCACATTTGGATTAATAATTATCATTCTGGCTTTTCCTTCTCACTTCTCTGTTTCTTCCCATTCACCTTCCCTTTTCTCCCCATTCACCTTCCCTTTGCCCATTCCTTATTAAGTCTTACTATGTATCAGATTTTTTTTTTTAATTTCAAGTTTTCTGTTTAGAGATCTTTCTACTCTTTTTGGGATCCAAAGAAGCCATTGACTATTTATAAGAGGGGTGTGTTGCTTACTAAATTTTAAAGTAAGTTGAATGCTTCATATTTTTGTTCAAACCAATAAAAGGAATATATCTTGTTATAACAGAATCAAACTTGTTTTTTCCCTGGGAGTGTGACCCTAAATGGAAGCATTAGCTATTCCTCTGGGTAGGATACAGTGGCACCAGCATGCTTTTCACAAAGTAAAAGAAAACAGGGCATTTCAAGATGACCTAGCTCTTATTTATATACCCACTTATTTCTTTACTAAACCAGCCTTGTATGTTTGAAAATGTCATTTGACTTCTTTGGGCTTCACTCCCATTCATAAAGCAAGTGTGTTTTACAAACATTTCTAAGGTATTTCTTTGTATGAAAATTTCTAGGAACTTAATCTTTGATTCATTTCCTAAAGTAATGTTATCAACTGGCAAAAGTCATTAACTTGACAAGCTTCACTAGGCATAAGCTGGGGGTGTTGGGTAGCAAATAGAACACAATTGGCTGTTTTTCTGTTTCCTTTGGATCTAGTGCTTAGTGCTGGCTGAAATGACTTCCTTTTACCTTTCTTAACATGTTTTTACAGAGCCAAGAGCATCAGCTGAGTATTAGGTCATGAGGGATTTTTCTCGGGACCTTCTTATCCTACAGGCAGATAACTACTTTTCCTATTCCTTGAAGGTGTATGAATGACACAACACTGTTATATGATTCTTTAAGGTTTCTATACAGCCTGACTTTTAATGTCAAGCAAATTCTTTCATTCCTTGTTCCCTAATGGAAATTTATTTTCATTAAATCTTTAGTACTGCTAAGGAAAGACCAGTAGACTTTAAAATGCTTCAACGGGTCTTTCTTCCATGACCGTGTTTTCATTTATCAATTATCCACATGAAGTAAGACCCTGAGAATTATATCCAGTCCTTTACTATACACCATCTGCACATTATACATTTATAGGTACTTTGGACATAACCCCCAATGCAAAAGCCTTTGTCTGTAGAACAAGTATGTCATATTTTTGATGCCCAGGAATTCTTCACTTCCTCCCCACTAATACCTTCTCCTATTTCTAGTTCAGACAACTCTGTTATGATTTTTGGACTGAGTACGGAGACCCCAATGAAAGAGTTAGTGGAAGAACTGAAGGAGCTGAATGGGATCAACCCCATAGGAAGAACAACAATGTCAACTAACAGAACCCCCAGAGCTCCCAGGGACTAAACTAACAACCAAAGATTATATATACCAAAGATTATACATGGAGAGGCCTCATGGCTCCAGGCACAGGTTTAGCAGAGGATTGCCTTATCTGGCATCAATGCGAGGAGAGGCCCTTGGTCTTGTGAAGGCTTGATGCCCCAGCAAAGGGGAGTGGATGAGTGGGTGGGTGAGCACCCTCATAGAGGTAGGGGGAGGGAGGATGGGATAGGGTCTTGCAGAGGGAAACTAAGAAGGGGGACAACTTTTGAAATGTAAATAAATAAAATAACAAATTAACAAAAAGAAAAATAAAAGGAAAAATATTTCTTATCTGTTCCCCTCAGAACTACTGTGATTCTCTGCTTCCCTCTTTCCCTAGAAATAATTTTATTTTTTTCTATCTGACCTCCAAATTAGTTCTAAATTCTGAATGTTCTTTTTATCCCTGGCCATTATTTTAGTTCAGAAATTAATTTCCTACCTAAATTTCCAAATTTATCTTTTAATTCATTATTTCATTTTATTGTTGTTGTTCTGTATACGTGTTTGATTATACAACCCAGGCTGCTTTTAAACTCATTGGGTACATGAGGCTGGATTTGAACCATTGACCCTCCCAACTTTATAACTTCAGTGATAGAATCACAGGCCTGCACCACTATGTCCAGCTCATCTTTTCATTCTTAATATTCTCTTACATTTTATTTTCATGAGCTACAGTAATATTCAAACCAGAAATCTTTTCGTTCTTGATAACTCTCACAATAAAAATCTCACGTTCTTATCTCCTTGCTCAGAGACACAAAGATCTTCCCAATCTACATCTTCTCTAACATTTAGAAGTTTTGTATACAATGATACAAAGTGATCATCTCTATGGTTTGAATAACAATGGTCCCATAGACTCATAGAGAGTTGCATTATTGGAAGTGTACCCTTGTTGGAGTAAATGTGGTCTTGTTGGAGGAAGTGTGGCTTTGTTGAAGGAAGTGCGTCAGAAGAGGTAGGCCTTGAGGTCTCAGAAGATCAAGCCAAGTCTAGCAACTCACAGCCTCTTTCTGCTCTCTATGGATCAAGATGTAGAACTCTAGTTCCTTCTCCAACACCATGCCTGCCTGCATGGTACCATGCTTCCTGCCATGATGATAATGGACTGAACCTCTGAAATTGCAAGCTGGCCTTAGATGTTTTCATTTATAAGAGTTGCCATGGTCATGGTGTCTCTTCACAACAATAAAATTATAACTAAGACATTCCTTTGATAGGAAGGAAAAGGTGATCGGATACAAGCCTGAATGGCTTCAGGACTTTGCTGTCCCTCAACACTGACTCATGTAGTCGGAGAGACTAAATGAATGCTGGAAGATGGAGAAGTTATCATAACAACATGCTCATTGCAGATGTAGAGTTAGCTGGGCATGAAGCAATTTTGAATTTCTGATTACGGAAATTATGAGCAACACAGCACCCCCTTCCTTTCTTCCCTCTCCATTCTTTCCCTCCTCTTCCCTACCTCCTTCCCTCCCACACCCTTTCCTCCCTTCTGACTCCTTCCTTCTTTTCTGTCTTCAAACTATAACTCACTGGGTTTTGCAGTTTTTACTTATTTTTTTAACCAATTAAAAATATATATATAGTGTGAGAGAGTGTGTATGATATGTGGGAATGTATATCATGGCATGCATGTGGAGGTCAGAGGACAATTTTGTGGAGACAGTTCTACATTTATGTGGGTTTGAGGAGTTGAACCCAGGTTGCCAGGCTTTCGCTAAAAGTGACTATCTATTGAAACATTTTGCCACTCCTTTACTGAATCTTTGTTCAGAAGAGAGGAAAATATCTCATTGGAAGCATTCTTTTTTCTTTGTTTTCATAAATGTATTTATTAAATTAGATTGTAATCACCACATCATGTATTTCAGGAAGAATAATAAATTGCATTTACAACTCCATATCAGGCTGTTCCTAGACCTTGTCTAAGAGATATAGTTGTTTGTTTAAGCATGTGTGTTGAAAGTATGACAGTATAGTCTCAACATCCAGAACAGCCTCAGTTGAGTATGCAGTAGATACCAGATTCAGAGACACATTACATCTAATAATTGTCATGACCCATATGCAATTAACTTCTTTTTTCTATCTGAAAACACGAGGGCCTAGAATATTCACATTAAAAAAATCACATCTACAATGGTTAAGTTTGATGAAACTTGATCTCAGGGGTATCTGTCTTCCAAAAAATATTTCTGATATGACAGTAAACTGCTCCATACTGCAATCTAACTGGAGGCTGGAGCTATGAGCTTCATAATAAAAATAGAGCATAATAAGACAACCTCTATGTGTTCATTTTTTTTCATTTTTGGTGGAAGATAAGTGAATAAGCATATAATCAATAATAAAGTGTAAACTCCTTTGTAATTCTTCAAAACATTAGAATGGCTATCCCAACTATATAAAAGTTCAATGAGTTGTAAAGACTTTAGGTATAGTTAATACTGCTGTATGATGTTTTTATGTGCAAATTTTTATTTATTAATATTTGTATATTTTTCTCATGCAACAAACACAAAGTCATCTAAGGCTGACATGGCATTTCTATGTCATAGAATCTTCAGGGACCCAACTTCCTGGCAGCAAGCTGTACTTCCATCATAATCCAAGATGGCAACTGGAACTCCAAGTATCAACTACAAATTCCAAGTGTGACAAAGGAGAAATTGATGAAGATATAAGGAGCAAGGGGTGAAATAGCCTTGGTATTTAGGAAAGTTGCTAAATGGCATCTTAATTACACATTCCATTGCTCAGAACTTAGTCATTTGACCACATCTAAAGTGATGGAAACTGAGAAATCTAATTCATCTCCCTATAATACCACATTCCTGACTAACTATCCCATTATTAGTGAAGAAAAACAAAATAGACAATGGGGGCCACTGTCAGCTTCTATTACACACACACACACACACACACACACACACACACTTGTCTATAAAGAATTCATCATTGATCACAGCAAACACATTTATTAAAAACTGAATAAATATCAGATCACATCACAAAGGAAAATTCAGACATGAATTAAATCTTACCTTCAGAAACAAGTCTTGTGAAAATCAGCTAAACCCCAAATGGGCCATCACACCCAACCCATTCTCACTAAAGCTAAGGCCAATCTATTGCCTTATCTTAGGAAGACTCATACCATTAAACCTCATATTCTTTTTCAAAATGCTGATACTAATACATTTTATCTAAGATATTTGATGTATGTGTGAAAATGGGGGTGAAATAGTGACTCTCTATGCAAGTCGGTTTGCTTTTATAGGTTTGGTTTGTTAAACAGTATTACACAGTTTTATTTGATCCAGAGGTTTATCAGCCTACAAGGAATTCAGATAAGCTAGGCTGCTCTAGTTTCTAGCAGGGTAATCTAACCTAACAGGCTGAATGAAGCCTTACAGAGGAAGCTTAGTGGTTGATTACTTTAATGTATTCAGAAATCACTGGGATTCAGCTGAAAGGGTGTTGGGATTTTCTGTTTCTTCTCATCTTTGACCTACTTTCTTCTCTGCTAGTATAATCTTCAACAAGTCCTTTTCATCTGGTGCAAAGGTAGACCCAACACTCATTTTGTCAATTTAAAAAACAGGAGTCTTGACTTCAGTGCTTCTAGTCATCTTAAAACTGTCCTTGATGTTAGTCTCATTGCTTACTTGGGAAATAGACTGATCTCTGAACGACTACAGCTATCCTTCTCAAGGTGGAATGAGAACAACCTGGGGGATTTAAGCACATATTACATGGGTTTGAAAAATCTTCCAGAAGGAATTGACTGAGTGAGAAAGATTCACCTAAATGTAGGTGCCAGCATCACATGAGCCAGCACTCCCCTTCTCTGACTCTTAGTCAACTGGCATGAGCTGAACTTCAATACCACAGTGTCCTCTCCAAGACAGAACAAACTCTGAAATGGTGAGCAAAGATATCTTTTTCCTGTTTTATTTGGGCCAAGTAGTTTGCTATAGCATCACAAGTACAACTAAGGCAAAGGTAATCAATTTACCTAATAATTACCAGCTGATTAGTGATAGCACCAAGGTGAACAGTTGTTTCTTGGAGCTTCAGCTCAATGCTTTCTCTTAAGATAAATATCTAGCTCTTCTTAAAGGCTAAATGACTATCATCTGATTTGTAAGAAAATTGGGTAACAGTTTCCTCTCTCTAAGCCATTGGTTCCTTTCTCTCAGTTACCATTATTTCAATTTGACTCATCACTCAAGCCACAAAGGATATAGAACAGAAATTTAGTACCTCTTTTTTGTTTGAGATTTATATTTTTATTCCTAAAAAAAGATTTAAAAACTCCTCTGGGAAAAATTATTATTTTCATATGTGAACATAAATTAAAACAATTTTTCCTCTTAAGAAAAGATGGTAGAATCATGAGACAGAATGACCTTCACCAGCCATTGCCTAGGACTGACCTCCATTGTCATGCTGAGATGCAATGATGTTGTGTAAAAGGTCATACTACACATGATGTTTGATAGTTTACTTCTTCTGTTTATGTATGTTAGAAACATGTTGCAAGTCTATCCATATAAATCTGCAACTCCCATTTAAGTGCTTCCTTGTTTAATTAAGCCTTTGCTTATTTAAACCCTTCTCATGCCATAGGACATTTATATCATTAATTTTTCACCATTATGAACAGTGCAAGGATAAGTAGCTCATAAATTTAGGTCATATTCCAGTTACTATCCCTTAATTGTGAGAAACAAAAATCAACCATGGTTGGCTCGAAGGAGGAAATAGAAATTTATTGTAATGATTGATACAATGTGCATATTTGAGTACAAAATTAAGTTGTTAATGTCAGAAAGGAGATGTCTCTGGGAGGGTGCCAGGATCCAGTTAGAGCTAAGGGGAGGTCCATGGCTTGTTACCTTGGAGAAGAACCAAATTAAACGAGATTTTTTTCTTTTAATCACTTACTGAGGTCCAGGGAAGATAGTCTGTAAGGTTTTTCTTAGACCTGTGTCCATTATTTGCCCAAGATAAAATTATGGATATTTTTTATAGTCCTACCAAAAAACAATAATAAAGATTAAATTTCTAAGAAAATTTCAAAGGCTTACATTAAGGAAAAAGTCATAGATTGTGGCCAAAAACAGTACAATATGTTTTTCCAGATACTTCTTATATTAAAATTTTCAATTTTATTAAAATTAAAATGTTTAAAAGAAATAAACTAATTTTAAAAAACTTTTAATTTATACTAATTATTTGAGATTATTGGTTAAGAGTACTTATTGGTCTTCCATTGAATTTAAATTTGGTTCCTATCACTCATGATGGGAGGCCTGTAACTCAGACTCCAGAGGATTTGATCCACTATTAAGGCCTTCATGGGGAACGATATTTATCACCACACACACACACACACACACACACACATACACATGCAATTTGAAAAGTAGCATTATGCATAATTATTAGTCAAAAATCAGTAGTCTTTCTATATACAAACTGCAAACATACCAAGAAAGAAATCACAGAAAAAATCCCATTCATAATATCCTCAAAACAAAACAAAAAACATCTTGGAATAAATCTAACCAGTGAAGTAAGTACTGTGTAAGGAAAACCTTTAGATATTAAGGAAAGAATTATAAGAAGAACCTGAAAATGGAAAGCCCCCAGTGCTCATAGATTGGTAGTGTTAATATTATAAAAATGTCCGTCTAAAGTACTCTGCTACTTTAACTCAATATTCAAGAAAATTCCAACACAATTCTTTATAGAAATTGAAAGAAACAGCCATAAACTTCTTTTAGACACAAATAATCTGGCCAGCCAAAATCATCCTGAACTATAAAAGAACTGTTGAAGGAGATATCACTATCTCTAATTTTACGTTACAGAGTTAGCATGATATTAGCATAAAAAGGAGACATATTAGTTAGTGGAATAGAATGGAGGACCTAAGTCCTTAAATGTGGACCCCTGACTTCTGATAGAGATACACAAAGTGTTCCCTGGAACGAAGACAGAAACTTTACCAGATAGTGCTGGTAAAACTGGATGGCTGCATTTAGAAGGATGATTCTTTTTTTTATTCAATATTTTTTTATTTACATTTCAAATGATTTCCCCTTTCCTGGCTCCCCACTCCTCGAAAGTCCCATAAACGATCTTCCCTCCCACTGTTCCCCCATCCACCCCTTCCCACTTCCCTGTTCTGGTATTGCCCTATACTGCTGCACTAAGCCTATCCAGAACCAGGGGCAACTCCTCCATTCTTCTTGGAAATCATTTGATATGTGGATTATGTCTTGGGTATTCCAAGTTTCTAGGCTAATATCCACTTATTAGTGAGTGTATACCATGAATGATCTTTTGAGACTGGGTTACCTCACTTAGTATGATGTTCTCTAGCTCCATCCATTTGTCTAAGAATTTCATGAATTCATGGTTTCTAATAGCTGACTAGTACTCCATTGTGTATATATACCACATTTTTTGTATCTATTCCTCCGTTGAGGGATACCTGGGTTCTTTCCAGCTTCTGGCTATTATAAATAGGGCTGCTATGAACATAGTGGAGCATATATCCTTATTACATACTGGAGAATCTTCTGGGTATATGCCCAGGAGTGGTATAGCAGGATCCTCTGGAAGTGATGTGCCCAGTTCTCCGAGGAACCACCAGACTGATTTCTAGAGTGGTTGTACCAATTTGCAACCCCACCAGCAGTGGAGGAGTGTTCCTCTTTCTCCACATCCTCACCAACACCTGCTGTCTCCTGAGTTTTTAATTGTAGCCATTCTGACTGGTGTACGGTGAAATCTCAGGGTTGTTTTGATTTACATTTCCCTAATGACTAATGTTGTTGAGCATTTTTTTAATATTTTTATTTTCTATATTCTTTGTTTACATTCCAAATGATTTTCCCTTTCCCGGATCCCCCCTCCCCATATGTCCCATAAACCTTCTTCTCTCCATCCCTTCTCCAATCACCTCCCTCCTTTTTCTCTGTCCTTATATTCCATTCCAATGCTAGATCAATCCTTTCCAGGATTTCCATACTTCTTCATGGGAGTCATTTGTTATTCAATTTGTGCCTTGGGTATTCAGGGCTTCTGGGCTAATTAATATCCACTTATCAGAGATTGCATTCCAAGTGTATTCTTTTGTGATTGGGTTACCTCACTTAGGATGATATTTTCCAGATCAAACCATTTGCCTAAAAATTTTGTGAATTCATTGTTTCTAATTGCTTAGTAGTATTCCATTGTGTAAATATACCACATTTTCTGTATCCATTCCTCCTTTGAGGGGCATCTGGGTTCTTTCCAGCTTCTGGCTATTATAAATAAGGCTGCTATGAACATAATGGAGCATGTGTCTTTATTGCATGCTGGGGAATCCAAGGACAAAACGGCAACCATAAAATTGGGAAAGGATATTCACCAACCCCACATCTGATAGAGGGCTAATATCCAATATATACAAAGAACTCAAGAAGTTAGACCCCAGGGACCCAAATAACCCTATTAAAAATGGGGTACAGATCTTAACAAAGAATTTTCACCTGAAGAAATTCGGATGGCCTAGAGGCACCTTAAGAAGTGCTCAACATCATTAGTCATTAGGGAAATGCAGATCAAAACAACCCTGAGATTTCACCTTACACCAGTCAGAATGGCTAAGGTCAAAAACTCAGGAGACAGCAGGTGTTGGCGAGGATGTGGAGAAAAAGGAACACTCCTCCACTGCTGGTGGGGCTGTAAGATGGTACAATCACTGTGGAAATCAGTCTGGAGGTTCCTCAGAAAACTGGGCATGAGACTTCGAGAGGACCCTGCTATACCTCCCCTGGGTATATACCCAAAGGATTCCCCAGCATGCAATAAACAACTTCAGCAAAGTGGCTGGTTATAAAATCAACTCAAGCAAATCAGTAGCCTTCCTATACTCAAATGATAAGCAGGCTGAGAAAAAAAATTAGGGAAATGACACCCTTCACAATAGCCACAACCAATATAAAGTTCCTTGGTGTGACTCTGACCAAACAAGAAACAGATCTGTATGACAAGAACTTCAAGTCTCTGAAGAAGGAAATGGAAGAAGACCTCAGAAAATGGAAAAATCTGCCATGCTCATGGATTAGCAGGATTAATATAATTAAAATGGCCATCTTGCCAAAAGCATATACAGATTTAATGCAATATCCATCAAAATCCCAACTCAGTTCTTCATAGAGTTAGAAAAAGCAATTCTCGACGGGTGGTGGTGGCACATGCCTGTAATCCCAGCATTCTGGGAGGCAGAGGCAGGTGGATTTCTGAGTTTGAGGCCAGCCTGGTCTACAGAGTGAGTTCCAGGATAGCCAGGGCTATACAGAGAAACCCTGTCTCAAAAAACAAACAAAAAAAACAAACAAACAAAAAAAAAAACAAAAAAAACCACCAACAACAAAAAAACAGGATAGCTAAAATTATTCTCAACAGTAAAAGAACTTCTGGGGGAATCAGTATCCCGGACCTCAAGCAATACTACAGAGCAATAGTGTTAAAAACTGCATGGTATTGGTACAGTGACAGGCAGGTGGATCAATGGAATAGGACTGAAGTTCTCGAAATGAATCCACACACCTATGGCCACTTGATCTTCGACAAAGGAGCTGAAAACATCCAGTGGAAAAAAGATAGCCTTTTCAACAAATGGTACTGGTTCAACTGGAGGTCAGCATACAGAAGAATGCAAATCGATCCATCCATATCTCCTTGTCCTAAGCTTAACTCCAAGTGGAGAGAAGGATGATTCTTACCTATCCTCCTGTTCAAAACTCAGCTCCAAATGGATCAAGGACCTCAAGAGAAGATGTAATACCCTAAATCTGATAGAGGAAAAAGTAGGGAATGAACAAACTTATTAGCACGGGAGAAGACTTTCTAAACAGGACATTGGTAGTTCAGGCTTTAAAACATACTGACAAACAGGACCATATGAGCCTAAAGGTATTTATACAACAAGGCTTGCCATCATTCAAGGAAAGAGGCAGTTTGAAAAACAAGAAAAAATCTTTACCTTTATCTTTGTATATTATAGATATTAAACCTCTATCAGATACATATCCACGAGCATGGAAGATTTTTCCATTTTCTGAGGTCTTCTTCCATTTCCTCCAGAAGACTTGAAGTTCTTGTCATACAGATCTTTCACTTGTTTGGTTAGTGTCACACCAAGACACTTTACAAAGAACTAAAAAAAAATACAATCATGTAAAAAACCAAATAGTTTTTAAAATGGTATACAGAACTAGAGAGTTCTCAAAATATAAATGTAAGTGGCTCAGAAACATTTTCTTTTCTTTTAAATGTTCAGTACACTTAGCCATCAAGGAAATGAAAATTAAAACCTGCCCGGAGAATTCATTGTATCCCATTCAGAATGGACAACTGGGGGGGGGGTGGAAAACTGGGAGAAGATGCTAGCAAGGACCGAGGAAAAGGAGAACATTTACTCATTGTTTATATGAATTCTACTTGGTTCAGCCACTTTGGAAATTAGTGTGAAGTCTCCTCAAAAAGTTAAAAGTAGATCTATCACATGATATAACTATACTATTCTTGCATACATACTCTATATCTACCTATAGAGATATTTGTTTATCCAGTTGGTTGCTCTTCTCTTCACAATAGCCAGGAAATGAAAATAGCCTAAATATCCATCAACTGATGAATGGATAATGAAAATGTGGTACATTTACATAATTGCACATTATTCAACTGTTAAGAAAAATTAAATTATGATTTTTTTCAGATAAATGGATGGAGATAAAAACATCATCCTAATTGAAGTAACCCAGACTCAGAAAGCAAAAATCATGGTTTGTCTTATATGTAGACATTAGCATTTAGCATTTAAATATATGTGTTTCATTTGGATTACCTATACAGATTACATAACCAGTAAGGTGTGAAGAGAGAGGATGAGACTATCTCAAGGGAAGGAAAGATAGATTATAGATTATAGTGTTATTGGGGGTGGCACTAAAATGGAATAGGAAGAATAAAATAGGAAGAATAGGTGGAAGAGAAAGGTAGGTCAGGAAAAATAAAACATTAAATATCTTCTGAAAAAGCCACATGGAAACCTAATACTGTAGAAGCTTCCTAAATATATATGCACACATACATACAAAAATAGTTGAAATTGTGTTACCCTATAGTCAGAGGAAAATGCCCCAATATACTACCAAATAAAACTCTGAATACCAGGAATGAGTTGCCTCCTTTGGTTTGTTGGCCAGTTGTGTACCTAGATCCCTAAAACATTATAGGCTACTGTCATTGCTCTAGGCTACCCTCCTGAACTTGACAGGACTTGACTGAAGATACAACATTGTTGAGTCATAGAGAATGGAGAAATCTAGCTAATGCTCAACTGGAAGCTTCAACCTACTGACTATTTTTCATAGATCTAGAAGATGCTATGCATACTTCAGGGGAGAGAGTATTCATCCATGTCACCTGGCTGTGAATTCTGGGAACTGAACTTGCCTAGCAAGATATGCTCACTGCTGAAATAGCAGTGTTTTAGGGTTTTACTGCTATGAACAGACACTACAACCAAGTCAAATCTTATAAAGGACAATGCTTAATTGGGGCTGGCTCACATGTTCAGAGGTTCAGCCCACTATCATCAAGGTGGCATGGCAGTGTCCAAGAAGACATGGCCTGGAGGATCTGAGAGTTCCACCTCTTATTCAAAGACAGCTAGGAGAAGACTGGTTTCCAGGGAGCTAGAATGAGAGTCTTAAAGCACATGTCCACTTCCTCCAATAAGGTCACACCCACTCCAACAAGGCCATACCTCCTAATAGTGCCACTTCCTGGGCCAAACATATTCAAACCATTAAAAGTGGTATGATCATCATAGGAGTTACTACTTTCAGATTGGACTTAAAATCTACTTCATGAGATAAGAATATCATATTGCTAGATATAGCAATATCAACAAAGCCAAGACCTGTGGCTAGATAGATCCTAAGAGAAAATCTACTGCTACAATTCTACTAAATGGACATAGCCATAAAACTATTCCTAATGACTTACTGTATACTTACAGATCAGTACCTTGCTTAAGCCTAATCAAAGAAGTGTGTGCTTGTAGTAGATGATAATTAACCCAGAGATTCATAATTGGCCAAACTGCAGAGAATACTTTCGGGCATTTATCTATAAATGAATGTATCACATACCTCTCCTTGAGGCTTAGAGATCATTACCTAAGGGGAACAGTAAGATTATAAGAGCCAGAGATGATATAAGACTACAAGGAAGCAATGCTTTTTATGAATACTCTAAAATTGTAATGGCATGCATAAGACCTGAGGAAGCTCAAACCAGATAAATTCCCAGGATGGAAGAAAAGGAATGGCCAAGAAGTCCCACAACTAGCTGAGAAGCTATTGGCATTTGATGGCTTCTTAGAGAGAGTCAGTTTATTTAGTGGTGTGGCTCCTGCCACATCAATCATAGCAACATTTCAGGACAGGTATCATGGCCAGGAGTAATTATGCAACACAAACTGGACTCAATGGAATGGAGGCGGGGGGGGGGAAATCGTCTAGGTAGAGTATATCTTAGAGGAACAAGGGTAGAAAAAATAAATATATTCTATAAAATTCCCAAATAATTTCTAAAATATTGCTTAAGATTATAAATAATTTCAATGTCAATTATTTATTGATATCTGAGAAGTCAATAAAGAGAAAGTTGTCAATATTGACAATATAAATAAAATATAATAATAAATCCCAAGAGAATTGTTTCAGTGTGTTTCTGTTTCTGTTTTGTTAACATCTAAATTAAAAGGAGGTTTTAAACAAAATTCATCACTATTTGCTCATGAAATATATAGCTATCTATAGTAAATGGACAGTCTAAAGTAGAACTGTGGATGTCTGCATTCTCCTGTAAAAGAAGTGATACACAGAATCCTTTGAATCAAAAGTCTTATATTTCAATACAGTGATATAAAATTCATAACATTTAATATGCTGTTTGGGAGTAAAGGCTTTGAGTCCACACACACCTTATTTGAATCCAGCTCCTGAAACTTTGTAGTTTCTTTAACTACAGAATAATCATTCTCCCCTGAGTTTTAGCTTCCTCTAGAGTAGAGCACATGGAATATTATTTAGTTGTCTTCAGAATTATTGTTGAGATAGTATGAAGTAATTCCTGTGAATAAACTTAGGACAGTGGCATAATGCTAATAAATATTCAACAATGTTCTTATTTTTATGCATGACTCATGGACTGATATAGCCTCAGGATTGCCCAGGAGAATTCTGGTTTGATACTCTGCCACCCTCACTGCAAACAAAATTATTAAGCAATTACAAGATGTCCTCAAACACTATGACATACACATCACCTAATCTATCCTCTCCTGGCTGGAGGTCGTGAGGGCCATCTTAGAGTTCTTTCTCTTCTTAGCAGGTTGACAGTTGTCTTGTTCTGGTCTTCAAATAGTCTTATTGCCTACGAATTCCATGTAAGAAAAAAATTTGACCTATTATCATTAAACATGTAAGAGTCCACTAAAGATTGCAGTATTGGGAACAAATGGTCTTGAAAAACTGGGTATACATGTGCAAAGGAGTAAAGTTGATCTCTGACTTTACATCACTTATAGGTAATTTTTTCTTTTTTTCCATTTTTTTATTCAATATATTTTTTATTTACATTTCAAGGTATTAACTAAACTTCTAGAGGAACATATAGGGTGCAATCTTCATGATAGTGGTGCAAGAGAGTAGGAGATGTGTCTTTAAGGGGATAAGTTCTAATCTTTTAGGTTGAAAAGTTCCTGGGATTTCAGTGCAACCTGCATATACCAGAATCTACTGAACTATATGCTTTACCATGTTCAGTACAGTCAGTTTGACATTTCACCAGGAACAAACAAACACAGGGAGGAAGGAAAAATATGTGTATGTGCCAATGTATTTAAATAAACCCCTATATATCTATCTCTTATGCAATAGTACATTAAGCATCATTGGAAATATACTTGCTACCCCTCATCCCACGTTTCTTCCCCTTTTCTACCTCCTAGAAAGTGTTCATGAATAGAGGTATTTTGACTTCTTACTTTCCAATTTATATCCCCTTGATCTCCTTTAGTTTTCTTACTGCTTTAGCTAGAACTTCAAGTACTATGCTGAGTAGATATGAACACAATGGGCAGCCTTGTGTTGTACCTCATTTTAGCAAAATTGCCTTAAGTTTCTCTTCATTTAATTTGATGTTGGCTACTGGCTTGCTGCATATTGCCTTTGTTATGTTTATATATGCTGCTTGTATTCCTGAAATCTTCAAGACTTATAACATGAAGGCAAGTTGGATTTTCTCAAAATGTTTTTAGCATCTAATGAGATGATCATATTTTTTTCTTCTTTTGGTTTGTTTATAGGGTAGATTATATTGATGGATTTTTGGCTATTGAACCATCCCTGTATCCTTGGGATAAAGCTTACTTGACCACAATGAGTGATCTTTTTAATATGTTCTTAGATTTGGTTTATATCTTAGTGAGTATTTTTGTATCAATGTTCATAAGGGAAATTTGATCTGAAATTCTCTTTTTTTTGTAGAGTCTTTGTTTGGTTTAAATATCAGAGTGAGTGTTGTCTCATAGAACAAGATTGGCAATGTTGCTCTTTTTTTTTGTAGAGTCTTTGTTTGGTTTAAATATCAGAGTGGGTGTTGTCTCATAGAACAAGATTGGCAATGTTGCTTCAATTTTGTGGAATAGTTTAAGGAGCATTATATTAGCTCTTCTTTGAAAGTTTGGTGGAATTTTGTACAAAATCATCTGGCCCTGGGCATTTTCTTTTGGTTGGGAGACCTTTAATAACTGTTTCTATTTCACTATTTAATTTGTTTTACCTGACCTTGATTTAACTTTGGTAAAATGGTATCTAGCAAGAAAATTAATCCATTTCATTTGATTTTCCAACTTTATGGAGTACAAGATTTTGACTCAAAACCTAATGATTCATTGGAGTTTCTCAGTGTCTGTTATTATGTCCCCGTTTGCATTTCTTGAATTTCTGTCTTGAAATTCGCACTGTACCTGCCCCCCCCACCATGTGTATGTGGTGTCTACAATCTCTTTTGATGTTCTGGAACTCATTGTGATGTTACAGTTTCAGAAAATGAAGCTATTATGGGATCACATTTGAATAATAGACTCCATTTTACTTATGCCCAATGGAGGACTGCGACTCTACAAATGATGCTTTTAGCACACAGATGTTACTTGGATCTACAGCTAATTGGGATAAAAGATCTCCAGTTACAAATTGATCTTATAGCACCAGGTATGAGTGAAATTCTGATATGATTCCAAAGAGTACTCTATAGCATTAATTCAAAAATGGTTAGTGCCATGACTTGGATATGAACTATTCCTCAAAGACTCATGCAAGGAATGCTTAATCACCAATGTGGCAGTATCCAAAGGTGCAGTCTTTGGGAGGTATTCAGATTATGAAAGTTCTGATTTCACAAAAGATCCAATGCACTGATAGGCTTATAGCATTGTGACAGACTTAAAACTTAATGTGCTATTGAAAAACTTGATGAGGTGAGGTCTAGTTAGAGGACTGTGTACAGTGCCCATGGTAATATTCTCTCTCTCTCTCTCTCTCTCTCTCTCAGTTCCTTTGTTCTAGGTCATCCTCCTACATTGATGGGCTACTGCATTATAACAGGACCAGAAACAATAGAGCCAGCCAACTGTACTGAAACCTCTGAATCAGTATAACAGACCATGGAATTCTGGCTTAATCCCTGGATTGTAAATCATAGTGGAACTCAGAAAAGAGAAACTGTGTGCATTTCCTGATAGAGTGTGACTCAAACTAATTCTACTGCACTATGTGGTCCTTAGTGCCTGCAATTTCCTACAAACCACTTTCATCTAAAGTGACCTTGACTTTAGGCTCTTTCCATCATATACCTGATTTCTCAGAACCATCATCATCTCAGAATCATTGCACTATTGTTTGGCTCCACTCTGCAAATAACAGAGAACAGTTTTCTCATGCATCTCCAAGGCTTGAACCAGTGAATGAACCACAGTAGGAGCCGAACTAACCTATGTTGAGAATGACTGTTTAAAAAGCAAGTCAGTACAACTAAATGCAGAACCCAAGTCTTCTATTTCCAGAGTCAACATTCTCTTTCCCAGACTGAGAGTACTTCAGTTCCTTGTAGACATCCTGCCAAAGAAGCCATCACCCTCCCTAGATAGATGTGTGTCTCTTTCACAACATTTGCCTAGTTGCCCTTCCCAAATATTCAGTGCCTACTTTGAGCCATGCACTGTGTTATATTCAGACACAAAGGGTCTGTGTGGCTCCCTGAAAATATATATTGTTTTATAAATCATGATGCAATATAATTCAGTTTAGACTGTCTGTATTCAAACTCCCTTGTTTTTCAGCAATAAGATTTCAGGAAAGATATTTAATTTCTGTCTCATTTTACCTATCTATAAAGTACAGATAATAACAGCATCTCTCATAAAGTTGTCATGAAGATTAAATCATCAATATTTGTAAAGCACTTGGAGTTATACTTAGCTCTTGCTAAGAGCTATTTATGTATTAACCACCATTGTACTATTTCATAAGTAAACCTTTGATAGAATATCAGTTCTGAAAAGGTGTTTTTATTTATTATTATTATTTTCTTACCTTTCTGTAGGTAGAGAGATAAGCATTTTTCTACCTATCTTTATGTGTAATGACCGGGCAACTTTGGCCCAATGCCCTTATCTGCTGTAAGATTCATTTTGCCTGTCATCAGCATGGAAATAGCTATAATATTCACTCTACAGACCTTCATGAGATTTAAAACAGAAAGCATTCAACATTACCTGATACATAGAAAAGCCCAGTAAAAGACAGCTATCTGCTGAAGAATTTAAGAAAGAAGGATGTATGCTTTGCTATTGGACACAGGGGACCCCTATCCATCTGTTTTCCATGAAGTAGACTTCTCTGGAAAACTAGAGAATTGTCTTGATGTCAAAAAAGATATATGCCATCACTTTGCATGAACCCTTTTTTTGCCACAGGCGATGAGCAGAGCTAGTTTCATATGCTCTATAACATCTCAGTAGATTTTAAATTAGCCAGTATCTTACTGTTATATGAGGCATCCATTAGATGTCACAGAAGAGATAGTTATAAATTAGAATTTACTCTTTTCAGTTAATCAAAGTATGAGAGACTAACAAGTATGTCAAAAGTAAAGATAGAGCACATTGTATGGGAGTATGATTGGGGTGGGTGTTTTTCACTTAGCATCAGATTTCAAGTCTCTTCTGTGCTTTGATGATAATTAATGTTGTTGAATAGTATTTTGTATCAGAGCATAGATTTTTTTTAGGGGTGAGGTATGATTAAATATAACCAGGCATGAGGATACTAGAAAGATCATTATTATGGCATGTGAATTACATTTCAAAAAACTGTTACTTTAAAAATTTAGTGTTAATCTGAGTGAAGAAAATATGTTTAGGTTTGAATATAAAGGAAATTGTCCTAAAAGAGGTGCTCTGTAGTAAGAAAAGTAGGAAAAGGCAGGCTGCACCATGGGCTTGATAAATTGGATTTGCCTGAGTGCCAAATAAGAGAATGATCTGGCATTTAAGATTTGGACATGAAACAGTTCTCGGAGATTTATCTCAGGAAGGTCACAGACAAAGAGTAGATCATTGGAGGTTAAGAGTAAGTACCAAAAATTGTTGGGAGATGACTGGAATGTAGCACTGTTAACACAAGCTCAGCTAAATCCCCAAAGCACAATCACAAGTACAAAATGTAATCAAAGAGTTACAGACTGTGTGTGTGTGTGTGTGTGTGTGTATGTGTATGATAATATTCTTAAAAAGATAGGTAGCTCTGAAATTAGAAGTCAGAGTTGTGCTTACCAGCTACTATGAGTGTTGTGTGTGGTTCTGAACATCAGGAAAACAGTGAGATTTGGATTATGAGCCCTTTCTAGAATACCCAATTTCACTCCCAGAACTGCAATGATGTAACTCACCTACAGCCATTGAATGACTTACTTGAAGCTACCCAACTGGTATGTGGAAGAATGAACCTCGAAGCCCTCGCTGCAGCATCTAAGCCCATGTCTATGACCACTGTAGACTCCCAGCATGGGCTACAGCTCCTAAGTCTCTAGGTTGTGGGAATAGAATGGGCTTGAGCAGAATCCATCTTAATCTTGTTTGCTGAAAGATGACCTCATTTGCCACCATCTAACTGAATTCAAACCTCATGGAAAGACGACATAATAAAAACACTCTCCTCAGAGTGAGCCTGCTTTGGGCTAATGAATCATTCAGATATGAAATTAGAAGTATTTTCCAAAGTGCATAGAGACTGCAGGACACATTGTGCCATGACACTGATTTCAATTATGTCTTAACCTTCAGCATGATGATGTGACATTTTACTCCTGTGTCACCTACCGATCAGCTCTCTTCCTTTGATTCCATTTGTTAAATATGAGCTTTGCTGTGCTCCATCGATTTCTGCAAAGATTCTTCTGTTTACAGTTTTGATGATCTTTGTTTAATCTGTAAGAGTAATTGGATTCTGACAACAGTGGCTGGATTTCCCAAACCACGGAGACCAGAAAAATTATGGAAGAGCTAAAGCAACATAGATCCCCAGATCCAGAAATCTCTTTTGTGCTCCAGCTAAGATTGACCTTTTCCTCTCAGGTTTGAAAGGTTATGTCCTAATCATTTCAGATGGAGTAACAAAAAAGATGTGTTTCCCTTAAATGAAATGAGGCTATAAAAGTCACAGCTCTGTGGCCTGGATTCCTTCACTGCTGGGACTGATTACAGTCTCATCCAAGAAAATACGAATGAAGGAACTAATTTCTCTCTTAAAAACCTTTCCCTTCCAGAAATACACAGAAATGAAGACTTCACAGTTTATTTTATATAGTGACATTCTCTGTTTTCCAATTGTTGAAGTGGAGGGATAGGCACATGGCTGCTGTTGGTTCTTAACTTGGTTCTGCCTTTTGATGGAAGGATAACCTTGGGCAAAGTGACCTCTATATTGTAGTTCCCCACATGGAAAATGAAAGGCACTAATACAATTTACAGAGAGGCTAGAGAAATAGGTCCATTAACTCAGAAAATCCTGAGAGCTCTTGTGGTGTATCACATGTCCGCTAACCAAGGAAGAGAAGCAGCATACAGAAAATATCTTGGAGAAGACTAGGCAATGGTCAGGTTGTTTTTATATTACATACAGAAAGGTATGTGTATGTGGGAAAGGAAGGACCATATCTATGCGTGGCATCTGTGCAGCATGGAAAGAACTTCAAGGGACACATCCCTAATGGGGCAAGGGGGTCAGAGAAGTGGGTATCCTACCTGCAAAATTCAACCCTGACCAACACCAGGGTATCAGTGTAAACAGAAAATCTTTCCTTGCTGCAAAATCAGGAGTATTAGCTCATTATCTATTACTTTTAAAACCTTATTGTCATACATTATTTATATCAATAGGCTTAATTGTGTTTGTTTTCATACATGTGGATTATGGTGATTTGAAGGAGAATGCTCCCCCTGGGCTCATATGTTTGAATACTTAGTCTCATTGATGGAACTGTATGGACTTAGCATGTGTGACTTGAAGGAGGTGTGTCATAGGGAGCAGACTTGAAGCTTCAAAAGCCTCCCCCCAATCCCAGTGTATTCTCTGCCTCCTGTTTGTTGATCAAGATGTGAGCTCTCAACTGTCCCTTCCCCTATTCCTTTGTTTTACTATCATGGACTTCAACCCTTTGAAACCATAAGCCCAAACGAACATTTTCTTTCATAAGTTACCTCAGTGATAGTGTTTTGTCACAATGGAACAATAACTTATATGGTACATATTACATTTTAGTCATCTTTACCCTTTCTCTGGTCCAACTATGGCTGACAAATCACTTTCTTCTTACTAACTAGCATGATTCCTGTCTTACTTTGTGTATTTGTTGCTTTTGGGACCTACTTCTTATAGGAAGATGGGTTAGAACTTGTCTACAGGAGCATTTACACCTCACCAGTGTTTACAACTCTGAAGAAAATGTGTCTCTCAAGCCCATCAACAATATAGATCCTCAGAAAACAGCTAGGTTCCATGCACCTCTTCTTCTTCTATGGAAAAGTGTTGACAGGTCCATCCATGTTCAAATCTTGTGCAGGAGATCCCAGCTGCTATGGATACGAGAACACAAAGGCCAAGGAATCTCTGAACATCATCGGTTCACACGGATCACCACTGCTCATTCATACCTCCACTGATTACATTCCTTGAATCCCATCTTTCATGATGTTTCTCAGGCCTTGGATTGGATGATGTTAGTGTCCCCTGTTCAAACAGCTATTCCACAATCTTTTTTTTTTATCTCCCTGTTATATATGAAAGACACACCCTCAGTTCATGTCCTGGTCCTTTGGGTCTTGCTGTGTTTCTAACTGGCTCTTCCTTGATGGTCCCTAAGCCTCAGGGGCTGATGTTTGCTGTAGAGTTGGGATCACACCATTGATCTGTCTACTTTGACCAGTCGTGATATGTGTGAGCAGATGTGAATTTCTGTGTTGGTCTCCAGCAGTTCCAATAAGAAGCTTCCTTGATGATGGTGAAAGCTACAGTTATCTGTTAGTGTAAGTGTTTGGTATGGAGTTATAGTTATAGTGGTTTTGTTATAGAGGTTATAGTGATTTTGGAAAGCTGCAGCAGTAAGTTAGGTTGTCCTCTTGAGTTCTCGTTCATTTTTCACTAAAAAACAAACAAACAAACAAACAAACAAACAAACAAACCATTTCTAGGGGCTGAGGGTGTAGTTCTGGGACAGAGCACTTGCTAAGCATCCAAAATCATTTATTTTGACCTTTTTCACCATTTGAGTCTCTGAAGTCCCCATTGACCACTACAAAATAAGCTTCTTGAACCAAAGCTCAAAGAAACATCAACCCGTGGGCATAAACATAATCATTTAGAAGATAATTTGATGGGCACATCACATCCACTTAGTGAAACAGCAGCAGTAGCAGCAGTGCCTTCCCCTAAAAGGGCCCAAGACCTCCCAGACATAGGCATTTGACAAGATTGTAGTAACAGTCATGGATTCTTTCAACTTGTCCTCTTTACAGCAATTTCTTTCAGATAATATGTAGTTTTAACAGGAAGATATTACTGAAAATAACTAAATTAAGTTCACTTACCAGAATTAATTATAATGCTGCTATAATTTCTCAGGCATCACAACAGGAAGAAGTTAATGATCTATTGTGATGAGTCCATTTTGGAAAATGAATATGCAACTAGAAATGGTACTGCTGGTATTCAAATTATAAAACGCTGATTTTTTTCACTCTTTCTCCTTTTGTTGGTATGTACTGTTACCGGCTCTGCTCTTCCTTCAAACCTTCATGAACTAGCCTCTGGATCCTTTAATCATTTAAAATATTGCCAATTTTTGTCTTCATCTCTATCCCATTTTATGTTGTCTTCTATATGCACTATGATAAGTAGACACTCCTGTGTTGGGCATCATCGTCAGCACCTCATGACAGCCCTCATTTCATAACTTTGACATTGGAAGGGATAGCTCAGCCCCAGCCCAGTCTCAAGAGACTATGGCTTCCTTTTGGTCAGTAAAGAAGTCTTTCCCACCCTGTGGGATCCAGCCACACACACACTGAAAGTCAATCGTTGCATGGTCAACATTAGACAGAGCCTTTCTCTGTTCAAGCACCTGATGCAATTCTTCTTGCTCATCACCTTTATCACTAGTTTTTTGTTTTTTTGGCATGTGTGACGGCTCATGGGTGTATGCATGTGCCCTCTCTTGCTCTTTCTGTCTCTCTGTCTGTCTATCTCTCTTTCTGTCTCCCTCCATTCCTCCCCCTTACCCTTGGGTGGTGAGTGTGTGTGTGTGTGTGTGTGTGTGTGTGTGTGTGTGTGTGTACATGCACGTACATGTAGGTCAGAGGTCATCCTCAAGTATCTTTCTTTATTACTCTCCACCATATTTATGGAGACAGTTTTTCTTTCAATGAAACTCCATGGTGCTTGCTATTTCAGTTAGACTGGTTAGCCAACAAGCTTCTAAAATTTGTCTCCATCCCTCCCTTCTTCCAGGGCTGGGTTACAGGGATCTGTCACTACACTCAGCTTTTATGTGGGTGCTGAGGGTCTGAAATTGGATGCTCATACTTCTCCCCAGTTCCCAATTACTCAAAATTTTCAGGGGATGCATTTGCTTGGATGTCTCAGATAAATTGACAGGAGCTGGGTGTATACTCCGATTTAAGTCTTGATTCAAATTTCTAGATGTCAGAGAGTTGGGACTTCCCTGTATGGGGCGAGTTGTGTTGTTGAAAGAGGCTGTAAGGTATGTGGTTTGGTTATCAACAGTTCTTGCTTCTGGCTGATTTATTAACTGTAACATGGTTAAATTCCCTCCTCTCTTGAGATCATAAAATAATTATACCATTGTCCTGTACCCTTTCCTCTCTCCAAACCCTCCAAGGAAACTTAGTCCTCCTTTTCAAATTCATGACTTCCTTTTTCAGTATGTATGTATATATACATACATACTATAGTACACATATAAATAGTGTGTGACTGTGTGTGTGTTTTCCTATATACAACCATCTTAGTCTATATAATGTTACTTGGATGTATGTTTGCAGGGCTTACCATTTGATATTAGATATCTAACCAGTGTGTTCTTCCCTGGGAAAGATAGGTATTTAAGCTTGAGTTTGCGTCACACTACTATATCTACATTTTTTGAGGGGGGTGATGCAACTCCAGTTTTTTCTTTGAGTCTTATTGATCACTAGCTTCAGGATGTAACCTGCCACAAGCTAAAGACTGGCAGAGAAAAAGCCTACCCAAAGGTAGGTGCTGGGAATAATGGCCCTCTCATAGAAAGTGGACACAAGAATTTTTGATACATTTCATCTCTACAGAGAATGTCTTACGTCACAACCATGCTGATTGTCGACCATTTTCCCAGATGTGCTATTTGGCAGATTTTCTGATTCACTCAACCAATTTCTCAAGATGGTGTGGACTCTAAAGGCATGCCTTCTCATTTCCATCTATTGTATTCTCACAGCACTATCCCTTACTGGTTATTCTTATACCCTAAATCTTTACTGGTTAGTTAACAATATTTGTGATATTTGACTTGCAATGCTTTGACAACTTATTGGTATCTACCCTTGGGCAGGAGCTTAAGAAATTCTCATGGTGGAAATTTAGTCACTCTAATAAAAACTTTTGTAGAAAGACTCTCTCTCTTTTTTTTAACTTGGCTAACATTTTAGAAATAAATATTAATTTGCTTGAAAAACTTTACTGTTTTGGAACACATCCTGCTGAATTCCAGGGCTCTACTATTGTGTTGTATTCTATTGGACTGAATAGTATTTAGTGTACTGTGCTGTGTTGTATCGTCCTATGCACTGTATTGTACAATTTGGTATTATTTTGTCCTGTACTATAGCATAGTATACTATAGTGTATTGTGTTGTACTATACTATATTCTATAGTATATTATATTGTACTGGGTTATATTATACAGTATTATATTGTACTGTATTTTATTACATTGTACTATATTATACTGTATTATACATACTGTATTGTATTATACTGTACCAAAGGGCATTACCATACTCTTCCTTACTTTACTACATTATACTATCCTATATTGTTTTATATTGTCTCTGAGCACTGTTTCTTTTTCTATGCTGAGAATTAATCTAAGGCCTCAAGCACTCTAGGCTCAGGCATACCCAAGGACTAAAGCATGCTAAGCACAGGCACATCCAAGGCTTGAGCATGCTCGCCACCATCCTACCCTTAGCTGCACCCTGGCTACTGTCTTGGAGCATCTTAACAGCTCCCCTAAACTTTAGATCTATGCTAGATCTCCTTTGGCACATTCTGTCATCTCTTCCTGTTGTAATAAAAACCAATTTTGTATTAATTTAGGTATCCATATTCTTATTTTTGATTAATACTCCTGTGTCTACCTTTAATTTTTTCTGGTTATAATAATCTCTTAGGTGTGCATGTGCCTAGCATGCTTGAGGCCTTGGATTGAGTCTTAGCTAGAAAAAGAAACAGTGTTCAGAGACAACATAATACAGTATAGATAGTACAATGTAGTGAAATATGGAATGGTATAGTAACATACTGTAGTACAGCACAATACAGTACAAACAAATGCCCATTGCAATAGTGAGTTGAATAGAATATTTTGTGCTTTGTTCATTTCATAGCTTTATGCATACCATGACTCTGGAATGTTTGAAAATATCATTTAAGTGCTGGCTCTCACAACAACATGCCAGTGGATTTACCCACAACAGCCAGGTTACTATTGTTGGCTGAGAAGAGCATTACAAATCCATCAGTGTTGCTGGTTTTATTCTTTGCAGAGATAAATTGCACATGTCAACAGAATTGTATTGATTTCATAGTCATAAAATTTCAATTTCTCTTTACTCACTTTGAATTTCTTTCTTGTGTTTATTCCATATTGTTGGAGTCTGAATAATTGGGAATTAATGGGACTTTATTTTTGCTATCTGACCCTTGGGAGTCTTTAATTGAATAAATGGGGTATGAAGTTTTACTCTCTATTTGGTGAGACTACTTAGTGAAGACTACTGTTTCTTGTTTCTTCTTCAACTCAAGCCATTTAAGACTCTCACACTTTTTGAATGATGAATAGCTCTTATTCATATGAATTGATAGCTGTTCCAATTCTATGTTTTCCGGGTTTCTGATGAAGTTACAAAAGCAAGAAGAAGGCTCTGTAATGCTATGTATCTGACATTCAAAAAGTCCTTTCCTCCTGACCGCGTGATGATGTACAGTTTTTCCCTTAGTATCTAGAGACATCAGTCCCAGTCCCCCTGTGAATGCTCCAGACCTTCCGTGCTCAAGTCCCTTTAATAAAATGTACCAGTGTGTGATGGTTTGTATATGCTTGGGCCAGCGTGTGGCCCTGTTGGAAGTATGTCACTGTGGGTGTCAGTTATAAGTCTCTCATTCTAGCTGCCTGGAAGTAAGTATTCTGCTAGCAGCTTTCAGATGAAGATGCAGGACTCTCAGCTCCTCCTTGCCTGCCTGGATGCTGCCACGTTCCTGCCTTGATGATACTGGACTGAACTTCTGAACCTGTAAGCCTGCCCCAATTAAATGTTGTTCTTATAAGAGTGGCCTTGGTCATGGTGTCTGTTCACAATATTAAAACAGTGTTTTCAGGTAACCTATGCATTCCTCCTGTGTGTTTAAATCATCTTTAGGTTTATTATTCTTAATGCAATGTAAATGCTATGGAATGGTTGTTACAATGCATTGAATTAGAAATCTATATAATTTTATAAAATCACTTAACGTACCTATCCTTTATTGGTATAAACAGATCTATCCTGATTATATAAACATAATACTTACAAAATGATTAAAAAGGATATTGTCATAGAGGTGTTTGACAGCTTTGTTGATATGTAGCTCATATTCCATTCAATTCATCTATTTAAACTGTACAAACCATTGGTTGTGAAAACTTACATAGATGTACAACTATTGACATGCTCAGTTTCAGATTAGTACTCTACAATGACACTCAACCACAATTAATAATCACTCCCTATTAGTCTATCTCTTATATTTTGAGGTTTCTACTATTAAGTGTCATATATGTTTATAATTCTTAGGTGTCCTGAATAGGTAGCCATTTTATCAGTATATAATGCCTTTCATTATCTCCTGAAATGGTATTGTGGAGTGCAGATGGCCAACTATTTACTATGCAAGCTCTCTATCACTGAGATACACCCATAGTTTTATTGAAAAAAATTCTGACTTAAAATCTGTGTTATATGATGTTAGTGGAACTAAGTCGGGTCTGTTTTATTTACTCTGAATGAAATATACTCTTTATCCATGCACTTTCACTTTATGTTTGTCATTGTTTTTTAATTTATTTTAATCTTTCAATTATTCCAAATTGAGTCAACAGACAATCAAAATTTAAATTTCCCTTTCTTCAAATAACATTGGAAGAAGAATGAAGAAAGCAGCCACAGAGAAAAGAAAATATTTACAGATTATATATTTGCTATATATGTGTATCTATCTATCTCTGTGTGTGTGTATTTGATCCCTACAAAATTCAATGGTAATAAAACAAACAAACAAAACCCAAAGATATAACAATAAAGAAAGGCTGAGTGTGGCAGTAAATGCCTATGATCCGACACTTTGAATACTGAGGTCTAGGTTAGTTTGTGTGGTACAGGGAGAACACAGTCTTAGTCCCAGCCCTACAAAATGACAAAACACTTTAACATATACCACTAAAGATGACATAAGGATGGCATGTAAGCACAATAAGTCCCTAAGGCATTGGTCATGAGGAAAGTAGATAAAATGTCACTTCATACCTACTAGAATGACAAAGTAGTTGACACTGACAATGCTAATTGACAACATCCAATTCTTACAAGTAGAGCAACAAATGGGACCCTCGTATTTTGGTGATGAAAAGACAAATGGCACACATATTTAATAAAAAGGCAAATCAAAACAACAACAAAAAAACCCCAAAAACCAAACCTCCAAAACAAAACAAACAAAAACAAAACAAACCATGAACGTATTTTATTCATACGTTTCTTGAAACTGTCAGCAGACCCAGCTCTATATTTCCAAAAGCTAACACTCCTCTGGAAATTTATATTCATCAAAAAAAAGAATACTTCTATAAGAATGTTAATAATGACTTCAGATGTGATTGCCACAAATTGGAAACAACCCAGACACCCTTCAACAAATGAATGTGCAAATAAATCATGGTCAATTAACCCAGTGGAATAGTGTTTAGCAATAAAAAAGAACGAACTAGTAATATCCGTAACATCCCAGATAAATTTCAAATTCATCCTGCCAAGTGAAAGAAGCCAAACCAAAGGTTGAAATCCTTTGCATTACATTTACATAACATCTGGAAAGGACAGGCACCACAGGATTTTCCCTTTCCAATTACATAATTAATATCACAATTTATAAGCTGTCAATACAATGATTTTAGAGCTAATGATAATGATAAAGTCTTTATCCCAATGTTTCCTTCCTTCCTTTCTTTCTTCCTTCCTTTCTTCCTTCCTTTCTTCCTTCCTTCCTTCCTTTTTTTCTTTTTTTTCTTTTTCTTTCTTTTTTTCTTTCTTTCTATTAGACAAATTCTTTGTTTACATTTAAAATGTTGTCCCCTTTCCTGGTTTCCATCCCGAAAATCCCCTAACCCATCCCCCTATACCCTGTTCACCAATCCACTCACTCCTGCTTCCTTGTCTTGGTATTCCCCTATACTGGGGCATCTAGCCTTCTCAGGACCAAGGGCCTCTCGTCCCCTTGATGTCCAACAAGGCCATCATCTGCTGCATATGAATCTTATCCCAACATTTCTAACCTTGTGAAAACTCAGCTATTTGTGGCTGGTAATTGCCATGAGGGTTCACATCTGCAGCCATGGTTCTTCTCCTGCCACCCCCTTGGGAAGCTCCCTCTCTCTACAACTCTTAGCTCCACCCTCTTTTCCCTGTCCAATCACAGACCTCCTCTGCACAAATGTAATTGGACAGGGAAAATCCTGCAACAGACAAGTCTGTATAGAAAGAGAAATGTTCCTGCATTTGCCTTTTGCCATCTAGTTCTTACTGGTGTTAGTTGGTCTTGTTGTCAATGTTGGACTCACCAGTGCAAACTGCCTCTTCCCAGCTGGCCTCTGGTGCACAGCTGACCTCTTGCACTGCCTGGAGATAGGGTGTTGTGGCCCAGGCTGTTCAGATCCTGAAGCAGACACCTGAAGGCTCCCGGCCCGGGCCCTTCTAGACTCACCAGAGCACACTGACTCCTCCCAGCCGGCCTCCCTGGTGCCCCTCTGGCCTCTTGCAGGTCCTGGAGATGTGGTGCTGTAGCCCAGGTTGTTCTGGATCCTGAGGCAGAGACCTGAAGGCTCCCGCCAGAGGTCTCAGGACTGGAACCTAAGCTCTGTGGGGCCGGACCCACCAGAGCAAGCTGTGTCCTCCCAGTCTGCCTCCGGGTGCACACCAGGCCTCTTGCACTTGATGCTGGGGACTGTAGTTTGGGGACAGAGTGTGAAAGGAAGAAGTTAAAGAGTGATGGCGTGTAGCTTGGCGGAACTGCTGGTCATGGAGCTGTGTGCATTCATCCACACACAAATAACTGTAAACGAAATGGGTTGGACTCTACCAGACTTACTATTCAAGGAGTGAATGTGAGATTGGGCATCCTTGTAAAGTGATGGGCAATGTTCTGTGTCTATACAATTCCCAATATGAAACTGAAGTCATTGAATCAAACAGATGCCAGCCATCTCCTGGTCCTACTGTTTGTGCAGTTCACACATATCGAAAAGTCAGAATGTTACAGTCCCTGTCTGCTGTGCAGTCTCCCAATTCAGAGCCCTGAATAGCATCAAGGTGGGGGAAAGTAAGAACTACATCTGACAGATCTCCATCCTAAATTATCGCAGGAATTGCTCTTTAAGGCAGAAAATCTTTCCTAAAGACTGAACTGACTTTGCCAATCTCAACTTGAGCAAGGCTGTGTTCTCATTCTTTTCCTTTCTCCTGTGGTGATCCCAATTGTTCAGTTGATACTTACAAAGAAAACTGGTATATGGATACAGACCAACTATATTCATCCCACTGTTTAAAATACAACTATCTTCCTCTTTGGATCCTTGAAGATGTGATCTTTCTTTCCATATCATTTTATATATTACAAACTCAATACCACAAACTTAGAGCCTAGTTTTCACCCTCAAATTTTCTTCATGTCATTTTCCATTCACCAAATATGATCTGTCTCACCAATCAGCAACCACAGCTCAGAGAGATGTTTTAGTTTGAGGCTGGAGTCTGTACAAAGGCATGATTGAATTTTATCTCCCAGAATACAGAGTCAAGAAAGAGCCACCTGTTTATTTCGACATTAATACAGAAATCATCCAAGGAACTTCTCCACAGGGCCTGTGCTTCGTGAACAGGTACTTGCATGCTCTTTTCAGATTATTGGATCTTTTTATTTTATTTGGAAATTTAGTATAACTACCAATTCAGAGAGAAATGGTCTCTGCATACAGCCAAATAGAATGTGAATCGATTGGTGAAATAGCTCTGCTTGTCTTCCCGAAATTTATGTATAGAGTAAAATATATCCAAGTGCAAAATACAGAAAAAGACACAGAATATAAAAATCACCTACAATCTTCCCCCTCCGATAGTGCATCTTTTAAGGAATTAAGGTCCCAGGGTGTACAATACATCCTGGCTTGCTCTGGATCATTTTGTTTACCAGGATGCAATATGCATTATCTCGTGCCACTAAATATTCTTCTGCAACATGATTTTAATGGCTTCATAATATTTCATTGTGTGACCATATTATAATTTATTTCACAAGGCATTTGCAGTGAATATTTATGTTGTTGTGATTTATCACAATTGTAAATAACGTTGCTAACATCACACTTGCATTCCTAAGTATTTTCTTTGGATAAATTCCTAGGAGTCAAATCCCTTGAGAAGAGTAGATAAATGCTTAAAAACCTTCCTACACATCTTGTCAACATACCCCCAAAAAAGTGCACAGCAATTTATACCACCTCCATCAGTGGATGTAAGTCTTAGCACATGGCAGTAAGAGGTGTTCCATGTGGAACTTTATTCTTGTCAACTCAAAAGATGAATAATGACATCTCGCTGTTGTTTTAATTTACATCTGTTTGATACAGCATGTGATCTTTTTTTTTTTATGTCTGTGGTATCTGTGGGTCTTTCCACTTGTGAATGTTAATTTGCATCCCTTTCTTTTCCACTATTGGCTGTGCATTTTCAGTCTTAATAATCCACTAAATTACAAAAGAAAAATTAAATATATTAACTTAGAAAGAAACATTAATGCTAAAATTTTGCATAGAAACCATTCTAACATATCAGGGCATGGTGGTTGATGCAGACCACTTGAGAGGTAGAGGCAGGGGTTCAGGAATTCAGGGATTGCCTTGGCCTTATAACTAGTTCAAAGCCATCCTGATACCCTTTTTCACAGCTGAAAAAAATGGCACTAACAGAAGTTCTGGTGCTATGAGCTACAAATTAATTATGGCAGGTAATGTTGGGTTTCTGGGAATTGGAGTCTGGGGCATCAGGGAGGCTAGTCTTTTTGTTTGCTTTCTCAAGTTGGCTCATTCTCCACTGTGCTGTTGCATTCTTGACCGCAGAATGTTGATCTCTGTGCACTTGGTTGCCAGTTGGTTAATTTCCTAGTTGGTTTTGGTTAAAGGGCATCATCCATGGCAATAGATAGGTAATAGGAGCGAGGCACTAGGATTGTGTGCATTCTGTTCCCTGTCTGTCCTTCATCTACTATTTTTTAACTTTCATTCTTTTCTTACACATTATATTTCAACCTCATTTTCACCCCTCCTCTCTTCCCAGCTCCTACCCCATCTCCGTATTCCTCCAGATTAACCCCGCCTCTATCCTGCCCCACAATACACATACAGAAAGAGCAGGTCTCCCTTAGATATCCAAGAGTCTGCATTCCTTGTAGCCAGTACTTGTGTTGGGTCGACTTGCCCATAGATCCAGTTGTTAATCTAGATGCTCAAACTCTTCCTTAATTGCTGTGTTTATACTGGAGTGTCAATAGCTTGCTGATGCTGGTGGTGGCATTTCTACCATGCCCTGTGTCTCCCTTTCATTGTGTACACACTCCTGTCTGCTTTCATTTGCACACAGTAAATCCCTCATAGAATCATTACTTGTGTTACATGGGAGACAGTTTATATGTTTGCTGATTTCACTTTTCAAAATAGCTATTCACAAATTGTGTAGTAAACTGTAACTCTTGTTACCCTCTCCCTCCCCTGAAGTCTTTTGGCTTTGCCTTTCTCTGACAAGCTCACCTTTATCAAATCTTTTATTGTGTGAATAATCTCTGTAATATCTATTGGTCATAGTTTATTGTTTATTATAAATATTTATCCATTTGCTGTCATCTCAACAATTGTTCCCAAATCTTATTTTTGGGAAGTTTTCTTATTTTGTTTAAAATTATTATACAGCATAAAATTATGTTCAGTCAAGTTGCTTGTAGGCTGTTCAAACAATAAGGAAGGATTCCAATTCACAAAACTTCCTTATACTAAGAATTGTGGTACCCTGGGTTATTTTCTAATATTTTAATTTATATTTTATCTATACGTCTGTCCATTTTCCAGTTAATGAACAGTAAGGGGTTTTTTCTTCCCCTAATCTTTGGCTATCTTGAATAATATTGCTGTGAATATCCATGTTCAGCGCTGTGAGCTTACATAAATTTTATTTTTCTATATGGAATAAATTAGGTTTCAGACACATTTACAGTCAAGAAAAGTAAAATTAATGCAAGAACAAAATGTCATTTTGATCTTAAGAGTGTGGGAAAAATAAAATTATTAACTCTTACTCCTGGTGGGCGTAAGCGCAAAGTTGGTGTCTGGAGGAAGTGTAAAATCTCGATAGAGCTATTGGAAAGTAAAATAGTAATAACTCTTGAAATTAAAAGCACACCTGTCACTCAACCCAGCTACTTTGCTGAGAATTGAATGCACAATGATAACGGCTCTAACATGTCAGGACACATATGTATAAACCAGAACACTTACATCAGTGTGGCTGACAAAAGTCAATACCAATGACAAATACAGGGCAGAAAAAATTTTTACAGCTTCTTTTAAAATAATGAATTGTCCCTGTTGTAGTTAGAAAGCTTTCTGAGTTATTGCCAGTGCTGAGATATATCTTATAAGATAACACTTTTAATACACAAACAAAGGCAAGGGGGGTTGTGCCTATAGAAGAAATGCAGAGGGGCGGAGCAAGCACCAAAGCAGCTCTGTAAGCAAGGCATGCAGAGCATGCAGAGCATGTTAGCTGCTTTACTTGTTACTGTGACAAACTACCAGACAAGCAGCAACTCAAAGGAAGACGGGATTATTTTGGCTCACAGGTTGAGGGTACAGTCCAATCTGGTTGGCAGGGCAGTTGTGTACACTAGGAGTCATGTGACAGCTGGTCACCTTGCGTGCATAAAGACACGAATGCTAGTATTTGCCATATTTCATTAGTCTAGGACCTGGCAGGACCCTGCTGCCCACATTCAGCTGTGTTAAATCTTTCTGAAAATGCATCTATAGTTATCAAAAATATTGTCACACACAAGTTAGTTGCTTATAGGATTTGGAAGAGAAGCAAGAAAAAAAATAAAGACCAGTCTACTCATATGTGCGCCTATCATTTTATAAAGCGAAGCAAAATGACTCTTCTGATTGCTGCACATGTAACATGGAGGCTGAGATTCTCCCATATCATGCAACTCTTGAGCTGTCATAGAGCTCATGGATGCTATACCCCATCAGAAATGACGCAAACTGACACAGAGCCTGCAGGCTTGGGGCTCATTCTTGCAAAACTATGCCCCCCTCACCTCAGCCTCCAAGATGCCTCCTACTTCTGCCTGACTTAAGCTACAGAGTTGGAGCCGCTCCTCCCCAGCTCTTCATTACTGAGACAGTCCGTCAAAAGTAAAGGACATTTTACTAATGTTGAGTTCAAGGAAAAGTGAAAGTTAAGGTATTGGATATGTTTTCCAAACCTTCACTCCTGAGGAGAGTGACAGAAACCAGAGTTTCTCTTTTCCAAAGTGGATCGTGGAAATCTAAACTTGCTATTTCCAAAGACATAAAAAAGTACTAAGTTAACATCTTCACTTCCATGTAACAGCCAGTCAAAAAGGAATTCTCTGAGTCACCTAGGTCAGATTGTCTAGTTGCAGAACTGAGGACTTCCATTCCTGCAGATGATCCTGACAGAGCTATGGGTTTCTATACTCAATCTATTCTGTTCTGGAGACCTGTTCCTGTGCTAGCTTGGGCACATTTTTTCCAGTATTATTTCTACTTGGCTGCCCATAAGTCATCAAACCTAGAAATGAAAGTAAGAAATTCACCCTGGGTCATTGAGGTCTTGTCTAGAAATTTCCTCCTGTGCATGTAGAATGTTGATTGAAAACATTGGTAAGTTTTCCTCTGATTGACATGTGACCTTTTGGTAGATGAGGGAAGGTAACACTTCACCTCTGCTCTGCTCCCTACACTTAATAAAACTAGTTTATTTTAAAGACATAAAAGATACAAAGAATACAGTACTGATAGAAGATCTCTCTGCACGTTTAGAGTGCAGTAGCCTCTGTGTTGAAGGAGTCTGGGTGCTCTATCATCCAGGTATATGGAGATGGTCACCAATTTAGAAGCTGTGGGACCTTGTTCTTTAAGTGTTTTGTTTGTTTGTGTGGATATCCCACTCGCAGGTATGACGGATTAAATCCCTGCACATTGGCATCTGACCTCAGATTCCATCTCCCTTCCATCTGGTCGTTGGAGATGGGGCTGACAGTGACACTCTTGTGATCCTATGGTTGTTCCCAGGGCAGTCAGTCCCATCCTTAGGGTTCAAAGGGGCTTATTATGAGCCACAGTTGTTACTCTCATCTTGTGAAACTATAGGTACACCTGGTTGCAAGCCATCTGCTGTGGGTCCTGGGATCTTAGAGGTGCTGTATTAGAATCCTGGATAAACACCAAATACTTCTTAGTCTATCACAATGGATATCTGTGTATAAAAACATAAAGAAATCAGAAAATATAATGAATCTATACCTACTTATATGTTAAATTGTATATTGTGCTATTTTAAAGCCATCCTCATATATTTAAAATTTGACTTTAAAGGCTTCTCTGTACACAGTAAACAGTAACTTGACATCGAAGATGCTGGAACTTGTATGGGATAGTTGTCTTTCAGCAGATAACAAGTACCTATGTTTGTGAGGAAACTATGTGTAAATCATGCTTTACAAATAAATAACTGCAGTCACCCATTAGGCTGTCTCAGAGCTCATTTCTAGTTTTCTTCCTTTTCTTTGGCTGTAAACTTTTCTTACCCATTACTGGAAGGGAGACCTTTAAACCAGATTTTGTCCTGAATGCTGCTCGACTCTAGAATCACAAGTAAAGTCAATTAAAATCAGTTAAAGCTGATACGTTATAAGTTTTGTCTATTGGTTTTCACCAGGCTAAAGAGGTTGTTGAATGGTTAAGAACACTAAGTGTCTTTGTAGGAGGCCCAGGTTCAGTTTCCAGCACCCACATGACAGTTTACCACTGGTCATAACTCTGGTTTGTGGGAATCCAATGTGGTCTTCACTCTTCTGACCCATGAGGGTATCTGCATGCACATGGTGCTCAGTCACACACTTAGGCTCAATCAGCATGCATAAGCATAAAACTAAAACAACTTAACATTTTTGAAAAAGCTAAGATGCAAGGCTACTTATGCTAATTAATGATTATTAATGCTAATTAATGTTAATGAATTAATATAGAGATATGTGGCATTATATATATAATATAGTGTTATCTGGAGCTTATCTAGGTGTCTAGCAACAGGAATGGATAAGGGCGGGGCAGCGGTGGCAGCAGCGGTGGCGGCGGCAGTGCAGCAGTAGCTGGTCCAGCTGAAGGGCCATCAGCAGTGGAGCCAGGGCGACACAGGGACCAGTTAGGCCCTGCGCCCACGACCACTGACCTTCGCTGACCAGCCGGGCGGCAAGCAGCTGCAGTTGTGCTGCGCCTTTCCTGCACGGAGGCCACTTCAGAACTCGGCCTCCCACCAGTCAGGAGAGGTGCATCCATCTTGGTTCCGGACTCCGGGGATCGGACAGACTGAGGTACACAAACATAATCCTAGGCCAACACCGCGGTGGTCTGAGCCCGACGGGCATTGGCCTGCACCCAGGCCCTGGGTGGGTCGGGGGCCATCGGGGTGCCAACCCAGCCAGGGGGTTTATTGCCCAGGCCTGCTCGCACGCCGCCGCCATTTTGCCTGCAGGACGACAGAGAGCTCTGGCGGGCAGACCTGTAACAGGCATAGCCTGAGGCTAACAAAGCGAGGGTCTAGGCCCCAAAAGGCACAGGACTGACCCCAAGGACTGGGCGGCTTGGTGGGCCATCTGTGAGTCAACCCGCCCAGGGGATTGTTAGCACAGCAGACTCTCCCGGTGCTTTCAGGGAGCGCGGGCGCGCATGCCCGCCATCCTAGTCACCTGGCAGACCCAATTAACAGTCATAGCCCTAGGGGAACTTTGCTAGGACCTTGGCCTCCCAGGCTTTTGCCTGGATTCAGGGACTGGGCGGCCAGGCTAACCTTGTGTGCGACAGCCCGGTTGGGGGATCGGCTGGGGCCCCAGCGGAATGAGCGGAACACAGGGGAGATCACAGCAGCATACACCATCGGCACTCCCTGGGGGTGCACACGGGCTCCATCTGCTCCACAGACACAATCTGGGGCAAGGCCTCAGGCAGAAGCCCTCAGCTCTACTCCCTCCGCTTCCGGATCCAGATCAGCCTGGGCAGCAGCACCACATCTCCAAGTCCTGCAAGTGGCTAGCTGGGCTTCAGGGAGGCCAGCTGGGAGAAGTCAGTGTGCTCCAATGAATCCAGCGGGCCCCAGCGGGAGCCTTCGGGTGCCTGCTTTGGGATCTGAACAGCCTGGGCAGCAGCACCCTGTCTACAAGCAGTGCAGGAGGTAAGCTGTGAACCAGAGGCCAACTGGGAAGGGGCATCTTGCACTGGTGAGTCCAGCACTGACAAGACAAACTAACACCAGTGAGAACTAGATGGCAAAAGGCAAACGCAGGAACGTCACTAACAGAAATCAAGGCAATATGGCAACATCTGAACCCAATTCTCCTCTACCAACATGTCCTGGATACCCCATCACACCAGTAAAACAAGATTTGGATTTAAAATCACTGGTCATGATGCTGGTGCAGGAACACATGAAGGACATACTTAAAGAAATTCAGGAGAAAATGGATCAAAAGTTAGAAGCCCTTGCAAGGGAAATACAAAAATCATTGAAAGAAATCCAGGAGAATACAAAAGCCAACAAGGAGGAAATGCAAAAAACACTTAAAGAAACACAGGAGAACTTTGGTCAACAGGCTGAGGTCATGAAAGACGAAACACAAAAATCTCTTAAAGAAATACAGGAGAACTTTGGTCAACAGGCTGAGGTCATGAAAAAGGAAACACAAAAATCTCTTAAAGAATTACAGGAAAACACAAACATGCAAGTGAAGGAGCTAAGCAAAACCATCCAGGATCTAAAATCAGAAGTAGAAACAACTAAGAAAACTCAAAGGGAGACAACTTTGGAGATAGAAAGCCTTGGGAAGAAATCGGGTGACAGAGATGCAAACATCAACAACAGAATACAAGAGATAGAAGAAAGAATCTCAGATGCTGAAGATTCCATAGAAACCATGGACTCAACAGTTAAAGAAAATGCAAAATGCAAAAAACTTGTAACCCAAAATATCCAGGAAATCCAGGACACAATGAGAAGACCAAACCTAAGGATTATAGGCATAGATGAGAGTAAAGATCTACAACTTAAAGGGCCAGCAAATATCTTCAATAAAATTATGGAAGAAAACTTCCCTAACCTAAAGAGAGAGATGCCCATGAATATACAAGAAGCCTACAGAACTCCAAACAGACTGGACCAGAACAGAAATACTTCCTGTCACATAATAATCAAAACACCAAATGTTCTAAACAAAGAAAGAGTACTAAAGGCAGTAAGAGAAAAAGGCCAAGTAACATATAAAGGAAGACCTATCAGAATCACAGCAGACTTTTCACCTGAGACTATGAAGGCTAGAAGGTCCTGGGCAGATCTCATGCAGACTCTAAGAGAACACAAATGCCAACCAAAACTACTATATCCAGCAAAATTCTCAATCACCATAGATAGAGAAACTAAGATATTTCATGACAAAACCAAGTTTACCCAATATCTATCCACAAACCCGGCCCTAAAAAGGATAATAGGAGGACAACACCAATGCAAGGAGGGAAACTTCACCCTGGAAAAAGCAAGATAGTAACCTTTCATCAATCCCAAAAGAAGATAAGCATTCAAATTTAAAAAATAACGTCAGAAATGATAGGAAGAAACAATCACTATTCCTTAATATCTCTTAACATCAATGGACTTAATGCCCCAATAAAAAGACACAGACTAACTGACTGGATACGTAAACAGGACCCTACATTTTGCTGCTTACAGGAAACACACCTCAGGGTCAAAGACAAACACTACCTTAGAGTAAAAGGCTGGAAGACAATTTTACAAGCAAATGGTCTCAGGAAACAAGCTGGAGTAGCCATTTTAATATCAGATAAAATTGACTTTCAACCCAAAGTCATCAAAAGGGACCCTGAGGGACACTTCTTGCTGGTCAAAGGAAAAATACAAAAAGAAGAACTGTCAATCCTGAACATCTATGCCCCAAATGCAAGGGCACCCTCTTTCGTAAAAGAAACTTTATTAAAACTAAAAGCACACATTGCACCTAACAATAATTGTGGGTGACTTCAACACTGCACTTTCCTCAATGGACCGATCAGGAAAACAGAAACTAAACAGGGACACAATGAAACTAATTGAAGCTTTGGACCAATTAGATTTAACAGATATATATAGAACATTCTATCCTAAAACAAAAGAATATACCTTTTTCTCAGCACCTCATGCTACCTTCTCCAAATTCGACCATATAATTGGTCACGAGACAGACCTCAACAAATATAAGAAGATAGAACTAATCCCATGCCTCCTATCTGATCACTATGGAGTAAAAGTGATCTTCAATAGCAACAGAAACAACAGAAAACCCACATACACGTGGAAACTGAACAATACTCTACTCAATGATACCTTGGTCAAGGAAGAAATAAAGAAAGAAATTAAAGACTTTTTAGAACATAATGAAAATGAAAACACAACATACCCAAATCTATGGGACACAATGAAAGCAGTGCTAAGAGGAAAACTCATAGCCCTGAGTGCCTCCAAAAAGAAAATGGAGAGAGCATACATTACCAGCTTAATGACACACCTGAAAGCCCTAGAACAAAAAGAAGCTATTTCGCCCAGGAGGAGTAGAAGGCAGGAAATCATCAAACTCAGGGCCGAAATCAATCAAGTAGAAACAAAGAGAACCATACAAAAAATCAACAAAACCAGGAGCTGGTTCTTTGAGAAAATCAACAAGATAGATAAACTCTTAGCCAGACTGACCAAAGGGCACAGAGAAAGTATCCAAATTAACAAACTTAGAAATGAAAAGGGAGATATAACAAGAGAAACTGAGGAAATCCAAAAAATCATCAGATCCTACTACAAGAGCCTGTACTCAACACAACTGGAGAATCTGGAGGAAATGGACAATTTCCTTGACAGATACCAAATACCAAAATTAAATCAGGACCAAATAGACCATCTAAACAGTCCCATAATGCCTAAAGAAATAGAAGGAGTCATAGAAAGTCTTCCAACGAAAAAAAGCACAGGACCAGATGGCTTCAGTGCAGAATTCTACCAGACCTTCAAAGAAGAGTTAACACCAATACTCTTCAAACTATTCCACAAAATAGAAACAGAAGGAACACTACCCAATTCCTTCTACGAAGCCACAATTACGCTGATACCAAAGCCACAAAAAGATCCAACAAAGAAAGAGAACTTCAGACCAATTTCCCTTATGAACATCGATGCAAAAATACTCAATAAAATTCTTGCCAACCAAATCCAAGAACACATCAAAACGATCATCCACCATGATCAAGTAGGCTTTATCCCGGGAATGCAGGGTTGGTTCAATATACGGAAATCCATCAATACAATCCACTACATAAACAAACTCAAAGAACAAAACCACATGGTCATTTCATTGGATGCTGAAAAAGCATTCGACAAAATTCAGCATCCCTTCATGCTTAAAGTCTTGGAGAGAACAGGAATTCAAGGCCCATACCCAAACATAGTAAAAGCAATATACAGCAAACCGGTAGCCAGCATCAATCTAAATGGAGAGAAACTTGAAGCAATCCCACTGAAATCAGGGACCAGACAAGGCTGCCCCCTTTCTCCTTATCTTTTCAATATTGTACTTGAGGTACTAGCTCGGGCAATTCGACAACATAAGGAGGTCAAAGGGATACAAATTGGAAAGGAAGAAGTCAAACTATCATTATTTGCAGACGACATGATCGTCTACCTAAGTGACCCAAAGAACTCCACTAGAGAGCTCCTACAGCTGATAAACAACTTCAGCAAAGTGGCAGGTTATAAAATCAACTCCAGCAAATCAGTGGCCTTCCTATACTCAAAGGATAAGCAGGCTGAGAAAGAAATTAGAGAAATGACCCCCTTCACAATAGCCACAAACTGTATAAAGTATCTTGGGGTGACTCTTACCAAACATGTGAAAGATCTGTATGACAAGAACTTCAAGACTCTGAAGAAGGAAATGGAAAAAGACCTCAAAAAATGGGAAAACCTCCCATGCTCATAGATCGGTAGAATCAATATAGTTAAAATGGCCATTTTGCCTAAAGCACTATACAGATTCAATGCAATACCCATCAAAATCCCAACTCAATTCTTCACAGAGTTAGAAAGAGCAATTATCAAATTCATCTGGAACAACAAAAAACCCAGGATAGCTAAAACTATTCTCAGCAACAAAAGAAAATCTGGGGGAATCAGTATCCCTGACCTCAAGCAATACTACAGAGCAATAGTGTTAAAAACTGCATGGTATTGGTACAGTGACAGGCAGGAGGATCAATGGAACAGGATTGAAGATCCAGAAATGAACCCACACACCTATGACCACTTGATCCTCGACAAAGAGGCTGAAAACATCCAATGGAAAAAAGATAGCCTTTTCAACAAATCGTGCTGGTTCAACTGGAGTTCGGCATGCAGAAGAATGCGAATTGATCCATCCTTGTCTCCTTGTACTAAGCTCAAATCCAAATGGATCAAGGACCTCCACATAAAGCCAGACACTCTGAAGCTAATAGAAAAGAAACTGGGGAAGACCCTTGAGGACATCGGTACAGGGAGAAAGTTTCTGAACAGAACACCAATAGCGTATGCTCTAAGAGCAAGAATTGGCAAATGGGACCTCATAAGGTTACAGAGTTTCTGTAAGGCAAAGGACACCATCAAGAGGACAGATCGGCAACCAACAAATTGGGAAAAGATCTTCACCAATCCTACATCAGATAGAGGGCTAATATCCAATATATATAAAGAACTCAAGAAGTTAGACTCCAGAAAACCGAACAACCCTATTAAAAATGGGGTACAGAGTTAAACAAAGAATTCTCACCTGAAGAACTTCGGATGGCGGAGAAGCATCTTAAAAAATGCTCAACTTCATTAGTCATTAGGGAAATGCAAATCAAAACAACCCTAAGATTTCATCTTACACCAGTCAGAATGGCTAAGATTAAAAATTCAGGAGACAGCAGGTGTTGGAGAGGGTGCGGAGAAAGAGGAACACTCCTCCACTGCTGGTGGGGTTGCAAATTGGTACAACCACTCTGGAAAGCAGTCTGGCGGTTCCTCCGAAAACTGGGCACCTCACTTCCAGAAGATCCTGCTATACCACTCCTGGGCATATACCCAGAGGATTCCCCACCATGTAATAAGGATACATGCTCTACTATGTTCATAGCAGCCCTATTTATAATTGCCAGATGCTGGAAAGAACCCAGGTATCCCTCAACAGAAGAGTGGATACAAAAAATGTGGTATATCTACACAATGGAGTACTATTCAGCCATTAGAAACAATGAATTCATGAAATTCTTAGGCAAATGGATGGAGCTAGAGAACATCATACTAAGTGAGGTAACCCAGACTCAAAAGGGGAATCATGGTATGCACTCACTAATAAGTGGTTATTAACCTAGAAAACTGGAATACCCAAAACATAATCCACACATCAAATGAGATACAAGAAGAAAGCAGGAGTGGTCCCTGGTTCTGGAAAGACTCAGTGAAACAGTATTTGGCAAAACCAGAACGGGGAACTGGGAAGGGGTGGGAGGGAGGACAGGGGAAGAGAAGGGGGCTTACGGGACTTTCGGGGAGTGGGGGGGGGGCTAGAAAAGGGGAAATCATTTGAAATGTAAATAAATTATATCGAATAAAAAAAAAGAATGAAAAAAACATTCTAAAAACTGAAAAAAAAAGGAATGGATAAGGGCAATGTGATCTGTATACACAGAAGCAAAGATGAGTTACTTTGCAGAAAAACAGACAATCGACAATCATATCATAGTAAGCAAATCAAGGCAGTCTCAGTAAGACAAATACTGTCAGGTTTTCTCTCATTTGTGGTTCACATACAGTCACATATGTTTATATTTAAAAAAAGCAGAAATGAAATTATCTAGGTGAAACAAAAGGGGCAAACAGGAGGAGGAAGATTTTAGAAAAGGAAGAGTTAGGTCTGGGATGGGCCTGGGAAAAATATGTTTAAAATACAATGCATACCTTATGCAAATATATTGAATTGTTTTAATTAAGAAAGGATGAATGCAGCATTGGTTTTTCGTTACTATGTGGAGGGAGAGGAGGGAGGGCAGAGAGAGGCAGCTTTGAATACACACTGCTTTGTATTTTGTTTCAATCATAGCATTTTTATAACCTGAAAAACACAGTCTTTAAAGTAATAATGTAAAAGAGGAAAAGGAAAGAAACCCTGTGATAGAGTTTTCCAAAGGAAGATAGCTATCAACATTGCTTATGGAAAATAGGACCAACTGAATACGATATGAAGTGTCTCCGAAAACCTCATATATATTAAAGGCTTGCTGGACTCTTGATGGACTTTAGGAAAGTGAATGGAGCCTTCTAGTTCTGACCTAATCAATGGCCTCTTTGATAATATTCACAATATGATGGCATCACTGCGATGTATGGCCTAGTAAAACTAATAGATCATTAAAAGTGCACCTTAGATGGGCTGTCCCTCACCTCCCACGCCCCTCTCTGCTTTCTTTCTACCACAAAGAGAACAGCTTTCCTCCACGATGACCTGCTATTTCTTCTGAGTCCCAGAAATATGGACTCACAAGACTATGGACTGGAACGCTGGAAATCATGAATCTATGTAATTGTCCTCTTCTTTCAGGGCATTTATCACAATGAAAGACTAACACAAAAGGAGAGAAAAATTCCCATGGTAGAGAAGTGGGTGAAAGACATTCCAACACTTACAAAGCATGTACAACAGCATGGTAAGAAGGGGGGATCTTCAAAATTAAATGAAACACTAGAGAAAGCAGTCTGTCCAAGGTGATATCACACTGGGGATATTTGGGTTTAATACTGTTCTTGGGTTTCTCAAACTCAGCAACAGTGACATCTGGACTCTAGGATATGTTACTGTAAAGGACTGTCCAGAGCACAGCAGGGTCTTTAGCAGTACCTTCATCAGATATCCCTGTATGTATCCCAACAGTAATGTACTTACTCCTTACCCATAGTCAGTTATGAGCCTTAGAGTACAAAAGTGCCTGTGCATACTGTTGAGTGCTGCCTTTGGGAAAGAATCTCCACTTCTGCTTCCATAGAATCACTGTTTTGCTAACAGGGATGAATATATCTTTAACTCATGGAAGCAGGGTCCATGCTGACTCTGGAATGGCCTTCCTGGTCGAAGACAAAACAAAGGAAAAGAAAGGAAGACTCTGAGAGGGTGTGGCCATGGTGCAGGTCAGAAGGGATATCAGCTTAGCCTGAGGCAGTTGCTAAACATTTGAAAGTACATTCTGTTCTGAACTAATTGCTAACCTATTGCCTCCTTTCCATGGCTGCAGCAACATCTTTGTTCAAATTAACCTTGTGAATCCTCCTTTTGTCTTCCTGCCTCAAAATCTTCCCTGTCCTTCAAATAAGCCTATTTGTTGCCTCAGAAAGAACTTTCTTTTTTCTTATCAATTTATTTATTTATTCACTTTACATTGCAGTCCCTTCCCTTTTCTCCTCCAATCCCACTCTTCCACCCCCTTTCCCATTGTCCCCTCCCTGTACCACCTCACCCTGGCACATCAGGATTAGTACATCTCTCCCACATAGGCCAGACAATGCAGCTTAGCTAGAGGAAAGGTATCCAAAGGCAGGCAACAGAGTCCAAGGCAGAGACAGCCCCTGCTCCAATGAAGACCAAGCTGCACATCTGCTACATGTGTAGGGGGTCTAGGAGCAGATCATGCATGCTCTTTAGTTGTTGGTTCAGTCTCTGCGAGCCCTCATGGGCCTAGGTTAGTTGTATCTGTAGGTCTTCTCACAGTATGCCTGCCTTTTCCAGTTTCCTCAACCCTTTCCCTGACTTTTCTACAAGACTCCCTGAGCTCTGTGTAATGTTTGGCTGTGGGTCTCTGCATCTGTTTCCATAAGCTGCAGAATGAAGCCTCTAAGAGAACTTTCTTTTTTTTTCCCACTGACAAATTTATTTATTTTTCTTTCACATTGGCATATTTATTTTTACAATGACACAAAGAAGTCCCAAATCTTTACAATTCTTTACCTGCTTCTCATTTTTTTAAAAAAGGAAAGCCCCAGAATATCAAATTATATTTAAAGAAATTTTAACTAAATTATTTAAGTTATGACAATGATAGAATGTACCAGTCAATCACAAATTCCAAACTACTAAACCTTTTTTTTATTCGATATAATTTTTTATTTACATTTCAAATGATTTCCCATTTTCTAGCCCCCCACTCCCTGAAAGTCCAGTAAGCCCCCTTCTCTTCCCCTGTCCTCCCACCCACCCCTTCCCACTTCCCCGTTCTGGTTTTGCCGAATACTGCTTCACTGAGTCTTTCCAGAACAAGGGGTCACTCCTCCTTTCTTCTTGTACCTCATTTGATGTGTGGATTATGTTTTGGGTATTCCAGTTTTCTAAGTTAATATCCACTTATTAGTGAGTGCATACCATGATTCACCTTTTGAGTCTGGGTTACCTCACTTAGTATGATGTTCTCTAGCTCCATCCATTTGCCTAAGAATTTCATGAATTCATTGTTTCTAATGGCTGAATAGTACTCCATTGTGTAGATATACCACATTTTTTGCATCCACTAAAAAAATGGGAAAACCTCCCATGCTCATGGATCGGTAGAATCAATATAGTTAAAATGGCCATTTTGCCAAAAGCAATATACAGATTCAATGCAATACCCATCAAAATCCCAACTCAATTCTTCACAGAGTTAGAAAGAGCAATTATCAAATTCATCTGGAACAATAAAAAATCCAGGATAGCTAAAACTATTCTCAGCAACAAAAGAAATTCTGGGGGAATCAGTATCCCTGACCTCAAGCAATACTACAGAGCAATAGTGTTAAAAATTGCATGGTATTGGTACAGTGACAGGCAGGAGGATCAATGGAACAGGATTGAAGATCCAGAAATGAACCCACACACCTATGGCCACTTGATCCTCGACAAAGAGGCTGAAAACATCCAATGGAAAAAAGATAGCCTTTTCAACAAATGGTGCTGGTTTAACTGGAGGTCAGCATGCAGAAGAATGCGAATTGATCCATCCTTGTCTCCCTGTACTAAGCTCAAATCCAAATGGATCAAGGACCTCCACATAAAGCCAGACACTCTGAAGCTAATAGAAAAGAAACTGGGGAAGACCCTTGAGGACATCAGCACAGGGAGAAAGTTTCTGAACAGAACACTAATAGCGTATGCTCTAAGATAAAGAATTGACAAATGGGACCTCATAAAATTACAAAGTTTCTGTAAGGCAAAGGACACCATCAAGAGGACAAATCAGCAACCAACAAATTGGGAAAAGATCTTCACCAATCCTACATCAGATAGAGGGCTAATATCCAATATATATAAAGAACTTAAGAAGTTAGACTCCAGAAAACCAAACAACCCTATTAAAAAATGGGGTACAGAGTTAAACAAAGAATTCTCACCTGAAGAACTTCGGATGGCGGAGAAGCATCTTAAAAGATGCTCAACTTCATTAGTCATTAGGGAAATGCAAATCAAAACAACCCTGAGATTTCATCTTACACCAGTCAGAATGGCTAAGATTAAAAATTCAGGAGACAGCAGGTGTTGGAGAGGGTGTGGAGAAAGAGGAACACTCCTCCACAGATGGTGGAGTTGCAAATTGGTACAACCACTCTGGAGATCAGTCTGGCGGTTCCTCCGAAAACTGGGCACCTCACTTCCAGAAGATCCTGCTATACCACTCCTGGGCATATACCCAGAGGATTCCCCACCATGTAATAAGGATACATGCTCTATTATGTTCATAGCAGCCCTATTTATAATTGCCAGATGCTGCTAAGAGAACTTTCTTAACAACAAACCAAATCATTTGTATTTGCATCTTAGGAATCTACAGACAGTGCCTGTCTTTGCAGGACCAAGACAATGTTCAATGTGGATAATAAAACCCATTCCAAGGCAAGCTATTTCTGGTTTCCTTGGTCTCCTAACTCTCAGTTTCTAATAGCTTGATACATTCCAAGTGATCTCTTGAATATGCCAGACCATCTTTTAAAGTTTCTTTTGGGTACTGAAAGTTGTTCTCACCTTCTCTTTCATTTGTCACAACATACCTGGAATTTCTTCTTCTCTGAGGAGGTTTCTCTGCAATCATCTCTGCATGGAAGATCCCTCCCCTGCTTCAAATCCTGTGGTACAGATCACACAATAGTTTACTCCATTTGTGAACCCTTGAATACTCAACATTGTATTCGGGCTAATTCAAGGCACCTCGTATATAAAAAAAAACGTATAGTTGGTATTGGCTTACAGTTTCAGAGATTCAGTCCATTATCATCATGGCAGGAAGCACAGAAGCCTACAGGCAGACATAGTGTTGGATGAGCTGATAGTTCTATATCTTGATCTGACGGCAGCCAGAAGGTATAGCTTGAGCGTGTGTGTGTGTGTGTGTGTGTGTGTGTGTGTGTGTGTGAGAGAGAGAGAGAGAGAGAGAGAGAGAGAGAGAGAGAGAGAGAGAGAGACTGTAAAGTATACCTACACAGAGAGCAGAAATGTACTTCCTTCAATACGGCCATAAATACTCCAACAAGGCTCCTAATAGTGCCATTCCCCATGGGCCAAGCATTCAAATACATGAGTTTATAGGGGCCAAAAAAATCCAAGTTACCAAATTCCACTTGAATACTCAACATTGTATTCTGGCTAATTCAAGGCACCTCTTATATAAAAAACATATAATTGGTATTGGCCTTCGTAGGCTTAACATAGCAGAACACAAAATGCATTTAGTCCAACTTTATAGGTTCCCATAGTCTATCACAGTTTCAACAATATGTAAAAGTCTAAGGTTCAAAGTTTCTCTGAGATCCATGAAATCTCTTAACTGTAATCTCCTACAAAATAAAAATAAAAAGGGAGTTCACATATTTTCTTCACCACAGAATATGCATTACCATTACAAATGTCCTAAAAAAGAAATACTAAAACAAAGACCAAAACCCTGCTAGTGAAACTATAAACTCTGCATCTCCATGTCTGATGTTCAACTCCTTTCAGGTTTCTTGAACACAGTACAATTCTTTCTCTTGGACTTGTTCCACTTCCTATTAGTAGCTTTCCTCAGCAGGCATCCAATGGTTCTGGCATCTATAACATGTTGGAGCCTACAAGGCATGACATCACAGGTTCTTGTTCCAATATCTGAGATCTACACATGATCTTCTGGGCTCCTCCAAAGGATTTGAGTCTTCTACTGCAGCTAGGCTACACTTTCCCCAATAGACTCTCATAGATTGTCTTTATAGCCTCAATGTCTTTGCATAATGCCTTCAGTCCTGAGCTTTTAACTGCCATCGAGGCTACACCTTCACCAGTGGTCTTTCCTGGCCTCTCACAGTGCTAAGCCTCAGCTGCTCTGCAGGACCCCTTCATGCCTTCAAAACCAGTGTCATCTGGGTGACTCTTACACATCATTGAGTATGGCTGTCAGTACAAGGTCTATCTCTAGAACATAACTTCTTTGTGCTCTCAAAAACACTTCCAAGAAGATTTGTCCTAAGTGATGCTGGCTGTTTCTTAATCACTTTTCTTAATCGTGTCTTAATATCTGAGCTCGAGCTAACCAGCACCAGCTGTCCCATAAATTGTTTTCTCCTCTTGACTCTAAAGCCAGTGCTACATGGTTGAATCTAGAAATTTCTGCTGTTTGCTGGGCTGGAACATGGCCCCTTTGTTCTATTACATCTTACTCAGAGCTAAGATGCATGTCTCTGCCTCCTGAGTGCTGGATTAATGCTATGTACTACCATGCCTGGACATAAGCTTTTTTTAAAAAAAAAAAATCCTTTTACAAGAATGTTATAAGTTCTGGGTTGTAGTTCATTCTAGATATAGTTGACAACTGAGAATAGCCATCCACCCTTAATCATTTTGACATACACACTCATATTTCCTTATGTCCAAATGAAAACAATAACCAGGTCATAATAATGCCTAATATGATATAATCATCCATCATACAATTGCAAATGCATAAACAACAAGCTTACAAGGAAGGGATCTTTCCACGAGTCAATATTACCTTAATTCCATTTAACATTCTTAAACACAGGATTTAACTCCCTTCTGCTCCCTGGTGTCCCTGTAATCTTTAAATCATATATTTTGTATTTTTTCTTTTCTAAGCTTGCTATACTTGATCAAAACACTCTTCATAAGAACTAACCAAAGGACGAAGTCTATATTAAACTTTTTTGAGACTTCCTTTGTCAATGCAATTAATCTAAATCTCTTCACTTTAGCCTCAGGCAGACTCTTCAGACAAGGACCAAAAGCATCTGTACTGTTTGCCAAAATATGACAAGAACAATCTCTAGGTAACTTATTAAAACTCTTCTTTGAAACCTCTGGAGCCAGGCCCCCACAATACAAATCACCCTCAGCACCAATGTCCTCCATATTCCTATTACAATGGCCAATTAAGCCCACTTAAAGCATTCCACTGTTTTCCAAAGCTAAAGTCCCAAAATCCACATTCTTCCCATTCTTCCAAAGACATGGCCAGGCCTATTGTAGCAATATCACAGTCCCAGGTACCAGGTTCTATCTTAGTTAGGATTTTATTGCTGTGAACAGACACCATGACCAAGGCAAATCTTATAAAACAAATATTGAATTGGAGTTAGCTTAAAATTTCAGAGGTCCAGTCCATTATACTCATGACAGGAAGCATGACAGTGTGCAGAAAGTCATGGAGCTGGAGGACCAAGAGTTCCTAAAGTTGATCTGAAGGCAACCAGGAGGATACTGGTTCAAACTAAGTATTTCAAACTAAGCGTAGCTTTAGCGTGTGTGTGTGTGTGTGTGTGTGTGTGTGTGTGTGTGTGTGTGAGACTTCAAAGTCTGTCTATACAGAGATGTGCTTCCTCCAACAAGGTCTTATCTACTCCTGCAAGGCAGCACCTCCTAATAGCGCCACTCCCCATGGGCCAAGTATTCAAACATATGAGTCTATGGGGTCCAAACTAACACATATGGTTTATGAGAGTGAGCCCTTTTTCTTGGGCAACAAGAGGAAAAATATAAGATTTCCGACTATGCTTAAAATATATTATGGAATAAGAAAATCAGACTTAACTAGTCTGGTCCTGAAGGATGCTTCAGCAATTAGGAGTCATATTGCTCTTGCAGAGAATCTGAGTTCAGTTCCAAGGATGTACTCTGGATGGCTCACAACTGTCTGTTTCTCCAGATTCAGGGGATTTGATACTTTAAATCAAATTTTAAAACAAATTTTTAAATTTTAAATTTTAAAACAAATCTTAAGAGTTAATCAGGTCACATGAACTAGAAGTTAGAGCAAATATCATATTCTTACTTACAGTGGAGCCAATCAACTCAGAGATCCATCATCTGTGTTAACTGTAAAGTCCTCCTGTGTATGAACATGGGGGCAAATAGTGGAATACAGGAGTTGAATCCATTTTGATGCTCAAAAGACCTCCAAGAAGTCTGAATTACCTTATATTTGTGGAACATGTACATCAATAGGATGTACAACTATTCTTAGAAAATTATTTTACCCAGAGAAGCTTCACAGAATGTCATGTGTGATCTAAGCGAAGTCGGTGGAATGGGACCACTGGAGTGTGCTGTGGGGTGGCACTCTCTCTCTCTCTCTCTCTCTCTCTCTCTCTCTCTCTCTCTCTCTCTCTGGTGTCTAGCACAGTGTTTTATGAATTGAGAAGAGCAGTAGCAGCGATTTACTCTCAATTCCCAAAGAAAAGCAAGCAAACCTGGAATCGATTCTTTTGTGCTAGTTCAATACTTACTTAATGTTACATGTTAAGCAACAGGATTTTACAACTCACTAGTCCTTCACTTACAGAGAATTAAGCAATAAAAATCCATTCTCCTCCCAAATGCCACGAGCCACAGCCAGGCACTAATAAGTGAGTGGAGGTATTGAGTGAGTCAGTCAGCACATTGATTCCCTTTTTGCCCAAATATCTATTCCTTCACAATATGTGGGGACTTCTTAATAGGCTCCAAAAGTTCTTTCCTCTGACATTCTGTAGCCTCCTGCCTTCTTTTCCCTTCTCCCTAAGCTAGAGCCTCAACTCCCTACAGATGTCCATGTTAGCAAGTACCTTAAGTTCGAGACCTGTATGCATTGCCTGCTTTCCTTTACATCAGGGAATCCTCAAGTAGAATTTTACCTTCATGACATCCTTGTGAAGTACATACTATTTAATTTCTGGCAATGTGGTATCTGTTTAAGCTATGTATAGGTTGTCAATGTGTAGTAGATCTAAACACAGAAGCAACTGTTCTGGCCCCAGTCCTTGATGCATATTAGCCTTCCAGATACACTTCATTTCTGATAGTCATGTGAAAATAATCTAAGTTGTAGATGCCCAATGTTCATTCATAGTATCTCACCGCCATTTGTGGCCCAATGTTCAGCATTTAAGCACACATAGCCACAGGTAGAGCAATGATGGACTGCAGGAAGATTTGGCATTCCACAGTCTCTGAGACCATAATGTCTGCATTTCCAGAGTTTATAACAGAGTTCTAGAATAGTTCTGCTTTCCCCAGGATCAAAGAGAGAAAAGCTTGTCATGCTTCTGAAGAATTATGGAAGCAGGTCAGCCACACAATCCCTGGCAACTCTAACGAGGACCCAGCATTCAGAGTGGAAGGACAGCTATCTTTTAAATATGTCTTATCATGAGGCACTTTGTCAAAGGAGCCATCTTAACAGGGCAAGTTGGGAGACTTATGCGCCTTCATGAACCAATGATGAAGGCTTCACTGGTCTGCACTTCAGTTTTCAGCAGTCTCAATAAGGACCTATACCTGCCTGAGGTGTCAGGTCATAAAACTAATGACGAATATAAACATTGACTATTTTCTTACCTGATAATGATCTTGTATTTCAGCTCTAGTTTTGATTCTAAAAATGTAAAATACAAAATATGCTGAAATGTCATTTGTTTTGTTTCAGAGAACATCTAGATTTAAAAACAAACACAACACACAATATTCACACACATATGCATGTATACACTGAAATATGCACACATATGCAGAAAAACACACACATACACATGAGCACACACCCATACACACACACATGCACACACACACACACGCACACGCACACGCGCACGCGCACGCGCACGCGCACGCACACACACACACACACACACACACACACACACTATGAAAGCAAAAGAACACCAGCAAAAAACATTACGTGAGGGACAGGATGGTTAAGAAGGCAACTGGGAGCAAGGTACACAATATCTATGATGTCTTAATCAACTGTATTATTTTATACTGACTAAACGTTTATTTAAGAATGACAATGAAATTACCCAGTCCTTCCATTTCAACTCCCAAAGTAGCATTATCAATTACTACATTTTTTTCTTTAAAAAGCACATGCTGGACCCAGGCTAAATATTTATAGGCAGCATGCCATGTATCCTTCCACTGTTTTAGAAAACGATGCCCTCGTTTATGGAGGAGGATCAAAGAAGCTAAACAATTCTGCTACAGTCACTGAGCAGAAGCAGGATTCAGCCTCAATACTGAGAAGGTCCCAGCCCTGGGATGTTCGTTATCTTGCTAAAGTGCTGTGAGCCCTGGACTCTCTCCTGTAGTGTCTCACTGTAGCTCCTGGACTCTTTCTTGTTGCCTACTGAAGCTTCCTGTTTCATCTGAGCAGCCCTTCCCACATAGTGAATGGTATTTGATAAAGAATTGCTATTTTTTATATCGTTCACCTGTTTCTCTGATGCCAGCCTCATGAGCCTGGTATATAGCTGTTGAATACAGGGAAGGGGTAAGTTTTCCCTTCATTCACAATAGAAAGATGTGAGGCTGTGGAGTTTTATGAGGAGGAAAACTCTTTCACTTGCCAAGAATATCTTTGTTTTCTTTTTTCCTCACCTGTGTTTACTTGACTTAGTTCTGTTTACTACATTTGAGATTTCTTTTAAAGTTAAACAATTTCATATGCTCCACTTAGTGTGTGTGTATATATATATATACCATGCACTGTCTTAAGTTCATGTGTAAATAGCTCCTTTGATCGTTGCAGTTCTAAATCATGGCAGCGCTCCATTTACTGTAATATCATAGATGAGTAAGCTGAAGCGCACCAAGGTCATGCTAGGCGTGCAAGTCCATCAGCACTGTAAGCAGTAGGACCCAGATTGCATGTGTCATAGCTCTAACACAGCCTTTGGGTTTCTGGATCACTGCATTAGAAGATTCTGAAAGGTCTTTTTACTCTCACTTAAGTTGGTCTAAAAGCAGAACATTCTAGAAAGAGATGAGTTGGTATTGGGCAAAGAGAACAAATGGAGGTTTGAGGCAGCTTCGGCTGATCTCTGATCACCATATTGTATGACTCTAATCCATGAGCTGCTGCATCTTGAGTGAGGATACAAGGTGTGGCCTGAGCCATGTTTAAATTCATCCCTCTGTCACTTTCCCATCCTTAGGACCAGCGTCTGATATGTGGTAGGTTGGTAGTAGCAGTTAATGAGTGGGTGAATGAATGAATGCATTCCTCAGGGCAACCTCATCATATCCCCATGTGGTTTCAGCAATGGGAAGTTATTGTCTCCTTTTATTACCAGATTTCTGCCCCCAGTTGCCATAAACTTAGCAAAAAGATGGTGACTTTAAGGTTCTGAAAGCTGGAAATCCAAAATGATTTCACCAGAACTTTGTTGCTTCTGGTATCTGCAGGGAAGGTGTGGTGGGGGGACCCTTCTTATCCTTCGTAGCTTCTAGAAACTGTCTGCCCCTAGGCTGTTAAATTCTCTCCACCCTCCATCTTCAAACCTGTAACACATCACTCCCACTTATCATGACTTCTCTCTGGTAGTTATGCCTTCCTTCCTTCCTTCCTTCCTTCCTTCCTTCCTTCCTTCCTTCCTTCCTTCCTTCCTTCCTTCCTTCCTTCCTTCCTTCCTTCCTTTCTTATGATTATAGTCACCCCTAGAACTCTGTTGTCTCACACAGGTAATCCAGGACAACTCTCTATCTCAGAAGCCTTCATCAGTCATATCTACATAGCTGACAATGGTGATTCTACCTATTTATAACATGGCTTGGGTCTTAATATGTAACCTCCTATACCTTATTTCATTGATTTATTCCTTTATTCATGCAATTTCAATCTTCATAATGAGGTATAAATGAGCTTGTTTACAGATGAGTGTTATATGACCTTTTTAATAAAGAGCTCCCATAAATACCTTGGATGTGGAATAACTCCAGCACTTGAGGACAAAAGATGTCCAAAATACTTCAAGGGAGATCTAAACCACTTATAGTTGAGGAAGTATGAGTGCTATCGGTACCACTTAAAGACCTGTCAAAATTGAGAGTAGGAGAACAGAGGAGAAAGACTATGCTGGAAAGCCATTGCAGAATGCTATTCTCTGGGCATGACACTACTATCACCCTCTTGAAATGAAAACACTCATGAGATGGGAATGAACACCTCATGAGACTAAGCACACTAATCCTCCCTTCAATGAGTGGTAGCACTTAAAAAGATGGGTCTGGCACATTAGACCCCTTTCTCTAAAGTCACTGTGTAGTTTGCCTTCCCCACCAGAGCAGTTCCACAGAAGAGGAGCTAAAAATAGAGCTGTGAGTCTCAGAGTCCCATAATATTGTTTCCACAATGCCTAAGCCTCAAAGAGAAACTATTCATCATTCCAAGAGCCAGGGAAAACCTTAACTACATATCAAGACAGTTACCAGCATTGGGATGACATATATGTTGTGGTGAAAAATGTTTAGCAAGCAAGTATGGCTATCATGTGAAGGGTTTCAGGTATAGCTCAGGGGTAGAGCATGTGCTTGGCCTGTGTGAAATTCTGGTTGCAATCCCATCCTGAAAAAATAAAACTCTTTAAAAACAAAGAAATGAGACCCCCAAATAAAACACGAAGTCAGTTTGAGGAGTGAGAAGCACAAGAATCTCAGCAGATGCTCAGAATGGAGACATCAGGAAAGGATCTGGAGAGGTGGGAGACAGAATAAGAGAAATTAGCAAAATTGAGTAACATGGAGAAAAAAATGACTGAAAAAACACTATGGACAGGGTCTATGAAATTAGAGCAGAGATCACAGTGTTTATCACGAGACCTCTAGAAGGAGAAAGAGCAGGTTAGGAAAATGTATTTGAAGAAATACATAGGTCAAAAATGAATGGACCAAAAAAAAATAATAATGTGGCAAAGGATGTGTATCTATAAATTCTTTTTTTAATTATTTATTTTTATTTTCTATATTCTTTGTTTACATTCCAAATGATTTCCCCTTTCCCAGTTCCCCCCTCCCCATATGTCCCATAAACCTTCTTCACTCCACCCATTCCCCAATCACCTCTCTCCTTTTTCTCTGTCCTGGTACTCCCCTCCAATGCTAGATCAGGAACAGACAATCCCACACAGGATAAGTCACAGAACATCCACATCTGGACAAACAGCCACATGTTTAGTTTTTATTGACTCAGAAGATAGATTTTGACCACAAAGAGAAGCTTCCTTTGAAAAACAATTTGTTCTTTGAGATGTTCATACATGCATACAACATATCTTTAACCTATCTATCCTCATTTCCCTCCTTCATTATCTAAGGACCCCCATCTCATAACCTTTAAAACTTCATGCCCCCTTTACAATTATTTATATTAAATAATTAATATTTAATTCACTGAGTTCAAGAAAAATGATTGTCTCTTTTTTAATGTTTTTATTCGATACATTTTTTTATTTACATTTCAAATGATTTCCCCTTTTCTAGCACCCAACTCCCCAAAAGTCCCGTAAGCCCCATTCTCTCCCCCTGTCCTCCCACCCACCCCTTCCCACTTCCCCGTTCTGGTTTTGCCGAATAATGCTTCACTGAGTCTTTCCAGAACAAGGGGCCACTCCTCCTTTCTTCTTGTACCTCATTTGATGTGTGGATTATGTTTTGGGTATTCCAGTTTTCTAGGTTAATATCCACTTATTAGTGAGTGCATACCATGATTCACCTTTTGAGTCTGGGTTACCTCACTTAGTATGATGTTCTCTAGCTCCATCCATTTGCCTAAGAATTTCATGAATTCATTGTTTCTAATGGCTGAATAGTACTCCATTGTGTAGATATACCACATTTTTTGCATCCACTCTTCTGTTGAGGGATACCTGGGTTCTTTCCAGCTTCTGGCAATTATAAATAGGGCTGCTATGAACATAGTAGAGCATGTATCCTTATTACATGTTGGGGAATCCTCTGGGTATATGCCCAGGAGTGGTATAGCAGGATCTTCTGGAAGTGAGGTGCCCAGTTTTCGGAGGAATCGCCAGACTGATTTTCAGAGTGGTTGTACCAATTTGCAACCCCACCAGCAGTGGAGGAGTTTTCCTCTTTCTCCACACCCTTTCCAACATCTGCTGTCTCCTGAATTTTTAATCTTAGCCATTCTGACTGGTGTAAGGTGAAATCTCAGGGTTGTTTTGATTTGCATTTCTCTAATGACTAGTGAAGTTGAGCATTTTTTAAGATGCTTCTCCGCCATCCGAAGTTCTTCAGTTGAGAATTCTTTGATTAACTCTGTACCCCATTTTTAATAGGGTTGTTTGGTTTTCTGGAGTCTAACTTCTTCAGTTCTTTATATATATTGGATATTAGCCCTCTATCTGATGTAGAATTGTTGAAGATCTTTTCCCAATTTATTGGTTGCCGATTTGTCCTTTTGATGGTGTCCTTTGCCTTACAGAAACTTTGTAATTTTATGAGGTCCCATTTGTGAATTCTTTATCTTAGAGCATACGCTATTGGTGTTCTGTTCAGAAACTTTCTCCCGTTACCAATGTCCTCAAGGGTCTCCGCCAGTTTCTTTTCTATTAGCTTCAGAGTGTCTGGCTTTATGTGGAGGTCCTTGATCCATCTGGATTTGAGCTTAGTACAGGGAGACAAGGATGGATCAATTCACATTCTTCTGCATGCTGACCTCCAGTTGAACCAGCACCATTTGTTGAAAAGGCTATCTTTTTTCCATTGGATATTTTCAGCCTCTTTGTCGAGGATCAATTGGCCATAGATGTGTGGGTTCATTTCTGGATCTTCAATCCTGTTCCATTGATCCTCCTGCCTGTCACTGTACCAATACCATGCAGTTTTTAACACTATTGCTCTGTAGTATTGCTTGAGGTCAGGGATACTGATTCCCCCAGACTTTCTTTTGTTGCTGAGAATAGTTTTAGCTATCCTGGGTTTTTTGTTATTCCAGATGAATTTGATAATTGCTCTTTCTAACTCTGTGAAGAATTGAGTTGGGATTTTGATGGGTATTGCATTGAATCTGTAGATTACTTTTGGCAAAATGGCCATTTTACCTATATTGATTCTCCCGATCCATGAGCATGGGAGGTTTTCCCATTTTTTGAGGTCTTCTTCCATTTCCTTCTTCAGAGTCTTGAAGTTCTTGTCATACAGATCTTTCAAATGTTTGGTAAGAGTCACCCCAAGATACTTTATACTGTTTGTGGCTATTGTGAAGGGGGTCATTTCCCTAATTTCTTTCTCAGCCTGCTTATCCTTTGAGTATAGGAAGGCCACTGATTTGCTTGAGTTGATTTTATAACCTGCCACTTTGCTGAAGTTGTTTATCAGCTGTAGGAGTTCTCTAGTGGAATTTTTTGGGTCACTTAGGTAGACTATCATGTCATCTGCAAATAATGATAGTTTGACCTCTTCCTTTCCAATTTGTAACCCTTTGACCTCCTTATGTTGTCGAATTGCCCGAGCTAGTACCTCAAGTACAATATTGAAAAGATAAGGAGAAAGGGGGCAGCCCTGTGTAGTCCCTGATTTTAGTGGGATTGCTTCAAGATTCTCTCCATTTAGTTTGATGCTGGCTACTGGTTTGCTGTATATTGCTTTTACTATGTTTAGGTATGGGCCTTGAATTCCTGTTCTTTCCAAGACTTTAAGCATGAAAGGATGCTGAATTTTGTCAAATGCTTTTTCAGCATCCAACGAAATGACCATGTGGTTTTTTTCTTTGAGTTTGTTTATGTAATGGATTGCATTGATGGATTTCCGTATATTGAACCAACCCTGCATTCCCGGGATAAAGCCTGCTTGATCATGGTGGATGATCGTTTTGATGTGTTCTTGGATTCGGTTGGCAAGAATTTTATTGAGTATTTCTGCATTGATGTTCATAAGGGAAATTGGTCTGAAGTTCTCTTTCTTTGTTGGATCTTTGTGTGGTTTTGGTATCAGCATAATTGTGGCTTAGTAGAAGGAATTGGGTAGTGTTCCTTCTGTTTCTATTTTGTGGAATAGTTTTAAGAGTATTGGTATTAACTCTTCTTTGAAGGTCTGATAGAATTCTGTACTGAAACCATCTGGTCCCGTGATTTTTTTGGTTGGAAGACTTTCTATGACTCCTTGTATTTCTTTAGGCGTTATGGGACTGTTTAGATGATCTATTTGGTCCTAATTTAATTTTGGTATTTGGTATCTGTCAAGGAAATTGTCCATTTCCTCCAGATTCTCCAGTTGTGTTGAGTACAGGCTCTTGTAGTAGGATCTGATGATTTTTTGGATTTCCTCAGTTTCTCTTGTTATATTTCCCTTTTCATTTCTAAGTTTGTTAATTTGGATACTTTCTCTGTTCCCTTTGGTCAGTCTGGCTAAGGGTTTATCTATCTTGTTGATTTTCTCAAAGAACCAGCTCCTGGTTTTGTTGATTTTTTGTATGGTTCTCTTTGTTTCTACTTGATTGATTTCAGCCCTGAGTTTGACGATTTCCTGCCTTCTACTCCTCCTGGGTGAAATAGCTTCTTTTTGTTCCAGGGCTTTCAGGTGTGTCATTAAGCTGGTAATGTATACTCTCTCCATTTTCTTTTTGGAGGCACTCAGGGCTATGAGTTTTCCTCTTAGCACTGCTTTCATTGTGTCCCATAGATTTGGGTATGTTGTGTCTTCATTTTCATTGTGTTCTAAAAAGTCTTTAATTTCTTTCTTTATTTCTTCCTTGACCAAGGTATCATTGAGTAGAATATTGTTCACTTTCCACGTGTATGTGGGTTTTCTGTTGTTTTTGTTGCTATTGAAGACCACTTTTACTCCATAGTGATCAGATAGGAGGCATGGGATTAGTTCCATCTTCTTATAATTGTTGAGGTCTGTCTTGTGACCAATTATATGGTCGATTTTGGAGAAGGTACCATGAGGTGCTGAGAAAAAGGTATATTCTTTTGCTTTAGGATAGAATGTTCTATATATATCTGTTAAATCTAATTGGTCCAAAGCTTCAATTAGTTTCATTGTGTCCCTGTTTAGTTTCTGTTTTCATGATCGGTCCATTGAGGAAAGTGCAGTATTGAAGTCACCCACAATTATTGTGTTAGGTGCAATGTATGCTTTGAGCTTTAATAAAGTTTCTTTTATGAAAGATGGTGCCCTTGCATTTGGAGCATAGATGTTCAGGATTGAGAGTTATTCTTGTTGTATTTTTCCTTTGACCAGCAAGAAGTGTCCCCCAGAGTCTCTTTTGATGACTTTGGGTTGAAAGTCAATTTTATCTGATATTAAAATGGCTACTCCAGCTTGTTTCCTGAGACCATTTGCTTGTAAAATTGTCTTCCAGCCTTTTACTCTAAGGTAGTGTTTGTCTTTGACCCTGAGGTGTGTTTCCTGTAAGCAGCAAAATGTAGGGTCCTGTTTACGTATCCAGTCAGTTAGTCTTTGTCTTTTTATTGGGGCATTGAGTCCATTGATGTTTAGAGATACTAAGGAATAGTGATTGTTACTTCCTGTCATTTTTGACGTTATTTTTTAAATTTGAATGCTTAACTTCTTTTGGGTTTGATGAAAGGTTACTATCTTGCTTTTTCCAGGGTGAAGTTTCCCTCCTTGTATTGGTGTTTTCCTCCTATTATCCTTTGTAGGGCTGGGTTTGTGGATAGATATTGGGTAAACTTGGTTTTGTCATGGAATATCTTAGTTTCTCCATCTACGGTGATTGAGAGTTTTGCTGGATATAGTAGTTTTGGCTGGCATTTGTATTCTCTTAGAGTCTGCATGAGATCTGCCTAGGATCTTCTAGCCTTCATAGTCTCAGGTGAAAAGTCTGCTGTGATTCTGATAGGTCTTCCTTTATATGTTACTTGGCCTTTTTCTCTCACTGCCTTTAATATTCTTTCTTTGTTTAGTACATTTGGTGTTTTGATTATTATGTGACGGGAAGTATTTCTGTTCTGGTCCAGTCTGTTTGGAGTTCTGTAGGCTTCTTGTATATTCATGGGCATCTCTCTCTTTAGGTTAGGGAAGTTTTCTTCCATAATTTTATTGAAGATATTTGCTGGCCCTTTAAGTTGTAAATCTTCACTCTCATCTATGCCTATAATCCTTAGGTTTGGTTTTCTCATTGTGTCCTGGATTTCCTGGATGTTTTGGGTTACAAGCTTTTTGCATTTTGCATTTTCTTTAACTGTTGAGTTCATTTTTTCTATGGTATCTTCAGCATCTGAGATTCTTTCTTCTATCTCTTGTATTCTGTTGTTGATATTTGCATCTCTGTCCCCTGATTTCTTCCCAAGGCTTTCTATCTCCAAAGTTGTCTCCCTTTGAGTTTTCTTAGTTGTTTCTACTTCTGATTTTAGATCCTGGATGGTTTTGCTTAGCTCCTTCACTTGCTTGTTTGTGCTTTCCTGTCATTCTTTAAGAGATTTTTGTGTTTCCTCTTTCATGACCTCAGCCTGTTGACCAAAGTTCTCCAGTATTTCTTTAAGTGTTTTTTGCGTTTCCTCATTATTGGCTTTTGTATTCTCCTGGATTTCTTTCAATGATTTTTGTGTTTCCCTTGCAAGGGCTTCTAACTTTTGATACATTTTCTCCTGAATTTCTTTAAGTATGTCCTTCATGTGTTCCTGTACCAGCATCATGACCAGTGATTTTAAATCCAAATCTTGTTTTACTGGTGTGATGGGGTATCCAGGACATGCTGGTAAAGGAGAATTGGGTTCAGATGTTGCCATATTGCCTTGATTTCTGTTAGTGACGTTCCTGCGTTTGCCTTTTGCCATCTAGTTCTCACTGGTGTTAGTTGGTCTTGCCAATGCTGGACTCACCAGTGCAAGCTGCCCCTTCCTAGGTGGCCTCTGGTTCACAGCTTACCTCCTGCACTGCCTGGAGACAGGGTGCTGTTGGCCAAGCTGTTCAGATCCCGAAGCAGGCACCTGAAGGCTCCCGCTGGGGCCTGCTGAATTCACCAGAGCACACCAACTTCTCCCTGGTGGCCGCCCGGAAGCCCCTCTTGCCTCTTGCAGGATCTGGAGATGTGGTGTTGCTGCCCAGGCTGATCTGGATCCGGAAGCGGAGAGATCTGAGTGCTCCTGCCAGAGGCCTCAGCACTGGAACCTAATCTCCATGCCATGGGAGCAAGCTGTGTGCTCCCAGACTGCCTCTGGGTGCACACCAGGTCTCCCACACTTCCTGGAGACCGAGTGCTGTGGCCCAGGCTGTTCAGATCCCAAAGCAGGCACCTGAAGGTTCCTGCTGGGGCCTGCTGGATTCACCAGAGCACACAGACTTCTCCCTGCTGGCCGCCCAGAAGTCCCTCTTGCCTCTTGCAGGACCTGGAGATGTGGTGTTGCTGCCCAGGCTGATCTGGATCTGGAAGCAGAGAGATCTGAGTGCTCCCGCCAGAGGCCTCAGGACTGGAACCTAAGCTCCGTGCCACAGGAGCAAGCTGCGCTGTGAGCTCCCAGACTGCCTCTGGGTGCACACCATGTCTCCTGCACTTCCTGGAGACCGAGTGCTGTGGCCCAGGCTGTTCAGGTCCCAAAGCAGGCACCTGAAGGCTCCTGCTGGGGCCGGCTGGATTCACTGGAGCACACTGACTTCCCCCCCCCCCCAGCTCGATTTTCTCTTTTCTAACCAGCCACCAACTGCCAGCAACTCCTCAGCTAGGGTTAGGGTCCCAGGAGCGCCTCCCACCCCATGCTGGACTCTATTAGTGACTAGATGTAGTACAGGTACTAGATAGATATTACTGTGGGTTGATGTCCAATAGTTATGTCCTTTCCAGAGGATAACATTTCATAGACTACCCCCTTCTGCCAGCTCTTACATTGTTTCTAACCCTGTCTTCCACAATGCTCTCTGAGCCTTGGGCAGGAATGGAGGCAGAGCTACAGCTGAGCACTCTCAGTCACCTATATTCAGCACTTTCAACAGCACTGCTTCTTCATTAACCTTTACCCACCATGATGGGAAGCTTTTCTACAGTCTTAACCACTGAGCCATTGCCCCAGCTTGGTGTTCTTGTGGGATTCCCAACAGTGGAAGTGCCAGTGTCTCTGACTCTTTTGCCTGCTCATGGGCCCATTTCCTCATACTTGGTTGCCTAGTCTTATTGTAACTTGTTATGCCATGTTTGGTTAATGTCCTTGGGAGGTCTGTTCTATTTTGAAGGGAAAGGGAGGAGCAGTGAGAGAGAGAGACTGAGAGAGAGAGAGAGAGAGAAAGAAAGAGAGAGAGAGAGAGAGAGAGAGACTGGGGAGAATGTGGGGAAGGAGGAATTGGGAGGAGTAGGGGGAAGGGAAACTGCAACTGGGTTGTGATGTGTGAGAGAGGAATACTTTTTTTTAAAGAGAGTGTTCTGTCTGAGGGTAGGAGCGGAACAAATATACAAACAGTACATTATACAAATCTAAATATTTAAAGCATAGTTAGGTACCAAGAATGTTTAGACAAATGACATCAATAGGTTCGTCCCTATGGCTTATTACTTTCCTAGCCATGGGTTTTAACCATGTTTACTTTATCCAACATCAGTTCTCTTCTATGGAGCACTGCTCAGAGTCAATCAATCAAGAGAGTCGTTGGTTGTCCCAACAATATTGCCATGATTACATCAATGGGCACTTACTCCCTGCCTGTCAGATCAGGACTGTAGCATGCAGACGTCAGCCCTGAATGAGATAATTGTTCATACTCTTCACATGCAGTTCATGTAGCGCCTTCTAACCTGTGAACTGTAGCCAGAAAGGAAAGTTCCTTGCTCAATTCCAGATGGGTTTCTCTGTGCCCTGCACCCAGTGTGTGGTGTCTTCTGCAACAGGGCCTTACCATCTAGTTACAATGAATAACCCATGGGAATGGAAGCAGCCTGTGGTGCTCTGGGTGCCTTTGGGACCTCTCTGACTGATAAGTAGTGGGAAATTAGCCCATGTTGGCAACTGAGATTTTAATTTAACCCACGTCTTTTGGAAGGAAAATCGTTCACTAGTGTGGGATAAGTTTGCTCAGACTCCTAAAAATTCTATGTCATTAGCTTACCAACAATTATAAGGCTTTTTTATATGCCTTTGGTTTTAACTGACCCAGCCCTAGCACTCTGTTCTCCTACCACCTTTATAAAGGCGTATACCTTTATGTCACCTCATTCTCCTGGTATTTTGTTTCACAGGTGTTCTATTATCTTCCTTTACTACACGTTTTAACTTAGATTGCAAAATCACAGGTTCTCGAGTGTTTTCTGCTGTCATAGCTCAGTTTGGATAAGCTCTCCTGGGGCCCCCACTTCCTCATTACATCATTCCCTCTGTGGACACTTATGCCATGACTATTTCTCCTGAAAATTTTCACTTTTCTTATCCTCCCTCTCCACTCACCCTTACCATCGGTGACATATCATTATTTTCCTAGCTCCTATTTATATTCCATGTTAAGCACATAAAGATTTAAACTAGGATCCTCATAGAGAGAGAATGTGTCTGATTTGCCTTTTGAGGCCCAGATGAGCTCAATTGTTTTTGTTGTTTTTGTTTTTCTGGTTTCATCCATTTACCTGAAATATTGTGATTTTACTTTGAAATAGATGAGTAATATTCCAGTGTGTATGTGTACCTCATATTCATTAGCAGTTTGTCAGTTGATGGGCATCTAGACTGACTCCATTTTCTGACTATTGTGAACACAGCAGCACTGAACATGGCTGAGAAAGTATTTCTATAGTAAGATGCAAAATCCTTTGGTATATGTACTGGCTGGCTTTGTGTGTCAACTTGACACAGAAATAGGAGCTTCAGTTAGGGAAGTGCCTCCATGAGATCCAGCTGTGGGGCATTTTCTCAATTAAGGATCAAGGGGAGAGGGCCCATTGAGTGTGGTGCCATCCCTGGACTGGTTGTCTTGGCTTCTATAAGAGAGCAGGCTGAGCAAGCCAGGGGAAGCAAGCCAGTAAGAAACATCCCTCCATGGCCTCTGCATCAGCTTCTGCTTCTGCTTCCTGACCTGCTTGAGTTCCAGCCCTGACTTCCTTTGGTGATGAACACCAATGTGGAAGGTATACGCTGGAATGAGCTTTCCTCTCCAATTTGCTTCTTAGTCATGATGTTTGTGCAGGAATAGAAACCCTGACTAAGACAAGTATACTTCTGGGAGTGGTAGAGCTAGATCATGTGGTAGAATCATTTCTAGTTGTTCATCCTTTTTAATTCCTAAACTAATTTCCACAATGAATATGCCAGTTTGAAGACTCCCCAACAGTATAACAGGTTCTTGATTCCCCAAATTTATGCCAGTGTTTGTTGTCATTTATGTTGCTGAGGATGGCTATTCTGATGGTGAGATGGGAACTGAATGTCTTTAATCTGCATTTCTCTGATAGCTAATAATGTTTAATATTTTTAAAACATTTACTATGTTTCAAATATTTGAAAAAATTTCTGAAAAGAACATATCCCAGTTTATATTACCTTGTTGGGTTCCTTGGTATTTAGATTTTTTGTTTGTTTGTTTCTTTGTGCATTCTGGAAACTACTAGCTTGTCTCCAACACTGCTGGCCACAATTTCACTGAATTGGCTATCTCCTTTACTGCACAGCATTTTACATTTTATGTTTTATGAGGTCCCGTTTGTTAATAGCTGGCCTTGTTTACTGAGAGGAGCTTTATTTGCAAAGTCCTGACCTGTGCCCATAGCTGACATGTGCTCTCTATGTTTCCCCCTAGGATTCTCTCAAAGCATCAGGATGAGCACACCTTCATCCATTTGGAGCCCCGAGTTTTGTGAAAGATGAGAGGTAATGATGTAGTTTCACCTTTTTTTCTCTCAATAAATCACTTTTTTATTCATTTTGCATCCCAATCAAAGTCTCCCTACCTCTCTACCCAGTTCCACCCTTACATATTCCCCCTCCCAGCAGTATCCCTTGTCTGCAGGTTGAAATCCAGGTTTTCCGGTATCCTTTGTAGAAGATATCATTTTTTTTCCAATGCCTGTTTTTGGTACCCTTGTCAAAGCCTAGGGACCTGTATTTACATGGCATTTTCTGGATCATCTGTGCTGATCCATTGATCTAAATCTCTATTTTGTGTCTGTATCATGCTGGCTTTATTACTATGGCTCTGATGTAAAATCAATACATAGTACTGGTCTAACTGGCTGTCTGTATGTGGAAAAATTAAAATAGACCCATATTTGTCACCTTGCAAAAAGTTCACTTCCAAGTGGATCAAGGACCTCAGCATAAAACCAGATACACTGAATCTAATAGAAGAGAAAGTGGGAAAGAGCCTTGAACTCATTGGCACAGGGGGAAATTTTCTAAACAGAATTCCAATGGCTCATGCTCTAAGATCAAGAATTGATAAACGGGGCCTCATAAAACTTGAAAGCTTCTGTAAGGCAAAGAACATAGTCAATAAGATAAATCGGCAACCTACAGATTGGAAAAAAATCTTCCCTCACCCCACACCTGATAGAGAGCTAATATCCAAAATATATAAAGAACCCAAGAAGCTAACCACCAGAAAACCAAACAACCCAATCAAAAAATGGGGTATAGAACTAAATCAAGAATTTGTGACAGAGAAATCTTGAATGGCTGAGAAGCACCTAAAGAAATGTTCAAAGTCCTTAGTGATCAGAACATGCAAATCAAAACAACCCTGAGATTCTACCTTAAATCAATCAGAATGGCTAAGATCAAAACGTCAGGTGACAACACATGGATGTGAAGAAAGAGGAACAGTCCTCCATTGCTGGTGGGATTGCAAACTAGTACAACCACTCTGGAAATCAATCTGGAGGTTCCTCAGAAAATTGGAAATAGATCAACCTGAAGACCCAGCTATACTACTCTTGGGAATATACCTAAAGGATGCCCCACCATGCCACAGGGACACACATTCTACTATGTTCATAGTGACTTTATTTGTGATAGCCAGAAGCTGGAAACAACCAGGATGTCCCACCACAGAAGAATGGATACAGAAAATGTGGTTCATTTACACAATGGAATACTACTCAGCTATTAAGAATGAGGAAGGACATCCTGAGCTTTAATAGATGGAACTAGAAAATATCATCCTGAGTGAGGTAGCTCAGACCCAAAAGGACATGCATTGTATGTACTCACTAGTAAGTGGATATTGGGGGGGGAAAGTACAGAATACCCAAGATACAGTCCACAGAACTCATAAAAGTCAAGAAGCTGAAGGGCCCAAGTGAAGATGCCTCAGTCCCACTTGGGAGGGAGAAGAAAGCAATAACAAGTGGGGAGGGAGGGAGGGAGGGAGGCATCTGGGAGGCAAAGTGGATAGGGGTGGAGGAAGAGGGGAACCTGATCTGGTGTTCAGTGAGGGAAAAGGGCTGAAGCCCTGAGGGCCAGCAGAAAGAATAGAAACAGGCAACCTAGGGAGGTAGGAGGTTGGGGGGGACCCTCCAGAATGCACCAGAGACCTGGGAAGTGAGAGACTCTCAGGAATCAAAGGGAGGGACCTTAGATAAAATTAGACTTAGCCTCACAGTAGGGAGAGGGAACTTATAGAGCCCAACCCGAGCAGGAAGACATTCCAGACAGGGCATCAAATGAGGGAGGGAGTTGCCATCCTACAGTCAAAACTCTGGCCCATAATTGTTCCTGATTGAAAGAACTACAGGAATGGAAATGGAGAGGATCCAGAGGAAAAGAAGGTCCAGCAACAGGCTCAAAGTGGGATCCAGGTCAAGTGGAGGCTCCAAGGCCTGACATTATTACTTAGGCTATGAAGTGCTCACAAAAAGTGACCTGTCATGACTGCCCTCCAGAAGATGCAACAAGCAGCTTAAAGAGTCAGATTCACAGATATTTGCACCCAACCAATAGACAGAAGCTTCTGACAGTGAAAGAAGCTGAGGAGGAGCGAGACCCTGTAGGAGGACCAGCAGTCTCAATTAATCTGGACCCCCAAGATCTCTCAAACACTCGACCACCAAAAAGGCAGCATACACTAGTTGATATGAGGCTCCCAACACATATACAGCATAGGACTGCCTGGTCTATGTTCAATCAAAGATGATGCACCTAACCCTCAAGAGACTAGAGGCCCCTAGGGGTTTAGAGGTCAATTGGGGTGGGGGTTGGGGAGATCCACTCAGAGACAGGGTGTGGGGAGGAAGTATTAGATATGTAACAGTTGGAGGGTCGACATGGGTGGGAAGAACAAAATCTGGAGTGTAAATAAATAATAAACTATCAAGGAAAATAAATTCATAAGTTTGTCAAAAGCATCTCAAACAATCTATAATGTCCAATGCTAAAAAGATCTATTCTCTGTAAATGAATACATCTGTTTAACAAAACTCAAAAACATCCGAAAGAGTTATTTTTTTTTTTTTTACATAGACACAGATTTTTTTTTCTAAAAGCTCTACAAAAAGGCGATGGAATTAAAGTAGCCAAAACGGTTATGGGAAAGAGGAGAAAAATGGAAGGATGCATCCTTTCTCAAGACTTACCATGTGGCCATAGTATTCAATGCAATGAGGTACTGGTGGAGAGACAGAAACACATCAATGGGAAGGGAAACAGAAATTCCAGAAATAAACACATGTGGGAATGGGCAGCCTTGTCCTCCTGCACGTGCAGAAGCCAATCAACAAGACAGTTCAGCTTTCTGAACTAACCTCACTGGAGCACTTGGATGTACAGCCAGACAAGCACAGGGGCCTGCTCTACCTTAGTCACACATTTTGTATGTTACTTTATTTAAACTGGAACATATATTAGACCAAAAAACTTGATGCTGTTTTTAAGACAGAAACATGGAAAACTATGTGGGATATAGAGCTAGCCAAAATAATCTGAGATTCAACACCAGAACAGCAGCCTTCAGGAGCAAGGGGGAAAAGATGAGACAGAGTGGAGCAAACATGACTTGTATATCTAGTAAAGAACTAGCGTCTGAATGTATAAAGAGCCCAAGGCCTTCAAGAGCACAATGACCAAACACAAAAAGGGTTTTCACTGAGATGACTGTGTAAGGGACAAACCAACCCAGCACAACATGTCTGAATTCTTAGTCAGTAGGGAAGTACAGATTTGAACAATTGAATAGAATAAATGAGCACCTCAGAATGCATACATTTAATCTTAATATTAATACTATGTGATGAAGATATAGACAAATTAGAGCACTCACATTTTGGGGGAAGTTTAAAATGCTACAATCACTCAGGAAATCATTTTAGTGATTTCTTTTTAAAAAACTAATATACTAAAATACCATATGATCCAGTAATTATATTTGTGGGCACTTATCACAGAGAAATAAATCCTGGTATTCACATAAACCTGACACATGAAAGTTTATAGCAACTTTATTCACAACACCCCACTTAAAATTGTCCAGATGTGCTTTAATGGGTGACTGGAAACAAGCTGTGACTTGTTCAGACCCTTGAATATTATAGTACTTAGTGGTCCCAATAAATAGTTTTTATACTCACACTATGTGGGTGGACCATGAGAGAGTCACACTGAATAATGAGAAGCCATCATGAAACAGAACAGAACATGTTGTGAGAGTCTATTTAAATAGGATTCTTGAAATACCAATTTTATAGAATTGGGGGACCAGTGAGTGGTCACCCAAAGAAGAAGACGGTAGAAGTAAATGGGTACAATAAGACACATGACAGATCTCATAGACTTGCAAGTTCTGTGTTACAGCTATAACTATGCAGCCCTCGGTTTGCATTATTAAACTGTAGTTTTGAAAGATGATACTATTGGGGGAAATTATATAAAAGATATTACAGGATTTCCTTTATATTGTTTTATAGTCTTAAATAAACCTGTAATTGTTTCAAAATAAATGTTTAGTACCAAAAATTTTTTATAGAAGCCTCCACATAATTAACAGGAAAAAAAGAAAAATGACACGATGTCCTAAATTTAATTAACCAATTATCAGAGGATAGAAGGGAGTCAAGATGACCAGGAAGTTAATGAGTATGGGTTATGGGATAAAAAGAATGGATGATTGCTTCACTTTCAAGTGTTTGCTAAGTGTATATAAAAACTGTAAGTCCTATTGGTCATGGGGTAATGTTTATGCATGAAGTTTCGGCTGTTATTCTCAACCAACCCAGAAACAGCTACTTCTTACGGCCTGCCTTTCATTCCAGACCTTTCCCTGCCCCTTATCCAGCCTTCTAGCCCATCACTTGCATAGGCTCAGCACATTCCCCCCAAATCTTATGAAAGTACTCTAAGTTCTTGGTCCAGGTAATACTTTTCAGCTGCTGCCTAGCCCTGTTCCTTATTCTAGATAACTAGAAACCCTTTATTTCTGAGACCACTGTGCCTCTGTAGTTTGGGCTTAGAAACATCATTAAGTTCAGAACAAATGGTTTTAGAACAGCATATTCTTTGGGACAAAAATAAAATCTATTTAGAGCCCAGACTCAAGGAGGCCTAATCTCATACTGTCCAGATAACCACAGTGTTTCTATCTTTCTTGCCTGGAAATGAGAAAAAAGATCAAGCTTGGCTTCCAGAGGCTTCCAGAATTTGAAGTCAAGGCTTTTCTGCATAGACTGTCTTGGAACCTTGATGGAGTAGAGGCTGCGACTTCAGTAAATTGAAGGGCTAATACAAGATTCTCTTCGAGAAGGTGACAGGTATTTGAATGTGATTTCTAAAATCAGGTTCTAGTAAAAATGTCTGCTAGAGGTTTTATGGACTGAGAAAGAAATGTCCTCCATGGACCCATGCATTCAGAGCCTAGTACTAAGCTGTGGGCAACATTTTGAAAGGCTGTGGAAACTTTGAGGTAGTGTCTAGATGAAAGAAATAGGACACTAGGGAAAGGCCCTTTGGGGTATTTTGTTCCTTCTCACACCCCAATCTCTTCTGATTACTCATTGGGCATAAGGTAAATAACTCTCCTTCACTACAAGAAAATAATTCTCCATGTTATTTATATGACAGCTCACCATAGTGACTTGATATTACACAATGAGGTGCATCTGTTCTGTTGTGAAAGTCAAGCAGGTATGAAGAGCAAAGTTATGAAGGGAAAGGCATGAGCATCAGCAGTGACTAACAGTTGAGATGATCTCTTCAAACAACCTAAATAAGGGCCATGTCAGCTAGAATCTCAAAGAATGCTTTCTATACAAAGAGAAGCAATAGTTTTGGGGAAAGGGGGAGATGGTATTTTTGTAATTCCACAAGCATCTTCTAGAAGCTGAAATCATCATAAACAGATAGGCAAGGTCCTCATTTCCAAGCTATAAAGTTGGCTGACTCTGCTGGCTGTGTGCTTCCTCATGTGTGAGTATAGGAATCAACTACACTTTCAAACACATGACTTCAGGACATGGCAAACTTGAAGATAGAGACTACAGATTCTAGTGAACACATTCTACGATGTGTCTGCATCTGTCTTCCCCAGTCACACTCAATCACCACAGTCTGACTTCAGTCCAGATCATTTATTAGCCCGCTTAGTACACAGAGAAATCATACAAGCAGAAGCTACTGGAGACATATGTAACTGACTGGAGAAGAAAAATAAGTAGAGAGGACCTTGGAGAAAGGTTCTAGCACCACAGAGGCTCAGCACTCAGCTCTCAGCACTCAGCACACCTTAACAATGAAGGCATTGGTGCTTCTTATGGCCTTGGCCAAGACCTCACAGTGGTCTTGGTATGAGTGGGATGAGAATCATATCCACAGTTTTGAAACCAAGGCCAATGAAAATCTCAGAAAGGATAAGTCTGCCTGCTTTTAAGCAGGAAAATATAAAAGACTTCAAGTATTTAAAATAGAAGGACTCTGGCACTGGATTGTTTTGCCTAGATGATAGAGGAGTGGAGACCCTATATGGAATACATGGCAACCCATACAAGCAAAAACAGGAGGTTGTTATACTGGAGAAAGAGGAGAGAGGAAAGGGGAGAGGGAGGGATGGGGAAGGTGGCAGAGGGAAGAAGGGGTCAGGGAAAGAGAGGAGGTGGGGAGATTATGTTAGAAAAGTCCAGAGACCTTTGGTACAAGACAGACCCTAGGCAGATCTTTCCAAAAGCAAAAACTCCAAGGAGAATATGCAGCCTTTGCCCTAAAAACCATTTGAACCAAGGAGAAGAGAGTGCCGGGATTTTCTTCTTGCTACTTGCTTTCTTGCTACTGTATGCCTTGGCTAAATCCAGTTAGAATCTAATTGTCATGTAAGCCACTGCACAAGCAGGCTCCATCATAATACAGAGCAGAGAAAGAAAGCACAAGAAACCAATATGATGGTAAAAAAAAATAAAAAGTCCAGAGCTGCCTGCACATTTTATTGATGAGAGTCTTTTGATTGCAGATTGATCATAGATATACCAGCACATTGGCAACAGGACTCAATAACAGAATTCTTTGAGTCAAGTACCCAGTGATAATAAATACTATCAGCGCCATGTGGCAGTCAGAAAGAACAGCAAGGCTAAGACTGTGCAAGCTCGAATGGCTTGCCTGCAGGTTGTACTCCTTGTTAGCTGATCTAAAATCTGTCTAGATCTAATCTGTCTAGATCTGATCTGTCCAGATCTGATCTAGAAAAGGTGGATCACAAACTTGTTGGCTTTCACCTCTTAGGAAAAGAAAGCAAAACATAAAGCAAAAAAACCCAAACACAAACAAAAGCCACAAGGCATGCTTCCCACAGGGTAAATAAATGTACTAAAAGACTAGTTTTTTAGAGAATAGATACTGATGTGTGTAGCTAAGAACGATCAATCTCTGACATACAGGCACACAAAACCATGCCCATTTTTATTACTGTATAATTTGAATACATTAAATACAACTTTATGGCACATATTTCTAGGAGCTTGGACAAATGCATTTGTTAGGTAACAGATACCATGAATGAGATTCCAAACTCCTCTATGACTCTCACAGCTTCTGTGCTCCTTTAGAACAAGCCCATCACCCAAACCCTGGCCAGGATTCATTTATTTACTATCTCCAAAATTTTGCCCATTGCCACAAAATGGACTCACTAAAGCTTGGTTCTTCTCACACATAGCATAACGCATGAATACATAGTAGGGAGTTTAGGGATCCATGCTACTTACTGGGCATGTATTTGAGCATTAATTCATCCTATCACTAAAGGTATTTGTGTGGATACATTTTAAGATCTAAGTGACACATTTTTGTCATCTAGTTTACTTTAAATTATTTTCTTCTTGATGATGTCTATGTGGGCATATCTGGGTGTTGTTATATACACAAGAGTACAGATGCCTATGGAAGTCAGAGGAGAATCCAAGGGAGCTGGAGTTACAGCAGAGTGTGAACCCCCTGATGTGAGTAGAGAGAACTAAACTCAGGGCCTCTGTGAGAGAATCAAGTTCTCAACCTCTGAGCCATTTCTCCAGTTCCCATTTCCTTAGCTTATAGTTGGGAATAATAGTAGTGTCTATCTACTGGGCATGTTGTAAAAATTAAGTAAATTCATATGCAGTTTGTGATATAGCTCTGTTATAGAACACTTGCTTAATATGTGAGAGTTTGACTCCCAGAACATTAGAAAACAAAATAAGGCAGAACAGGGTAAAATTAGGCAGCATCCTAAAAGGCTTAGAACTTAAGCTAATGTCACTATGATGATTACATTCTCTACTGTTTTAGGTGATGTTTTCATTGAATATCAGGACACCGCCAGGGCCTGTGTGAAGTGGCAATGAATGAAATGAATGAATGAAAGTGGACCTCTCAATAAGTGACATTTTACAGGTGAGACTCCATTATTCTGACTCTTTTCTCCTTGATATTTTGAGTATCTGATGCTGTCTCTCTTCTCAGCTCTTCTGCTGGTTTCTCGTAACCAAGTTTTCTTTGGACATCATATCTCTAAAAGGCTCCAACATCGGGAGCATGATCCAGTCCTGATGGAGTAGATGTATTGGTGTCTTTGACCAAGATGATTGTCTCAACCTAGCCCATGACTCAGGCCTTCCCTAGAGGGATCCTCCTTGGAATTTTGCCAGAGTTACCCATCTGCTGAAACCCCAGTCTCCTCGGATTCCCTTTTGGCTTCCACAGACACATGCACCTGCTTTGTTCCTCTATGTTCCTTGAATTGTTAAGTTTCAAACCTGGATTTTGCAGCTGTTGTGTTTTCTTGCAAAAGCAATGGCCTCACCAGTGAATTAAAGTCCACATGAAGGGAAGCACACTTTGAATGAGAAAAGGAGATTTTACAAAATGAGCAGCAAGCACTGCTGAAAGGACCTGTGTTCTAGCTATGCAAACAAACACGTGGTTTGGGTGCTCCTTTTACCTATAATAGCTCAAATTAGATGTATTTAGCTATAACCACAGGAATCCTGACAAGTAGAATCGTGGGTAATAATCCCAAATTGTGGAGAGCAATTATATAACATCAGGGAAAGCTAATACACTTTATAATTCTTACTAAGTTATAAATGTTTGATGCCATGAAGGAACACTTAAATCAGACCACAAAACACCTGAGGCATCCTGAAGTCGCTGGTAGGTAAGCATACCTTACATGCTTGAACCTTATATCTCAGACATCCCACAGCAACCAGCCAAAATGCAATTGCAGTCACTGGGTTTTGTTTGTTTGTTCAGTTTTTTGAATTGTTTGTTTTTTTGCTATAAAGGAACATATGAACCTCTTTCTCTTTGTAGGTCATTAAAATCATATATACGATGTAAACAGATACAGCAGAAAATACACTCAACTCAGATTACAGTACCACAGACAGAACTATAGTAAGCCACATAGCTTTGAGTTGTTATGGTGTTCTCGGAATTTCAGCTTTCCTAGACTTAGTAGAACAGAGTGATCAATAAATTATTATTATGATGATGATGATTATTATTTAGGTTCAAAATTGGTCTATGGTTAAAAGAAGGAAATATAGAAATATTTGGGGACTTTGAAGAGTTATATAGTCTCATATGTGAGTTAGTTTCAAGTATCTAATTGCAATGGTATATATATATGTGTGTGTGTGTGTGTGTGTGTGTGTGTCCCTCAAAGTTCCAGGATGTCCTAACTTTTGGAGGTGGGCCACAGTGGGAGGGCCTTACATCACTGGGAGCATGTCCTCAAAGACAGGTCTGGAAACCCAGCCCCACCTCCCTCTCTCTGCCTTATGGCTCATGATGTACATTGTTTGACTGGGCCATTAGTTTCCTGCTTGATGTGCAGCCTCCTCAATGGGACATAACAATAGGTTCTCCAATCCTATTGCATCTTCCCTATAGCATCATGTCTGAAGCCTCCCAAACCAGGAGCTTTTCTTCTAAAGGATAATTATCTGATATTTACTATAATGAGACGCGCAGTAACACACAAAATTTTATCATATAAATGTGCATTCATTTTTCTTAGAATAACATGATTACCTTATTCTTCATGATGAATAAAGGCCCATTGTGTATATAAGCCATCATTACATGTATCCATCAATTTGTTGTTAGGCGCATAAACTTATTTGTAACTCTACTGTAGTAATACTGCAGTCAACATGGATGTGAAGATATGCCAAGGACATAGTAGCTTTCTCTACCAAGAGATGTAGTGTCACTCCCCCTTGAATTTGGGCTACTCTTTGTGGCTTGCTCTAATAGAATTTGGTAGAAGTAATATATTCTAGTTCTGAGCCAAGACCTGGCAAGGGCCTGAAGCTCCCTACCTGACTTGGGCTTAGGTGAACACCCATCAATGGTTTAGGTTTACTGGAGGACAAAAAGCCCATTAGAGATAAACTGTATAAACTGACCTCATGCTAAGCCAGTGAGCTCCCAGATGCTTGTCCTAATACCGATCCCTACCCTGAGCCAGTGAGACCCACAAAGTCACTCTGTGAGTTCAGGCTATTTTGCCAACCCATAGTGTGACAAGCTACATGGAAGATTCTGTTTTATGGCACTAGGTTTGAGAAAATCTTCTCTCCAGCAAAAGCAGATGAATACATAGAGAGACAGAAGTCGTGGTCATATTGATCATATTGTGTCACTTTCCAAGGACGATTGTCTGAGTGTTAGCTCAGTCATTTATTCTCATGTGACCTTGGGTAAGTCATTCATATTGTCTTTCACCATCTTTAAATTAGGATTAATAGTCTAATTTACTGCACATGATTCTGAAGATGCATCAAGACAAAATCAATGCCTGGGAGCAGTATGGTGTGCCACAGTCGAGGTGATGACCTTGGGGTCTTCCTTGCAAAGTTGAGTGTTTATAGAGACTGTATAGATGTAGGTTATTAGTGTTATTATGCATGGAACAGACACATAATCGATAATAATGACACTATGAAATAAAATTTCTCAGACATGAAGGTGAAAAGATGATGCTGTAGACGGGCAAGCATGTGGTGCTGAACGTTGTAGTCTTCAAGGTATCATGAACGATGAAGAACGATGAACAAGACAGTGGTAAACATCTCAGATGTGGACACAAGAACACTTGGACTTCACGAGACCCACTATGTTCAGAGAATAGCTAAGAGGCACTCTCTACTCCATGTGTTTCCCAAGCCAAAGAGCTAGAAATGAAAAGTTCCCAGGGCAGGTGATTATTGAGGAAGTGGGGGATGAAATAACACTTTGCACAGTTAAGCCTGGTTCCTGTCAGCACCCAGTAAGGTTTCGCAAAGTCAAGTCTAGGTACCACCAGTCACATGCATCTTTGCAGGGCTTTTCAGTCACCTGTGATGATGTAGCCTCCAAATCGGAGGCTGCCAAATGTTGTGTACTCTCACACAATAGACAGGGTGAAAGTATACACAGGGTCACCACATTAAGGGCAGTAATCCTAAGGAGTTCTCTGTTCTCATGGCTCAGTTAATTCCCCAAAGCTATACTTCTTATCACCACTTAAGGGACAGGACTTTAGCCTTTCTTTCTTTCTTTCTTTCTTTCTTTCTTTCTTTCTTTCTTTCTTTCTTTCTTTCTTTCTTTCTTTCTTTTTTTGTTCTTTCTTTCTTTTCCTCCCTCCCTCCCTCTATCCCTCCCTCCTTCCCTTCTTTCCTTCCTTCCTTCCTTCCTTCCTTCCTTCCTTTCTTTCTTTCTTTCTTTCTTTCTTTCTTTCTTTCTTTCTTTCTTTCTTTCTTTCTTTCTTTCTTTCTTTCTTTTTTCTTCCTTCCATCCTTTCTTTTCTTCTTTTTTCCTTTCTTCCTTCCTTCTCTCCTTTCTTTCTTTCTTTCCTTCATTCTTTTCTCTTTTCTTTCTTCTGTCTTTTCTTTTTCTTCCTTCTTTCCTTTCTTTCTTTCTTTCTTTCTTTCTTTCTTTCTTTCTTGTCTTAAAAATCTTATGTGAATGTTTGCTTGCATGCATTTATGTGCTCCATATATGTGCTTGGTGCCCACTGAGGCCAAAAGGGGGTGTCAGATCCCTTGAAACTGGAGTTATCAGAGGTTTTAAGGAACATGTTCATGCTGGGAACCAAACCTAGGTGCTCTACAAGAATAGAAAGTGCATTTAACCTCGGAGTTATCACTCCAGTTCTTTCAAATTGGAATTTTAATGAGACCAAAACATTAAGTACTTAAGTGTTAGGGACTCAGAAAAGACTGCATGGGTCTAAGGACATCCAGTCATTTCTTGATTAAGAGTCTATTGACTCTTTAGTTTCTAATATTAGAAAGATTGTATATGTGGGTAAAGATACAACAGTACAGCCTCTCTGATCCATCATTTTAGCTCATCACTCAGCAACATTGTGATTTGGAGCAAGTCTGGATCTATAAACTTACCTATAAAAAAGAATCATAATAATGGAACTAATAATAATAAATTCTTGGGTGGTGGTGAATATTGAATTCATATGTGCAACCTGTGCAGAATCATATGCGTATACTATGACTTGATAAATATATCCATATTCTTTTATATATTGAGGTATACTCTTTCCTCAATATGAGATGTTCAGAGCATGAGAAACTGCTGGCTAGTTTTTGTCAATTTTGAAAGAGGGAAAATCAATTGAGAAAATTCTCCCACAAGAGTGACCAAATAGCAAGCCTGTTGTGCATTTGCTTGACTGATGATTGACGTGCAAGCTGGGGGAGCAGCTCACTGTTGGCAATGCCTTCCCTAGGCAGGTGGTCCTGGGTGCTATAAGAAAGCAGGGTGAGAAATCTATGGGGAACAAGCCCGTAAACAGCACTCCTCCATGGTCTCTGCTTCAGTTCCTGCCTTCAGGTTCCTTTCTTAAGGACTTGGCTTGGCTTCCCTTAATGATGCCCTGTGATCGGAACATGTAACCCACGTAAACCCTTTCTGCCCCAAGTGGCTTTGGTGATGGTGTTTTGTCATAGCAATATTAATAGCTTCACAGAGATCCATATTACAGGGTGGTAAGAACCAAGTGAATATTTGGGTAAGAAAGTACAGATATATAGGGGTTCACTGATACAGACAGCAGGGAGAAATGACAGGACAGTACCCAGTGGAGAAAGGTTTATCTAGAGAGACAGCATGGACACTCTTTAGCTATATCCTGATATATAGAAGATTAGAGACACAGTGAAGAAAAAGCATGCAGAGGCACTGAGGAACATTTTAAAAAGAACAAAAAGTTACCAAGGGTAGTTTAGTGAAAGAAAAAAGAAGAGGGATGTGAGGAGAATTAGAGAACAAGAAGTATGGAGTTTATACGAGTTTTGGGAATATCATCTGATTAGAAGTTTCTTTGTGAACTCTGTAGAACACATTCAAACTACAGATGCCACGTAGAATGACCAGTTGGAAAGTTATTTTCAGTCTTCATTGTCTCCTCGCTCACCAACAGCCCTAAAATACTATATGTAAAAGAAAAATTGTCATGTCTGTGGGGTAGGTTAGTATCTCTGATAAAATGTTTGTGAACAAGATAATCAGTTTCCTTTAGCTCATGGCCAGTATACAGAAAAGGCAGAACAAGTGTCCATGCAACTGAAGATATTGCCCTAACAGGATGCATTTAACACCACTCGCGGAATTCACAGATTCCGAACTGAGCCCAGAACCTGGGTTCTCTCTTCCTTTCCTATCAGAATAAAATATGCTTCCTTCTGATTCTTTTTCTCTAAGACTATTGACCCCAAGACTGAAATGCCAATCACCTTCTGAGACCCAGAGGGAAAGAATCAGTTGTGTTGATTTCAGCTACTCTATCCTTTCTTAATAACTCAGAATAGTTTTTGTCTGAATGTATCTGACTTAACTGTACAAATTAAGTGTTCATTTACAGTGCTGTTTTAACCCCAGAAGACTCTGTCTGAAACTTTCCAGTAAGTATAACCTTGTTTGCAAGCAATTCTAAAGAAAGAAAAAGCAAAGCTTTCCAGATGCTAGTTCAGTCCTTCTCACTGCATACTTACATACTACAATTAACATGGAAAAATACTGAACATGTGTTTGGACTTCTGTTAAGACTCTGTTGCTGGAGACACTATGTATTTGAATCACAGAATGTGGAGAAAGAGCATGTTGGTACTGACCCAGAAGCTTTATTTCTACTGGATAGATTTTGTAGTACTGGAAAGTGTTATACATGCTGTTATGTATGTATGTTATACATGCATATGTATGTTATATATGGTTTACATACAAAAGAAAAATGTAATCACAAATCTTACATAGTCATGAACCCTGTGAGTTACAACAATATCTGTTCTGTCAAGACATGCCTACTGGTGTAATAGTGACATGAACATCAGTGAGTAAACACCTGCCTTCTTACTGTATCCAAATCCTGCTCCTCAAGATAAAATCCATACCCAGCAGCATTGTTGGGCAAAGAAGACGTGAGGCCACAGGTTCTAGGAGAGAAGCTACTACTAGAATTCGTCTCCATGGATATAACACTTAACCAACTCTTAATGACTTATCATTATACCCATAGGTCAATGAACCTCTCACCTCTCATCAAACAAACTTCTCTTTTCTGTAGATGGTGATTAACACAAAGATCAACAACTGGCCAAGGTACAGAAAGTAAGAGACTATGGAGTTCTCAATTCTAAATGGGATATTTATGTCACATCCCTCATCCCAAGGTCCAGGGACCATTATAAAAGAGGGAGTAGAAAGACTTTAAGAATCAAAGATATCAGATAACAAGGAACGTGTCTTGCAGACACAAAAGGAAGCTGCACACAGTATCTAATAGAGATTGTGACATCATGCACAAGCCCTCTGCAAGCTCAAGCCAAATGCCAAGATGGAAAGTAGAGTTAGCCATGAATTCGTACACCTCTCCAAGGAGCTATGGACAACTGCTAACTGGTGGGAGAGAGAGAGAGAGTCAATTCTCTTTCAGAATGTTACCCGTTGTAAATGTGCTAACCCCTGGTAAGCCAACTGTTCACGAATATATGGGCAGCACAAACTAGACTTGATAAGTGGAAAAAAAGGAAGACCGAAGCTTGGGTGGAGATGGAAGGACATTTTTGTTTTTGGGGAGGAGTTGCGGAAGTGAGTAAATAAGATAAAAACACATTGCCTGAGATTCTCAAAGAACTAGTCAGAATAAATCCTGAACTAGTCTGAAAAAAATACCTTTTCTCATTCTCATTGACATTTTTGGGTGAATCCCACATGTGATGTTACATTAACATTGGCTTTTCATATTTTAAAAATAAAAAAAGTTTATGTGTGTCTTGTAGGTTTCTAGGAACAAAACTAACTTTATTTCAGCTCAAAACTCTCAGTTTTTAAACTCTGACAATAAGAAAGTCAAGCAGAAACTCAAGGCAGGAACTGAAGCAGAGACCATAAAGGAATGCTTCTTACTGGCTTGCACCCCATGGCTTACTCAGTCTGTTGTTGTCATTGTTGTTGTTGTTGTTGTTGTAATTTATATACAACCCAGTACCATCTGCCTAGGGTGTTGGACACTGCCCACAGTGGCATGGTCTCCCACACATCAATCCTTAATCAAGAAAATGCACTCACAGGCTTGCCTACAGGTCAAATTTATGAAAACATTTTCTTAATATTTCTTCTTCTCAGATGATTCTAGCTTGAGTCAAATTGACCTCTCTTTATCACATAAACAGGAAGGTCAGAAATCAGCCTTAGGTGTTGTTCCTAGGGTATCATTGGCCTGGCTTTTTGAGATAAGGTTTCTTACTAGCCTGTAACTTCCTGATTAGGCTAGGCTGGGTGGCCAGTGATCCCCCAAATTCTCCTGTCTCTACTCCATCAGTGCTGAGATGACAATTACTTTACCATACCTAGTGTCTTGTTTTCACATGGGGTCTGGAAATTGAACTGAGAACCCTGGATTTTAGCAGAAATCACTTTACCAACTGACCTATCTCACCATGCTTCTTGTTCTCCACTGACATTCTTTAACACTAATAGAGGACATTTTGAAGATACTAGAAATTAAGACTGTTTTTTTTGTTGTTTTTTTTTTTTTTTTTTTTTTTTTTAGCTATACCATTTTTTTCAGAAGAGATTCACAGTGGCATCATCAAGTACCAGTGATGCCAAAAATTAATGCAAGTTACAAGTAGGGTAACTTTGGTGAAAGAAAAGCTGAGAGGTATACATAAAGCCAAAGTCAGAGTAAAGTTAAGATGCTGCCACTGAACCCTGAAAGCTAGAAATGAGTAAAGTAAACATTTGACCTTGAGCTTCCTAAGGGAAGTCCACAGTTTTTCTGTTAGTTACAATACCTGTGAAATTGAGGCAAGCCACTTTTCCAGCAAGAATAGATGCATCCTTGGCATAAGAATCCAATTGCAATTTAAATAAAATTGTTCATAATAGAAATTTTTGTTTTTAATGATGATTGCCAGCAGGATGTAAAGTTATCCCACTAAAACACAATTTGTGAGGAGGAGGCAGTTCTTCAGGAGTCTTTGCAATATCCTTTAGATTCTTACTGATTGGCTTTGTCTAGACAGATAGTCCCAAATACCCCAAATCATAAATAGTACTTTAAAAGTAACCTCTGTATGGCTTTTCTTCATTGTGGATCTGCTAAATTCTGAGCTACTGGCATCTTTAAAATGTGTAGCTCCACTGAGGGCTAATTGAAGTAGTCCCATTATTTATGGGCAGAGACTATAATGTATTGCTAACGAAACTATATGCTAGGATATTCACAGAACTATGACATCACTTAAAAGTACAACATATCCTTATTATTAAGGAGCACAAAATTGTGTGCTATCTACTCAACTCTGCATGTATTTGCATAAATCTGTATCCATTTTTCCAATTTTATTTTGGTTTCCAATAATTTTTACAATTATACATAATTATAACTTCTTTAATCTCCTTATTTCAGCACTCATGTGTATACATGTGCACACATTCTCACAGAGGTGACAAACATGGGTTTAATACCAAGAGATTACCTTCAATAAAATCGCTGAGTTAATATTCTATTTGTAAAGTTCTTTGTTCATACAGAGGTAATGATGATTTCTGGGAATGATAAAACTAGAGAAAATAGCTAAATAAAATATCTTTTCCCTCTGGAAAAAAATGTGTAGCTCCTATGATTACTAGTTAAAAACTTTGTACTGCTAATTATAGAATGATGCCCCCAATGGCTATGCAGAGGGTATCAATATCATTGTGTGTGCGCTAGAAGGCAACCGTTCTTCAGGAACATGTAACTAGAGTAGGGCCTCCTAGAAAAGGCAATATCTTCCTCATCCAGTATGAAAAGTGAGTGATGGAGTCTCTAAATTCTGCTCTGTGTGGAAATAATAAGTGCTGACCAGAAATACCACTTAGGTGGATGTTATCAATACCACTACTAGTCAAAAGAAAGCTAAAGCCTTCAAAGAACACCTTCATATGATTAGCTCTCAGTAAAGAATTGAAGTAAGAATATATAAATAGTTATTGATTATGGTAATTGAGGAATGACAAGGATAAGCTAAAATCATAAAACAAACGGTCTGAAGTACAATTGTTTACTAAAGAACAAAGATGGTTTAATGAGTCCTATGGGAGTTTTCTGTGTGCTCTCTTTGAAGTGTGGTCTGAGGATCTTCTCTGAGGAACTGAGTAGAGAGGGCATAAGATAATGTTAGGGCACCTAACTTGTGAAGTTGATGTTAAGACTGAATGTAGTCTCCAAAGGAGAAAAGTTAAGAAAAGTTGAACAACCATAGTTACTTTCTGTGGGATTTTGTGGTGTTTCTAATAAGAAAGCTCAAACTCACAAAGTGATCCAAGTTTTAGGAATGGTCAGAATGCAGGTATGGAGCATGTCCAAAGCATGATGAAACCTACAAAAACATAAAAGAATTTGGGAATGCCTTTCCGAGTCATGTATAAAGCACAATAGGGATAAGTAGGCACAGTCTAGAGACTGATCATCTAGTAGAAGTTAATGGAGTAGTAAAAAAACTAATACTCATATGTCTATAAACATATCAACATTCACAAGTCTAACGCAGAAATTCTAATGAGTCAGTACTGATTACTATTTACTACAAACTAAAACAAGTGTTCATTATAGATTATTATTCATTACAGTGGCACTAAGAATGAAAATGATGAAGGTTATACCAATAACAATGATAGTCATGGTGAGTGGTGCTGGTGCTGGTGCTGGTTCTGGTGCTGGTGCTGGTTGGTAGTAGTGAGATGACTGGTGGTGGTGGGGATAAAAGATTATAATGGTGAGTAATGAGGAGATAGTGGTAGTGACTATGGTAATGATGTTGATCATAATGATGGTAATGATACGACTGTGATGGTAGTGGTGGTCGTGTGGTGAAAATCATGGGTGATGATGGTTGTGGTTTTGCTTCTCTGTGAGTCTGCTATTCCTGGTGACTAAAAAGAGAAATCCCCAACCATTTCTCACTCCTGTACCTCTTGTGCTCCTGATGTCTGTGATATTCTTTTCTGCCCTGCCCTATTGGATGTCTGGGTTTATGTATGCCTTTGCTCACATCTTTCCATCTTTACTGTTATTGCAGGTATAATATTATAGCATTTTATTTTAATAAACATTCAACCTCTCCTCTTGCCCACCACCAAGCAGAGATAGTGGAAAAGAAAAGTTATTAGGATATGGGGGAAGTAGACCTGTTTAGCAACAGTTCTTTGGGGAGCGAGATCAATCTTCTTTGTCAGGAGTTCAGTTGTGACTTGCTGTATGACCATCAAGTTCAGCCACACAATTGTCACTTCAGATCTCTGAACAGCCCCAGCTATTAGGAGTCTAAATATCCTTCAAAAGAGGATCTGTGTCATTTTACTGTGGTAAACCACATGGCCACTCCTAGTGTGTGTGTGTGTGTGTGTGTGTGTGTGTGTGTGTGTGTGTGTGTGGTGTGTATCCACACCCATGTGCATGTTATATGCATGAGCAAAGAGACAAATGAGTACTCTTTTCTCATAAGTATCCTCCATGAACAACCCTATCTGTCTGTTTTTTCCATCATAGCATGAAGCTGGGGCCACATGAGTTTTCTACTTTCCCAGAATTGAGGATAACATCAGGATGCTGCCGTGTCTCTGTACCATTGTAGCTGTGGAATCAATTGCCTGTGAGGTTGGAGTATCATGTGAAGAACCAGGTGTGTACTGGCTAAGCAAAACAACAAACTGGAAGTGAGGGCCAGGTGACAGTGAAATGCATCTTCAGGATGGAGGGCAGACCCCACATGTGTTTATCCCAGGATGATCTGTAGCCTGTGTCTTCTTTGAAGATAGCTTGTGTATATTCCAGGTTGTTTGAAACTTTCCTTTCTGAGTTTTCTCTCTGAAGCCAAAGGACAAGCAGAGAAATGACATTTTCTTTGGCAAGATCAATTTGAAGTTCTCAGCAGGAGCTTAGATTAATCACCTTCTAAGAAAGACCATTGTCACAGGCAAAGGGGCCAGGGACTCCATTGATTCCCTCCCCACCATATATGAATAGGTCTTCTTTATCTAACTAAAGAGGTAGATTGTCACATGTCCCTATATTCAGCCCCTAGTACTTTGAACTGCCTGCGGCTTCTTTGACCCAGAACAACAAAAGCATGCAAATTCTGTCTGCCAGCTCTGGGAACAGATAAAGCCAAGGTCACACATTTATTTTCCCATATGGGCCAATTAATGTTTCTTCTATTCAATGAAGCAAAGTGGCCCTCATCACTGAGTCTCCACTGTGATGAAGCCTTGTGATAATCATAGAGAAGGAAGAGATGAATGACACAGTCTTTTCCTTGGAGAATGTAAAGGAATTATGAGGGAGAGAAAGAGATGAATAAACTGTCATAGTAGAGCAGTGTTAAACGTGAAGATGGATGATAGAAAAAGGAATTTGGAGTGACAAAAGGGAGGCAGGAATAGAAAGGGGACTGTTGTTTCTTACCACCAAAATGCCAGTTATGTTGGGTGGGAAAGGATAGGGCAGGGGCTTTCTAAATAGCCAGAACAGGCTGAGTTTACAGGGACAGAAAGTGTTCTTTATGCTGTAAGTATGCAAAAAGACTGACCTTCCTAGCTGTACCTTTTCATGTGCGTCAGTGAGTTACATGGCATTCTGAGGCCCTGTGGCACTCAGAGAAGCTGGTGAAAAAGGCAAGTTACTGTGTACCAAACTTGTCACTTGCCCTTTGTGGACAAATATGTAGGTTGAGCATCCTTTATCTGATATGCCAGGGACCAGAGTTGCTTTCACACATGATTTTGGATTTTAGCATCTTCTATACATCTAACATATCTTGGTTATAAGGCTCAAGTCTATATTCAAAATTAGTTTACATTTTATATATGTGAATTTCATACACTATTTAATATGATTTTTTTTGCATGAGCAAAAGTCTAGTGGTATGGAATTGTCTATTTATAGAGTCCTGTAGATGTTTTAAATGTTTGAGATTTAGGAGCATTGCAGATCTGTGGTTTGAGTGCAGCCATTCATATATGTAGTACCAGCATCAAAGAGTAAAGCAGGAGGAAGCTCTCATCCTTCACAGTTGCTTCATCTTGTTCTATCTCAGTCATCTTTCCCAGGATTGTCTACAGCTACATTAAACCCAAGTGAACGGGTTGGCTTAACCCAAGCAATTTGGAATATGGGAGGGTTGATGTCTGTCAGCTTACTACAAACCTTTTCATATCTGGAAAGAGGGACTATTAATTAAGAAAACACCTCCATAAGATTACCCCATAAGCAAGTCTGTTAATTATTGTTGAGTAATGGATGATTGATAGAAGGGCCCAGTTCATTACATGAGGGCCTTCCCTAGGCACCTTCAGGTTTCTGGGTAGTAAAAGAAAGGCTGAGAAAGCCATAAGGAGTAAGCCAATAAGCAGCAGTCCTCCGTGGCTGCTGATTCAGCTCTTGCCTTCAAGTTCAAGCCCTGTAGGAGTTTCTACCCTGGCTTTTCTTGGTGATGGAATGTGATGTGAAAATGTAAGCTGAAATCAAGCCCTTCCTCCTCAGGTTACTTTTGGTCGTAATGTTTTATCACGGCAATTGGAACCCTAATTAAGACAGAAATTGGTAGTAAATTGCTGTGATAGATTTGGCCATGTCTTTGGGAGAGTTATGTTAGCATTTTCACTTTGGACTAGAAAGGCCACACTGAATACTCAGGACGTAGTGAGCTGATCTGTGGAAGCCTGGAGAATAAAAATTCCAAGAGTGACACAGATGATGGAAGCCTGGCTTGTGAGGATTCACAAGGAAGAAAAACCTCATGGCACCATTTGTGTGATGCTTGATATTAAGAATCAGTTATTCTGGTCATCTGGGTTGAAGATTTGGCTGAGATTAACAAGATACCAGAAGCACAAAAATGAAACCTTTGCTCTACGGGGAGAGTTGATGCTGGTCAATTGAGGCTGAAGAATCAGTTGTGATGAAGAGGAAACCAGAATTACTGGACAGAAACATGGACTACTTTCTCAGTATCAGCATATAGAAGCTGTAGTCCAGAGTGTGGCAGAGGCTGCATTCCATGCTGGCTGCCAAACTTGGTAATATATAAGTGTCTCCTAGGTTGAATTGGTTTTGAGTACATGAAAGAGTCACAAGAGAGTTGAGACTTGACACTGTAAAAGGCCCAGAGAAGCCAGTGATGGAGGTGCAGGCTACTTTATAGTAGAAGTCCAAGGACTGGATGTGATATAGAGAGAAACTAAAGCTTGACACTGTGTGAAGAGTCCCTGCAGAGAGCCTAGGTGAGGCTATTGGTAAAGGTAAAGTCCAGTAGCAGAGGAGATCCCAATATACTGGAAATGCAGTATCAAGGACCAACAAACAAGGACAGTATCAAATGTGGAGTGGAGCTTGCCTGAGACTGCAAACAAGCTCTTGGTGATGGCAGCCCCCCTGAAACCCAGAGGATCTTGCATAGGTCCCAGATGACAAGAACTAAGCTTTAGACTGTTGAATTTTGGTTGTGCTTTGTCTGTGATTGTGTCTTAAATCTTCCCTCCAGGAGTAAGAAAGTAGTTTTACTTTTTTACTTATCCACTTTAAATCCTGTTCACTGTCCCCCTCCAGTCACACCCTCCCACAATCCTTCCCCTATCCCCTCCTCTCCTCCTCTGAGCATGTGCTTTGCCTCTCAATGTTGCCCTACCTTAGCACTTCAAGTCTCTATAAGATCCTTTCTCTCCCACTGAGGCCAGACAAGGGAATCTAGCTAAAAGAACAAATGCCAAAGACAGACAACAGCTTTTGGGAAAGTCGCTGTTCTAAAAAGGGGCAACAGACAGGCAGCAGTTGTTTGGGACATACATGAAGAGCAAGCTGCACATCTGCTACATATGTGCAAGGAGGCCTGGTTCCAGTCCATGAATGTTCTTTGGCCCTGTGGTTCAGACTCTGAGAGTCCCAAGGGTTCATGTTAGTTGACTCTGTTGATCTTCGTGTAGAGTTCTTATCCCCTTCAGGGCCTGAAATCCTTCCTCCTATTCTTCCTTGAGAGTCCCCAAGCTCCATGCACTGTTTGGCTGTGGGTGTCTCTATCTGTCTAAGTCAGCTGTTAGGTGGAGCCGCTCAGAGAGCAACATGTTTCTGCAAGCATAACAGAGGATCATTAATAGTGTCAGGGCTTGGTGCTTGCTCATGGCATGGGTCTCAGGTTGGGCCACTTATAGGTTGGCCATTCCCTCAGTCTCTGCTCTATTCCCATACCCACATTTCTTGTAGACAGGATAAATTTTGCTTTAAATGTTTTGTGAGCAGATTGGTGTCTCTATTGATCCACTGGAGTCCCTGCCTGGCTACAGGTTCTGTATCCCCAGTATTGTAAGTCACAACTAAGGTCACCTCCACTAATTCTTGGGTGCCTCCCTTATCCCAGTCTCAAAGGACATATACAGTATGCACTCACTTACAAGTGTATACTAGTCATAAAAAAAACAGGTACCATGCTATACTCCATAGACCCAAAGATGCTCAACAAGAAAGGCCCAAGTGAGGAAGTTTGAATCTCACTTAGAGGGGGGAATAAAATAGTCTTAAAAGGCATGTGGAGGGAAGGAACTGGGGAGGAAGAGGATGGGGAGGGAAATGGGGGTTTGGGATCAGATTTTGAGAAGGACAGAAAAGATGGCTAGATGGCCATGAAAATAAATGGAGATCTGTAACTGATGGAGGTGAGGAGGTGGGGGCATCTCCAGAAAGTATGTAACTTATGTTTTATTTTACAGGAATGCACAGTTAAGAGAGTTTGGATATTTTAAAAAGATGTTGGATATTTAAAGATACTGAATTTTAAGCTGTTTGAATTTTTGAAGATTATGGGTTTTCTAAAATTAGAATGTTTTCTATTATGGTATAAATATTAATATGGAATCTTGGGGATAGACAATAAAGGAAAGGCTATGGCTAACTAAATAATGTGTTTGAGTGTCTAGCTAACAGGGAGTCAATTGAGTTGGATGGTTTTTGTTAACACAAACCTAGACATATCTGGAAAGAAGGAATATTAATGAGAAATGCTTCCATAACAACTCCCTGTAGGCAAATCTGTTTTGTATTATTGAGATTAATCACTGATGGGAGAGAGACTGGCTCACTGTGTGTGTGTTGGGAGGTAATTTCTCCAGGAAGATGGTCCTGGGTGATATAAGAAAGCAGGCTGAGCAAGCTATACGGAGTGAGCCAGAAAGCAGCACTCCTTCATCGTCTTCAGCTCCTGCCTCCAGGTTCCTTTCCTGCTTGAGTTCCTGCCCCCAACTTCTCTCAGTGATGGATTGTGATGTGGACATATAAGCTCAAATAAACCCTTCCCTTCTCGGGTTGCTTTTGGTCATGGTGTTTTATCATAGCTGTAGAAACTCTAGTAAGACAGGAACCTTTGTTGAATGCCAGTCTACATTGTCTTATGATATACTGTCCCATTCTCTCAACCTAAATGATTATTCAGAAAAGTGTAGTGTACCCTAAGATAAAGGATGGGAAAATAACCTCTAAAATTAAAACCACACCTCAGGGAGGAGAGGATTTTGTTGTCGGGTGGTGTATGTGATCTTGACATTGTAGTTAGATGTTTCGCAATTACTGCCTAAATGACTGCAGCCTTCACTTGCAGCTGTATGATCTGATTGCCACTAACTCAACTGAAGAGGCACAGAAAATGAAATACATGCAATAAACTTTGAATTTTTAGTATAAAACTTGCAAAATAGATTAGTAATTATCAAAGTGATTCTGTGTGAAAATGATAACACTGACATGATGTGCTAAGGAAAACACACTATTAAAGTTAATGTGACCGATGAATTTTACTTCAAATAACTGCTGGAAAATTTAACTCTGACTATGGGGCCTGTGTTGTATTTCTGGCAGCTACTACTGCCGATAGGATTAAAGCTAAGCTATTCTAAGCTGCTAAATTTGTGATAATTTGTACAAGGACAATAGGAAATTACCAGGTGATCCATATCTTTTTGTTTTCTACCCATCATGAACAAGTGTCCATGAAAGTACAGGGTCTATTATCCAGTCATTTAACCACACAGACCTGTGGGACTTCCTTAATCAATGGAACACCATTGTGTTCCTTGCTGCTTGCCTTTAAGAGTTTTGGAACATTGCCGGGCTGGAAGTAAGCCCACAGCTCCCAGTCAGTATCAGCAGCCACACACATGAGCAAATTGCCAACTCTAGGGTTTCTAGACCCAATCTGAGTCTTCCAGGTGAGGACAAAGATAACACAGTGCCAAGACCAGACACTCTGCAGTGCCTCATCTGAATCCCCCATCTCATCAGTGTCTATCAGGAAATGCAGCCTGTTTTGTGTCCAGGGATAGCTGGTAAACCACCAATGGAGCACTTGAAAAGTCACCTAGATTATTTCTTCAACAAGTGCCCAGTAAACTAAACCAGTCAGCCTTCAGAGTGGCAGGCGATAGATGCTCTCACTTTGTATATTTTTTATGTACTACTCATTCCTCCCACTAGACTTCTGAACTCCGCTGACTTCCTGGAAAGCCAAGTGTGTTTCATGTTTCCCCCTCTCTTCCCATCAAAAGACCATGCCTTATCATTTCTATTTTGGATAAATTTCCTTCCACGTCTGCCTCAGGGTTGATGCCAACACCTTAGGTCAGCTCATCAGCACCACTGGCCTTGACTGTTATGTGTACCTGTCCATATCTTTCAGTGGCTCTCAACCTTCCCAAGGCTGAGACAACACTGACATTTTAATACAGTCCCTCAATGTTCTGATGACCCCAACCATAAAATTATTTTTGTTGCTACTTTTTAACTGTAATTGTGCTACTGTCATGAACCATAATGTAAATAGTTTTGGAGATGGAGGTTTGCCAGAGGGGTCTCGCCTACAGGTTGAGAACCAATGGTCTCTCTGGATTCCTTACACTCTGAGAATGCAAAGTTTCTTTCATGTGGTGTTTAAAGCAACACTATTTTTTCTGTTTGTGACCCACTTTCACTAGAGAAATTTTGTGCACAACCCTGGGTATCTAGCTATATGAAACAGGTATATAAATATATACCTACTTATAATAAAGCATAAATTTATTTAAAATATTTTAATTTATATAAAAGATATCATTTATTAAAAATAAAAACAAACTTATACACTAATGAAAAGGATGATGTTGTTCTTTACATAGATAATTAAATCAGATAAATACTTGATACTAGGAGACATAGACCCATCTTTACTCTTCTCCTGAGTTGATCAGTATTTTGATTCTGAAGAAGTCAGCGCTGAGAAAATCACTTCACAGAAATATGTAGTGCAAAATGACAGGAGTTGTTTAAGGCCATTTCAGAGACTGTTGGAAATTCCAATTTATCCCAAGACCAAATTCACTAAGTGATGATAAAAGAATAGAAAATACAGCCTAACTCCAGCCTTCTAAGGAGCCCCAAACACTTCATATTCCAGTGCCCGCTCTTTGTGCTCTTTGTTAGAAACTAGGTAAAAGGGCACATTCCAGAGTTTGCCCTTTAAGACCTAGGAAAAAAGGCCTTGAATAGATGATCCTGGCCCCACAAGGTTACTGGAAATGAGCTAAGCTTATCTTGCTTCTGTAAACTGCTTACGCCATTACCTATCCAGAAATTCATGCAGCTATAGACTCCAAGAAAATAGGAAACTGATTGGTCCACTGAGTGCGGGCTCCAAAAATTTAAACTGATTGGCCTAAAATCTATGGAGTGGTATAAATCGGATTGTCTCGCATTTTGCGAGCTCTCCATGCTAATGAATGATTGGTTGGTAATTCGAGGGCTTTGTTGTGAACTTATAAACGCTGTCTCAATTCTGCCCTCAGGGTACACAGTCCTCTAGCCCTGTGTGGAACCCGGCATTCTGGAATAAAGAAATCCTCATGTTATTGCATTGAGATCATTTCTTGCGAGTGATTTGGGTGTCACCTTCCGAGGCATGGGGTGCTGGGCACCCTCGGTTTTGGGGGGGTCTTACAATGATTCATGAAACCAGCCAGAAACTCAAATGGTAATTTCTAAATTCAAATGTCCTAACACAGTATAATCCAGTGACACACTGATTTGATCCTGGCATATTAGGAATGATGATAGAAAATACACCAAGCCCTTGTTTTCCAAAACAAAACTGCCATGCTTCTGTTAAGAGCACAACCTTTGAAGGCCCAGTAGAAAGCCCCTGTTTTCTTATGTGCCAGAAGTACAGTCTGAACTTAGGTGATTCTAGTAGCCTTCATTGTTGTTGCGTGGCACGTTTGACATGCGCAGCTCAAAGAGTGTGTGTCCTACATACAGATCCAGTGCTCCAGGGATGTGCAGTGGGGGCAGGGAACACTTTTGATTCATTAACATGTTCAAGTTTTTACATCATTTTTTCCCCTCAATGGGGAGCATCAAAATAAACCTTGAATAAACTCTGCCAGACCCTAGCCAAGGAATTTCCAATTCCCTTAAGACTTCCTGTTCCATGCTGAAATTCAAGCTCCCTCCCACATCAAGGTCATTGCCTAATTCAGTCACCCAGTATCACTCACATGCTTATATTTTAAAGATAAAACAGCCTCATTTGGGCAAACAGTTCCAGGAAATGAAGATTACAGCCTGGCAGGTAGCCCCCTGAAGCTGTGTTTAACCTTGGAATTTTCTAACTCCCCTTTGTAAATCTCAATTTTCGTCCTGCCTCTTGGCAGACCCTCCACTTCCCACTGGAGAGAGTCTGCCCCTTGATGTGTGTGCTAATAAACACAGTCTCCTCTGGTGAGGTTACACTCTGCTCCCTTGTCTGCCTGTTGTCTTACATTGCTGCCTCAGAATTCTAACATCCAGTGCCAAGATCATACAGTGTCCACTGAGCCCTCCCATGGGTGGACCTCCCTTGTTCTCATCTGCTTGCTGACCTGAGACCTGAGGAGGGTTGGAATGGGCAATCTCTCTATCTCAGACAACCATTTCTTCACTATTTGTCTTCAACACTCTCTTCTCTCACTCTCCTCTGTCTTATTCTGATATAGTTTGACCTCCGGATGGGCGACCATTCTTCATTATATCAGACCCCATATCCAACAAATCCAAAATATCTGGATGCAGTAACTGTGGGACCTAATCTTGGGTGCACTAGTTAGGTCTGGGACTCTAGAAGCCACCCTCTGTCTTGTCTTGAGATTTGCTCCATCGAAAGTTCTAGGAACATTCTACCACTGAAAGATCTCTTAAATCATGGAAACAGAGTCTGAGTATGTCTTTCCTACTTTCCAGTCTTGTTCTTAGGCTAATCTGTAAGCTTAAATTTTCTCAACCCTACTTTAAATAACAGTTCTTAAATGCTTTAACTGCCCTTCTACCCACCACCCACCAGAGGTAGTGGGGAAAAAGGGTTATTAGGATATGGGGTAAGTGGACTTGTTTAGAAATGGTTCTTTGGAGCAAATTCTAACTACATTGTCAGAAAATCAACAGCTCAGTTCATAGGTCAGTAGTGGCAGTTCAATCCACTAGCAATCACTTCATGGATACACCAGCAGTCCAGTTCAGTAGTGTTGGGATAGCAGCAGCAGTGGCAAGACCAAGTAGGAACAGCCAGGCCTCAGCTGAATCAGTACATGTCAGCAGAAAGGAAGGGACCACGAGGGTCCTCAGGAAAAGTTCTTGGCTATGTTTCTCTCAACGAAGTGAAGATCAGTGAAAACATGAGACCAAGATGCGTTGAAAAGTTAGCTCTACAAGCAAGACTCTCTCACCATCCATTGAGTTTTTTTTTTTAATTTTATTCGATATATTTTTATTTACATTTCAAATGATTTCCCCTTTTCTGGTTCCCCACTCCCCGAAAGTCACATAAGCCCCCTTCCCTCCCTCTGTTCTCCCACCCATCCTTTCCCACTTCCTTGTTCTGGTTTTGTCTTATACTGCTACACTGGATCTTTCCAGAACTAGGGGCCACTCCTCCGTTCTTCTTGTACCTCATTTGAAGTGTGGATTATGTTTTGCATATTCCAGTTTTCCAAGCTAATATCCACTTATTAGTGAGTGAATCCCATGATTGATCTTTTGAGACTGGGTTACCTCACTTAGTATGATGTTCTCCAGCTCCATCCATTTGCCTAAGAATTTCATGAATTCATTGTTTCTAATGGCTGAATAGTACTCCATTGTGTAGATAAACCACATTTTTTACACCCATTCTTCTGTTGAGGGATACCTGTGTTCTTTCCAGCTTCTGGCTATTATAAATAGGGCTGCTATGAACATAGTGGAACATGTATCCTTATTACATGCTGGGGAATCCTCTGGGTATATGCCCAGGAGTGGTATAGCAGGATCTTTCGGAAGTGACATGCCCAGTTTTCTGAGGGACTGCCAGACTGATTTCCAGAGTGGTTGTACTAATTTGCAATCCCACCAGCAGTGGAGGAATGTTCCTCTTTCTCCACATCCTCGCCAACATCTGTTGTCTCCTGAGTTTTTAATCTTAGCCATTCTGACTGGTGTAAGGTGAAATCTCAGGGTTGTTTTGATTTGCATTTCCCTGATGACTAGTGAAGTTGAGCATTTTTTAAGATGTTTCTCCGCCATCCGAAGTTCTTCAGGTGAGAATTCTTTGTTTAACTCTGTACCCCATTTTTAATAGGGTTATTTGGTTTTCTGGGGTCTAATTTCTTGATTTCTTTGTATATATTGGATATTAGCACTCTATCTGATGTGGGGGGTTGGTGAAGATCTTTTCCCAATTTGTTGGTTGCCGATTTGTCCTTTTGATGGTGAAAGATCATTGAGTTTTATTTATACTCCCTCCAAACATCACATGTCCTCCATAGAAACTGCCTCACCATGTGTCTTGCTTCAGCATGTTAGTCAGTCTTAGCAAAACTCCACGTGAGTCTGTCTCAGCTGACATCTCTCTGCCAATTGGCCCAGAGCTCAATAACGCATGTAAGGTGAACCAATACATGCATGTTGTTAGCAAAGAATTGGTCATCACAGGTCTTTTTAAGTGCTTACTTTAGTAAAGCATCCTTTCACCTGTGTCCCCTTTAGCAAAATGTTCATGTATCTGCCTTAGCAAAATATCCTTTCACAGGCTTGATCCAGCATCAAGGGGAGTACCAGGACAGAGAAAAGGGAGGGGGAAAGATAGGAGAATGGATGGAGAGAAGAGGACTTATGGGACATATGGGGAGGGGGGAACTGGGAAAGAGGAAAGCTTTTGGATTGTAAACAAAGAACATAGAAAATAAAAATATATGTTAAAAAACATATATCCTTTCACTGTGTCTGCTTCAGGAAAATATTCCTTTACATGTTTGCTCCAGCAAAACATCATCTGGTACAATAGACTTTCCCAAGAACCCTTAGGTTTCACTTCACTAACCTAAATGAACTCCATTTGGGAGACCCCACATTGGCCAGATTTGTGTGGCTTTCAGTTCAAATCTGGCCTTAATAAAATCACCATCACTGGTCCAAATCCAAAACTTTGGATTTTAATATCTAAAGTGATCTAGGTAACCTCATAAAATGAAACAGGCAATGATATAAGCCTTCCCATATAACACCCAACTTATCTTAATGTTTCACATTCCTGCCATTCAGCTCACGCTTGCAATGGTTCAGAGGGCCAAAACTTAATTAACTTCTACTCCCCTCTCACAAAGGACTCCCCCCAGGCCTTAGGAAGTGAGCTACAAAGTCAAGATAAGGTCCCAACTATGTCAGCCTATAAACCAAGCCAAACAGCTGCAGGAACTGTAGAGTGGAAGCTACAACATGTACACCATCCCCTCCCAAGTCTTTATCTTACTGAGAACTCCTGCATCCTTGTAGCCTTGCCAGCCAATGAGGCCAGGACTCTACCTCAGAACTGCCACAGAAACAAGGAAAATGTTTCTATACAGGCAAGTTTTTCTGGGCCTGGGAGTCCCTCGGATTTGTGGTTTGGAGAGAGAAGAAAGAGAGAATCTCCACAGGACACAAATGCCTGCTTCTTTTAAGTGAGGTAGGGTAGTCTTTCTGCCTTTGGGACTCCTTTTTTAAAATTAATTATATTATATATTTACATCTCAAGTAAATATATAATATTTACAGTATAATATTTATAATATCCCTTCACAGTCCCACCTCCCAGAGTTCCCCACCCTATTTTCCATCCCCTTCACCTATGAGAGAGTGCCCCATCCTTCTAGGATATCAAGTCTCTACAGAATTAGATGCATCTTCTCCCACTGGGGCCAGATAAGTCAGTAAGTCCTCTGCTACATATGTGTTGGAGGTCTTGGACCAGCCCCTGTATTCTTTTTGGTTGGTGCCTTCATCCCAGGGATGCAGGGGATAGTTCAATATATATATATATATATATATATATATATATATATATATATATATATATATCCTGCAACATAATCTACTATATAAACAAACCCAAAGAAGAAATCACATGATCATCTCATTAGATGCTGAAAAAACATTTGACAAAATCCAATACTCTTTCATGTTACAAGTCTTGGAGAGATCATAAATTCATGGCATATACCTAAACATTATACAAGCAATATACAACAAGCTAGCAGCCAATATAAAATTAAATAGAGAGAAACTTGAAGCAACCCCACTAAAATCAGGGTCAAGACAAGGCTGCCCACTCTCTCCCTATTTACTCAATATAGTACTTGAAGTCCTAGCCAGAGCAAGAAGACAACAAAAGGAGAGCAAAAGGATATAAATTGGAAAGGAAGAAGTCAAGGTATCTTTATTTGTAGATGATATGATAGTATGCATAAGTGACCCCAAAAATCTTCTACCAGAGAACTCCTACAGCTGATAAACACCTTCAGTGGCTAGATAAAAAATTAACTCAAAATAATCAGTAGCATTCTTTTATACAAATAATAAATTGGCTGAGAAAGAAACTAGAGAAACAATACCCTACACTATAGCCATAAATAATACAAAATACCTTGGTGTAACTCTAACCAAGCAGGTGAAACACCTGTATGATAAGAACTTCCAGTCCCTTAAGAAAAAAATCGAAGAAGACCTCGTAAGATGGAAAGATCTCCCATGCTCATGGATCAGTAGGATTAACACAGTAAAAATCGTTGTCTTACCAAAAGCCATCTACATATTCAATGCAATTCCCATCAAAATTCCAATACAATTCTTCACATATATGGAAAGAACAGTTCTCAACTTCATATGAAAAAAAACCAGAGTAGCCAAAACAATTCTGAAAAATAAAAAAAAAAGTACTTCTGGGAAATCACTATCCCTGAGCTCAAGCTGTATTACAGAACAATAGGGATAAAAACCACATGGTATTTGGTATAGCATTAAAGACCTAGAAATAAAACCACATACCTGTGATCTTTGACAAAGAAGCCAAAACTGTACAGTGGAAAAAAGAAAGCATCTTCAACAAATGACCTTGGTCTAACTGGCAGTCTGCATGTTAAATTGATGCAAATTGATCCATTTTTATCACTGCACAAAGCTCATGTCCAAGTGGATCAAGGACCTCAACATAAAACAAGATATACTGAACCTAATAGAAGAGAAAGTAGGAAACAGCCTTGAACACATACATTAGCACATAACAGAACACCAATGCCCAGGCTCTAAAATCAACAGTTGACAAAGGGGACTTCTTTATGTTATGCCTTTGGCATGGATTTGTATCTGCCACACAAAGCATGGATACTCTGGCTTTTTTTTTTTTTTTTTTTTTTTTTTACTTTTTCAGTTAAATACATGGGACAAACTAGGGGGAAAGACTATCTTGTGTTAATGGTTTTCTGAGCTGCCTTAGATGTTTTGTTTGTTTAATTTTCTGTTTGGTGGTTTCTAGGTTAAAAGAACTTAAATTATTCCGCAACTTGATATTTTTTTAAGAGAAAAAAAACTTTTTAGGCTTTCAGATTGTCTGCTGTCATATGCAGACACACACAAACTAGTTCTAGCTATGTAGATCGTTGGGTTTAATCTTACAGAGATTGAGATGTCTTTGGGGTATGGATAATATTGGAGAATATCACATGCTGTTTTATTTCACTGAAAAGCTGGCTCTGGAGGTATTAGTTGGCCTGCCCACTTAAGACGAAAACATTTTTTGTCTTAAATTTTTCTCCACAGCTTCTTATTCTGGGTCAGGTGTTCCTCCTGACTCTGTAAAGGGAAGGAGAGCAACAGGATAGCCCAGGAAAAAGGGCATTGTGTGGTGGAAAACAATGGAAGGCAAAGCATCTCCAATAGAGGCTTATTTATCTCATGGTTTATCTCGTGGTATAAAGGTGTCTAAAATAGGGTTAGCGAACAGGAAGCTCATATACAGAAAGGATAAAATGGACCCTCTGTCTAAAGTCTCTCAATAAGAATTTGAACTGTATGTGCTTCAAATAGGTGCAACTGAACTTGCTAAATGTTAATATTCGTTTAAGAAAGGAGGAGATAGGCAAAGTTGTTGGACATTCTCCTGACTAGCCAGCCAGTCACTCTTCCCAGATGGTTGTATGCAATTAGACCCCAATTGGATGTGACCTCAAGATTTTTCTGGTCACGACAGTCCCTTGGGTTTGTGGCATGGAGAAAGAATAAGTTTAGAAGCTACACAGGGCATTAATATCTGCTTCTCCTAAATGAGATAGGCTAAAAACTAAGCTCAGGTAGGGAGTCCCCTATGCAGCAATAGAGAAATTCTATATACTGAGTTAAGGCCTCAGATAGTGCCTAACACTTTCCCTTAGAAAGTTTTCTTACAGCAGATGAAGAATTTACTTATTACTGTTAAGTCTCATGATATTAAAATATTTTAATTAAGAAATATTTACATATAAAAGTTTAAAAGGCTAAGTGTAACCACCAGTGTTTATCCCTCTTCCCTCTTCTTATTTACAAAGATATTTCCCCATTAAGGTCTTGGATATCTTTGAAGCTCTTATTTTTTGGAATTTTCCCATTTTTATTAGATATTTTCTTTATTTACATTTCAAACGTTATCCCCTTTCCTGGTTTCCCCTATCTCATACCTCCCTCCCCATGCTAACCAACCCACCCACTCCAGCTTCCCTGTCTTGGTATTCCCCTATACTGGGGCATCTATCCTTCTTAGGCCCAAGGGCCTCTCCTCCTTTTGATGTCCAATAAGGCCATCCTCTCCTATATATGTGGCTGGAACCATGGGTTCCTCCATATGTACTCTTTGGTTGGTGGTTTAGTCCCTGGGAGCTCTGGGGATACTGGTTGGTTCATATTGCTGTTCCTCCTATGGGACTGCAAGCTCCTTCAGCTCCTTAGGTCCTTTCTCTAGGTCCTCCATTGGGGACCTTGTGCTCAGCCCAATGGTTGGTTGAGAGCACCTACCTCTGCATTCGTCAGGTACTGGCAGAGCCTCTCAGGAGACAGCTATATCAGGATCCTGTCAGCAAGCGTTTGTTGGCATCCACATTAGTGTCTTAGTTTGGTGACAGTATATGGGATGAATCTCCAAGTAAGGCAGTCTCTGGATAACCTTTCCTTTAGTCTCTGCTCCACACGTTGTCTCTGTATCTCCTGCCATGGGTATTTTGTTCTCCCTTCTAAGAAGGACCAAAGTGACTATACTTTGATCTTACTTCTTCTTGAGCTTCATTTGGTCTGTGAAATGTATCTTGGGTATTCCAAGCTTCTGGGCTGATATCCACTTATCAGTGAGTGCATACCATGTGTGTTCTTTTGTGATTAGGTTACCTCACTCAGGTAGATATTTTCTAGTTCCATCCATTTGCCTAAGAATTTCATGAATTCCTTGTTGTTAATAGCTGAGTAGTATTACATTATCTAAATGTACCACATTTTCTGTATCCATTCCTCTGTTGAGGGACATCTGGGTTTTTTCTAACTTCTGACGATTATAAATAAGGCTGCTATGAACACAGTGGAGCATATGTTCTTATAGCATGTTAGAGAATCTTCTGGGTATATGCCCAGGAGTGTCAAAGCCAGTCATGAACAGCCCCTCAATATCCACATGATCCCTTCTAGATGTCCTGGCCAGGAACATCCCCAAGTTATTTAGTGGTATTATGAGCCACAGACATCCACACTGAACCATGCCACTGTGTAGCCATAGACTCAGATATGTCTTTCAATGGAAGCTCAGATTGGGACTTCACCATGGCCCCAGATGTCAGGACTGGCCATTCAAAACAGGCTATTTTCCTCTCTGCCCTTGAGTCTCCATTTCTATCTGTCTTCATAATGTTCAAACTGCTCCACTTCTTGTTCTTTGTCATCTGACCACCACACACTGGCATATTGTGGTAGCTCCTACTGTAGGATAGCCATGTGACTGGTGAGCCCCTGGGAAACATCCTACATCCATGTTGAGTGGCATGACAACAAGCAGGTGTCTATGGCCAGCCTGTGTCAGGAGCTAGAAGATAGGTCAGAGGATGGCACGCTGGTCCACAGGTTTCTGTCTGTCTTCTTCCTTCTGAGCTGTACTGACTAGATTTGATTTAATTTGATTTTTTGAGTCCTAGACATAAGACAGCTTTGCCCAGTAAGCCAGGCATCAAACTAGGATGAACAAAGGACTGCCATCTGCTCTGCCCTTGACTGATAGAAGAATATCAGCACCAAGAAGGTGTTTCTTTGCCCATTGCCAGGGAGAGCATAGCAACTTTTATAAAGCGAAACATTTCATTGGGGTTGGCGTTATTCCCTATTGGCCTGGCATTCAAATACATGAGTCTATGGGGGACATACCTATTCAACCCACCACACAGATAAACTATAAGATTTCTGATGAAAGGATTCATATATTTTGGATAAGGATTGATTTTGTATGATGAAATGAAATTTTGTCCTAAGAATGAAAAAAATATATATATAGATGAGGATAAAACTTAAAACTATATCTCAGAAGGTCTGAGTAAGTTATGCAAGGTTTGTGGAGGATGGGACTTAAGGATTTTTGTTTGATGATTAAGGTTTATACATTCCTAAGGTTATAAATGGGCTATTTATGCCCACAAAACTTACTTAAGGTTATATGTCTAATCACTTATGTCTTTGCTAACTTTGTTAAGCTTTAGGAAATTTTATAAAAATATGCTATGAAAGTATCAGGAAAATGAGGTTCCCAGTCTCTTCATATGCTGTATTCATGGATTTAAAGTTTAATTTTGAGACAAAAAGAGTTTCAAATCAAAAATTATGTTTTAAGGCTTAAAAAACTTAACTGGGTAAAATTATAAAATTCTAATCATGTGAGATTATTAATGAATTATAAACTGTTAAAGCAACAATAATTGAGACATGAAATTTAATGGTCAGTCTCTTTACAAATGATAAAATTCTTTAATGTGCTCAGAACTATGTTTTTCATCATGCTAAGTACAAATATAATTCAGTTACAGAGACCAATTTATGTCTCTCATTAAATAATCTTCTGTATATGTTGTCAAAATGAAGTCTAATGCAAGTAACTCAAAACAAGTGCCCTCCCATAGGGCACTAGAGTAAGTTGTATGTATGCCAGCCACGTTAATAGGATAAGAATGTATGTGGAAATAAAGCCACCAGAACTCTGCTGCTCCTGTCTCCAGCTGTGAAAGCCTGACCAGGTGTGTAGGCCAGACCAGGAAAACCTCCTCCTCATCTATAGGAAAGATGAATTAATTCTTATGTCTCACATGACAAGGCCATGGGTTCTGTTGCCTAATGTCTGCACCCATGTCTTAAATGTCTAAACAACAGAGAGGCAAATAGCAATTATTCTGCTCTCAGTTTCTTCTTAACTGACATATGGGGATGCTGTGAACAGGAGAACCTTGCACTAAGCCTACATCCCAGCTGGTATGGAATCTGTAGGACAGATCAATTGCTCTTGCCCTTTGCCCCAGCTTTCATTCTCTTTTAAATGCTAATTCCAGAGCCCACACTCCAACCACCCTGTGTTCCCTGAGTAAAGGAGGCTCCCAGACTTTCAACCATCACACTTACTGCTTTGAGTAATTAATCAGAATATCCAAGTGATGTCCTTAGAACTTTGCTAGAAGATCCTATAGAAATGAACTCAACAGAATTGTATTTCTTTTATAAATTGTCAATAAGACACTGAATTTCACCAACTTCCTTTATAAAGCTCCCAGGGTGTTTGTTTCTTATAAAGGAGTCTAATACAACAAACAGCTAATTAAACCTACCTTACCCTTCTACATAACTCTGATACCTAGTTTAGCAGTATATTGCATCTGACTAAGCAAAAATTGTATAAATCATGTTGTTAAATCCTGAATGTTCTTGACAAGGTTATACTAGAGAAGATCCAGTGGGTGGCTTTGAACTTATGCTGCCCAATAAAAAACATCAAAGCTTTTCTGGAAAGCTAATGGCCTTCCATCTTGGTACCAACAATGACAAAGTCATCTCTCTTGCTAATACCTATGATGAAATGTGTTCTGGTTTTTTTTTTTTTTTTCATTTTTCTCTTTTTTTTTATTTGCTATATTTTTTATTTACATTTCAAATGATTTCCCCTTTACTAGACACCCACTCCCAGGAAGTCCCATCAGCCCCCTTCCTTCCCCCTGTTTTCCCACCCAACCCTTCCCACTCCCCTGTTCTGGTTTTGCCCTATACTGTTTCACTGAGACTTTTCAGAACAAGGGGCCACTCCTCCTTTCTTCTTGTACCTCATTTGATGTGTGGATTATGTTTTTGGTATTCCAGTTTTCTAGGTTAATATCCACTTATTAGTAAGTGCATACTATGATTCATCTTTTGAGTCTGGGTTACCTCACTTAGTATGATGTTCTCCAGCTCCATTCATTTGCCTAAGAATTTCATGAATTCATTGTTTCTAATGGCTGAATAGTACTCCATTGTGTAGATATACCACATTTTTTGCATCCACTCTTCTGTTGACAGATACCTGGGTTCTTTCCAACTTCTGGCAATTATAAATAGGGCTGCTATGAACATAGTGAAACATGTATCTTTATTACATGCTGGGGAATCTTCTAGGTATATGCCCAGGAGTGGTATAACAGGATCTTCTGGAAGTGAGGTGCCCAGTTTTCGGAGGAACCGCCAGACTGATTTCCAGAGTGGTTGTGCCAATTTGCAACCCCACCAGCAGTGGAGGAGTGTTCCTCTTTCTCCACATCCTCACCAACATCTGCTGTCTTCTGAATTTTTAATCTTAGCCATTCTGACTGGTGTAAGGTGAAATCTCAGGGTCGTTTTGATTTGCATTTCCCTAATGACTAATGAAGTTGAGCATTTTTTAAGATGCTTCTCTGCCATCTGAAGTTCTTTAGGTGAAAATTCTTTGTTTAACTCTGTACTCCATTTTTTAATAGGGTTATTTGGTTTTCTGGAGTCTAACTTCTTGAGTTCTTTATATATATTGGATATTAGCCCTCTATCTGATGTAGGATTGGTGAAGATCTTTTCCCAATTTGTTGGTTGCCGATTTGCCCTTTTGATGGTGTCCTTTGCCTTACAGAAACTTTGTAATTTTATGAGGTCCCATTTGTCAATTCTTGATCTTAGAGCATAAGCTATTGGTGTTCTGTTCAGGAACTTTCCACCTGTACTGATGTCCTCAAGGGTCTTCCCCAGTTTCTTTTCTATTAGCTTCAGAGTGTCTGGCTTTATGTGGAGGTCCTTGATCCATTTGGAGTTGAGCTTAGTACAAGGAGACAAGGATGGATCAATTCCCATTCTTCTGCATGCTGACCTCGAGTTGAACCAGCACCATTTGTTGAAAAGGCTATCTTTTTTCCATTGGATGTTTTCCGCCCCTTTGTCGAGGATCAAGTGGCCATAGGTGTGTGGGTTCATTTCTGGATCTTCAATCCTGTTCCATTGATCTGCCTGCCTGTCACTGTACCAATACCATGCAGTTTTTTAACACTATTGCTCTGTAGTATTGCTTGAGGTCAGGAATACTGATACCCCCAGAATTTCTTTTATTGTTGAGAATAGTTTTAGCTATCCTGGGTTTTTTGTTATTCCAGATGAATTTGATAATTGCTCTTTCTAACTCTGTGAAGAATTGAGTTGGGATTTTGATGGGTATTGCATTGAATCTGTAAATTGCTTTTGGCAAAATCGTCCTTTTAACGATATTAATCCTGCCGATCCATGGGCATGGGAGGTTTTTCCATTTTCTGAGGTCTTCTTCCATTTCCTTCTTCATAGTCTTGAAGTTCTTGTCATGCAGATCTTTCACATGTTTGGTAAGAGTCACCCCAAGGTACTTTATACTGTTTGTGGGTATTGTGAAGGGGGTCATTTCCTTAATTTCTTTCTCAGCCTGCTTATCCTTTGAGTATAGGAAGGCTACTGATTTGCTTGAGTTGATTTTATAACCTGCCACTTTGCTGAAGTTGTTTGTCAGCTGTAGGAGGTCTCTAGTGGAGTTTTTTGGGTCTCTTAGGTAGACTATCATATCATATGCAAATAATGATAGTTTGACTTCTTCCTTTCCAATTTGTATCCCTTTTACCTCCTTATGTTGTCTAATTGCCCGAGCTAGTAACTCAAGTACAATATCGAAAAGATAAGGAGAAAGGGGCAGCCCTGTCTAGTCCTTGATTTTAGTGGGATTGTTTCAAGTTTCTCTCCATTTAGTTTGATGCTGGGTATGGGTTTACTATATATTGCTTTTACTATGTTTAGGTTTGGGCCTTGAATTCCTGTTCTTTCCAAGACTTTAAGCATGAAAAGATGCTGAATTCTGTCAAATGCGTTTTCAGCATCCAATTAAATGACCATATGGTTTTTTTCTTTGAGTTTGTTTATGTAGTGGATTGCATTGATGGATTTCCGTATATTGAACCAACCCTGCATCCCTGGGATAAAGCCTACTTGATCATGGTGGATGATCGTTTTGATGTGTTCTTGGATTCGGTTGGCAAGAATTTTATTGAGTATTTTTGCATCGATGTTCATAAGGAAAATTGGTCTGAAGTTCTCTTTCTTTGTTAGATCTTTGTGTGGTTTTGGTATCAGCATAATAGTGGCTTCGTAGACGGAATTGGGTAGTGTTCCTTCTGTTTCTATTTTGTGGAATAGTTTGAAGAGTATTGGTGTTAGGTCTGATAGAATTCTGCACTGAAACCATCTGGTCCTGTGCTTTTTTTGGTTGGAAGACTTTCTATGACCCCTTCTATTTCTTTAGGGGTTATGGGACTGTTTACATGATCTATTTGGTCCTGATTTAATTTTGGTATTTGGTATCTGTCGAGGAAATTGGCCATTTCCTCCAGATTCTCCAGTTGTGTTGAGTATAGGCTTTTGTAGTAGGATCTGAAGATTTTTTTTAGATTTCCTCAGTTTCTGTTGTTATATTCCCCTTTTCATTTCTAATTTTGTTAATTTGGATACTTTCTCTGTGCCCTTTGGTTAGTCTGGCTAAGGGTTTATCTATCTTGTTTATTTTCTCAAAGAACCAGCTCCTGGTTTTGTTGATTCTTTGTATGGTTCTCTTTGTTTCCACTTGATTGATTTTAGCCCTGAATTTGATGATTTCCTGTCTTCTGCTCCACTTGGGGGGAATTGGCTTCTTTTTGTTCCAGGGCTTTCAGGTGTGTCATTAAGCTGCTAGTGTATGCTCTCTCCATTTTCTTTTTGGAGGCACTCAGGGCTATGAGTTTTCCTCTTAGTACTGCTTTCATTGTGTCCCATAGATTTGGGTATGTTGTGCCTTCATTTTCATTAAATTCTAAAAAGTCTCTGATTTCTTTCTTTATTTCTTCTTTGTCCAAGGTGTCATTGAGTATTGTTCAGCCTCCATGTGTATGTGGGCTTTCTGTTGTTTTTGTTGCTATTGAAAACCACTCTTACACCATAGTGATCTGATAGGAGGCATGGGATTAGTTCGATCTTGTATTTGTTGAGGTCTGTCTTGTGACCAATTATATGGTCGATTTTGGAGAAGGTACCATGAGGTGCTGAGAAAAAGGTATATTCTTTTGTTCTAGGGTGAAATGTTCTATAAATATCAGTCAAATCCAATTGGTCCAAAGCTTCAATTAGTTTTACTGTGTCCCTGTTTAGTTTCTGTTTTTCTGATCAGTCCATTGAGGAGAGTGAAGTGTTGAAGTCCACCACAATTATTGTGTTAGGTACAGTGTGTGCTTTGAGCTTTAGTAAAGTTTCTTTTATGAATGAGGGTGCCCTTGCATTTGGCGCACAGATGTTCAGAATTGAAAATTCTTCTTGGTGGATTTTTCCTTTGACCAGCAAGAAGTGTCCCTCAGTGTCTCTTTTGATGACTTTAGGTTGAAAGTCAATTTTATCTGATATTAGAATGGCTACTCCGGCTCATTTCCCGAGACCATTGGCTTGTAAAATTGTCTTCCAGCCTTTTACTCTAAGGTAGTTTTTGTCTTTGACATTTAGGTGTGTTTCCTGTATGCAGCAAAATGTGGGGTCCTGTTTCCTTATCCAGTCTGTTAGTCTATGTCTTTTTATTGGGGAATTGAGTCCATTGATGTTAAGAGATATTAAGGAATAGTGATTATTACTTCCTGTCATTTTTGATGTTATTTTTATATTTGAGTGGTTATCTTCTTTTGGGTTTTATGAAGAAAGGTTACTATCCTTGCTTTTTCCAGGGTGTAGTTTCCCTCCTTGTATTGGAGTTTTCCTCCTGTTATTCTTTGCAGAGCTGGGTTTGTGGAAAGATACTGTATAAATTTGGTTTTGTCATGGAATGTCTTGGTTTCTCCATCTATTGTGATTGAGAGTTTTGCTGGGTATAGTAGTCTTGACTGACATTTGTGTTCTCTTAGAGTCTGCATGAGATCTGCCCAGGATCTTCTAGCTTTCATGGTCTCTGGTGAGAAGTCTGGTGTGATTCTGATAGGTCTTCCTTTATATGTTACTTGCTCTTTTTTTCTTACTGCCTTTAATATTCTTTCTTTGTTTACTGCATTTGGAGTTTTAATTATTATGTGGCGAGAGGTATTTCTGCTCAGGTCCAGTCTGTTTGGAGTTCTGTAGGCTTTTTGTATATTCATAGGCATCTCTCTCTTTAAGTTGGGAAAGTTTTCTTCCATAATTTTGTTGAAGATATTTGCTGGCCCTTTCTGTTGTAAATCTACACTCTCATCTATACCTATAATCCTTAGGTTTGGTCTTCTCATTGTATCCTGGATTTCCTGGATGTTCTGGGATACAAGCTTTTTGCATTTTGCATTTTCTTTGACTGTTGAGTCAATGGTTTCTATGGTATCTTCGGCATCTGAGATTCTTTCTTCCATCTCTTATATTCTGTTGTTTATATTTGCATCTATGGCCCCTGATTTCTTCTCAAGTTTTTCTATCTCCAAAGTTATCTCCCTTCGTGATTTCTTAGTTGTTTCTACTTCTGTTTTTAGATCTAGGATGGTTTTGCTCAGTTCCATCATTTGTTTATTTGTGTTTTCCTGAAATTCTTTAAGAGATTTTTGTGTTTCCTCTTTCATGACTTCTGCCTGTTGACTCAAGTTCTCCTGCATTTCTTTAAGCTTTTTTTTTGTGTGTGTGTGTGTTTCTTCTTTATTGGCTTCTATCTCTTGAGCCTTATTCTCCTGCATTTCTTTAAGTGATTTTTGTGTTTCCATTATATGGGTTTCTAGCTTATTCATGTTCCCCTGTATTTCTTCAAAACATTCATTTATGTCCTTTTTGTGTTCTTCTAGCAGCATCATGACCAGTGATTTTAAATCCAAATCTTGTTTCTCTGGTGTGTTGGCATAACCAGGACTTGCTGATGTTGGAGAGTTTGGTTCAGATGCTGCCATATTGCCTAGATTTCTGTTAGTAGCGTCCCTGCATTTGCCCTTTGCCGTCTTGTTCTCTGGAGTTAGTTGGTCTTGTCTCTGGCTGGTGTTTGAGCCTCCTGAGGGACTCTGGGGCTATTTCTGCAACACTAGATGGCTGGGTTTCCCCTGTAGCAGATTGCTGATGTGCTGTCCTCCTCTTGGGTGCCCTTGCAGCCCTAGTGTGCTTTGCCCCAGATTGTGTCTGTGAACCAGATGGTGCCCATTTGCTCCTTCAGGAAGTGCTGAAGGGTGTATGCTGCGGGGACCTTTTCCACTTGCTGATCACTCTGCTGGGAAGCCGATTTCCCAACCAGATTGATGCACACAAGGCTAGCCTAGCTGCTCAGGCCCTGAGTCTTGACAAAAGCCTGGGAGGCCAAGGTCCAAGCAAGGTTCCCCTTGGGCTATGACTGTTAATTGGGTCTGTCAGGTGGCCAGGATGCCGGGGTTGTGTGCGCCTTCCCTGAAAGTGCCGGGAGAGTCTGCTGGGCGAACAACCTCCTGGCCGGGTTGACATACAAATGGCCCACTGAGCAGCCCAGTTCTTGGGGTCAGTCCAGGGCCTGTTGGGGCCTAGACCCCCGCTATGTTAGCCTCGGGCTATGCCTGTTAGCGGGCTTTGCCTGCTAGAGCTCTCTGGTGTCCTGTAGGCAAAATGGCAGTGTGCGCACGCCGGGGCTGGGCAAAAAACCTCCTGGCTGGGTTGGCACCCCGATGGTCCCCCAAACAGCCCAGGGCCTGGGTGCAGGCCAATGCCCGTCGGGCGTAGACCCCCGTGATGTTGGCCTCCGGTTATATTTGCGTACCTCAGTCTGTCTGATCTCTCTGGAGTCGAGAACCAAGATGAAGGCGAGTCTCTCGTGACTGGCGGGAGGCAGAGTTCTGAACTGGCTTCTGTGCGGTGAAACCACTGTAAATCCACTGCTGCTTGCAGCCTGGCTGGCCAGCGAAGGTCAGTGGTCATGGGTACAAGGCCTGCCTAGACCCTGTCACCTTGATTCCACTACTGATGGCCCTTCAGCTGGACCACCTGCTGCTGCCGCTGCTGCTGCCACCACCACCCATGCAGTGTGTTCTTTAGATGGGTTTCTTGCTTAATCTCTTCCTCCAAATCTTACTGGAGAAAAGTGCCCTGTTTTCTTAATTATACCTTCAGTAAGAGCAATAACATCACTAACAGTCTCCCTTGCCTAAGGGAGGTAGCATCTCCCTTGCACAGCAGGTACATGTGCTATCACCAAATGGCTTTCTTGCGTTCTGGACCATCTGTTGAGTTTTATTGTGGTCCCTTGGATGAACTGTCCTCCAATGCACTCTAATTGCTGCCCTTTTTACATGGCCCCTTTAGTCAGCTCAGAGCACTTAAGAGAGATCAATGGCCCCAAACCCCTGAGTGAGTCTGGGTGACCTCTGAGAGGGGGACTAATGGGATCTGGGCCACCTAACTCATCTCTCTTCTTGCCATTCTGGGCATGTTTTCAGGAGTCAGAACTAACACTGCTGAACTGAGGGCGCCTGTGCATCTATTAACCTCTCTATCTCAGAAAACCCTAAAGAAAATTCAAATCTGCTGATCATCCTTCAGAATAAACTCAATTTGGGGGTGCTGCTGCAGTACTCCAACACTAAATCTGACTACTGCTAAAGATGAGTATTGCACCCTCTTCCATAAATGATGCTGCTTCTGCACCAACCCATTCCAAAGAATTTGAACTGGGATCCAAAGAATCAGGGACCAGACATAAAACTCAAGCCCAAGCATCCTCTTATAGCTAGGCTTCTGGCTCCCTTCCATCTGGCTCCACCCCTTGATCATTCTTTCCTCATCTTTATTCTCATACTTAAGTTTCTAACATGTCTTTTAAATGTGGGAAAACATTGTCTACAAGCTACGCTCATTCTTTGTACTCCAGCCACATGTGTTCTTTACATTTGTCCTGTTTTCACCTGTTCCTCTTCCATCAATGTTCTGTAGCTCCCTGCTTCTTCTGCTAGCTTATTTGGGGCCAGCACTTCTGGCACTGGGACAAGTCACAGTCACTCTGCAGCTCCAAACTCAGTCCTTCTCTCCATCCTGCCACCTCTTTTTCAGATAACGTTGGTCATATGGAAACAAGCACGACCCATTTATGATGCCATCATCTTCATCATGCTATTCAGGGACTCTACCAGCTGGAACTAATCTCTGTACCTCATTCCTTAGTTCCACCAAGGGCATTTGAACCTGTTGGAGGGTCCCTGGTAACCCTGTAGAAGAACCTCACTGTGGAAAAGCCAATTGGTCCTATTTAAAATGCTGCTTTACAAAGTTCATTCTACAAAGGATAAAACTTTCACCATCCAGGGAACACAGAATTCTTCATGGCAGGAGGCCTACCATAGGCTACCATTGCTACCACACCTACAGAACTCCTCTATACCAAACCTCTACCCACTCCCAAAAAAAGCAGGAAAAAAAGCCCTCCAAAATTCCCCACCTTATTGTCTGAACCTCTATCCTCTCTGACCCATCCTTTATCTACTAGGAGCTGGGATATGTCAAATAAACCTTAAACAAACTCTGCCAGACACTGCCCAGGAAACCTTCTATTCCCCTAAGTCTTGAAGAATTCTCTGGCATCTATGGTGAAACTGTAAGCCCCCCACTGCCACTGCCTAACTCAGTCACTCCATAACACCTACATTCTGATAGTCAGGGCAAGGCAGTTTCTAAAGATATCGCAGCCTTGTCTGGACAAACAACTCTACGAAGTGCAGATTACAGACTTGCAGGTAGACCTCAGCTGCATTTAAATTCCCATTCATTCCACCCCTATAGAAACTCCAAGTATTCCTTTCCTCATGGCAGACCATTCCCATTCCTGTGGAAGAGAGGCTTCCCTTTGTTTTGTATGCTAATAACCAAGATCTCAAGGTCTTGCCTGGTGGGGTTAGACTTGACTCTTCCCCCATCCCCAGTCTCTTTAAGTTGCTTCAGAAGTCTAACAGGGAGTGCTGAAAGAAGATGGAAGGAGAGGGCCCTGGTCCTGGAAAGGCTTGATGCAGCATTGTAGAGGATTACCAGGACAGAGAAGTGGGAGGGGGTTGATTGGGGAATGAGCGGAGGGAAGAGGGCTTATGGGACTTATGGGGAGAGAGGAACCTGGAGAGAGAAAATCATTTTGGAATGTAAACAAAGAATATAGAAAATTAAAAAAAAAGTTACATGGGCAGCATGTGTAAATAAGGGAAGACACTGGTTGGAGGTTACTGTAAAAGGGCGTGCTGGGTCGCTCCTAGGTCTATGAAAGCAGCAGGAGGAATTGTCCACCCAAGAGGTGGAGCACAAGGACATTGGTTCTTTGTTCCACCCCACCCCCCACCTCAGGGCATATCTCAGCTCCTGTAGGCAGAATGAATGTTAAGCCGGATGCTCATGCTTCCAACTTTGCCCACACAAAGGGATAAAGCAGAGAAGGAGATGGGTCAGAGCTGAGGTGGGGTGCTACTGAGCATCACCTGCTGCCACTGCAAAGCCTTGAGTCAAAGATAAGTTGGAAGACAGACAAGGAATCAGCAAGGGCCCTGCTTCCCACACTAGCAATTGCCATTCTGAAATTCACACTCTAGTTTCTATGGTATGATCGTAAGCCCCCAATTATGTGATTTATCTGGCTGAAAACTAACATCAACTGTTGCTTTATGGACATGGACCAGTAGCGCAGGTCACCAGTTTTCGGGAAACATTCAAGATAACAAATAGATCCACTGCTCTGCCTGAGAACTGTTCAGTGCCCTTCATCATCCATCTTCCCTACTCCTTCTCCGCTGGCCAGCAGCAATGCTTACTCTGAATTAGCTTGCATGTAGTAGAGTTTCACACAAGGGATGTCATACTTCAGAGAGTAGTTTCTTTCTGTTTGTTTTTTCTAGTTTATTTTATTTTATTTTTTACAACCCTTACTTGCAAACCCAACTAGTGCCATTTGGACAAGACTGTTCATGCTTCTAGGATTCAGGGTTAAAAATTGGCCAATGAGAATACTATATTCCCTGAGCTATCACCAACTGAGTAAAGAAAAGATGACTCCTATCTTGGACTAAAATCAGAGCTACTCAATTTCAGGTCCTGATATATCATTCTGATATGATAGCTCCTAGTAGATGTCCAGGGTACATCCAGGAGGAACAAATACATCTTTGCACATTGAGATTCCTCAATGGTCAGGATGGAGTTGCTGATGTTCACATCTTACTTCTGGCAGACAGTCTAACTAAAAAACAGTTTGGACAAAGTGGAACAAGATGCGAACACCCAGAGGCAAACATCAGGTAGAGCTCATGGAATTCTGTGGAAGAGGAGGGATAGAGTTGGGCAAGCCAGAGGGGTCAAGGACACCACATGCAGACCTACAGAGGCAACTAACCTGGGCCCCTGGGGGCTTACAGAGGCTGAACCACCACCAGGGAGCACACAAGGGCTGGACCTAGGCCCCTACACATTTGGAGTAGAGATTAAACTTGGTCTTCATGAGAATCCCCTAACAACTGGAGTGAGGTGTGTCTTTTTCACTCTGTTGCCTACCATTGGATCCCTTTCTCCCAGCTGGACTGCCTGGTTTGGGACTCAATGGACGAGGAAGTCCTGCTGCAACTAGATGTCTCAGGGTGGTGTGGCACCCAAAGAGGGGCTTCCCTTTCTCTGAGGAGAAGGAGAGGGGGGTAATAGGAGAAGGGATATGTAAGGATGGGACTGAGAGGAGAGGAAAGAGGAAGAGGAGACATAAAGTAAATGAATGGATGAATAAATAAATGAATAAATGAATAAATAAATAAATACATAAATAAAGTGGAGCCAAGATATGCAGAAAGATCCCTGGTGGCATCATTTAACACCTAGATCTCACTATACACGAAGCAAAAATCACTCAGTTACATGTGTCAGTACTGTTTCTGTTATGATTAAACCAACTTGAATCCCGAGTGTCACTTGCAAATGTGTCTTACAGAGTGCATACTACTAATCTGGTTCTCTCTTACCTGTTGCTGCCTGTGCTCTCACCACCCTCCGTGGGTTTCATCATTGCTACTTACATCCTGCCTGTTTGTAATATCAGGTGCCTACGCTTTGATTTCCTCAAACAATCCTGTCATTCCCACTGGAAATCAAAGTGTTTCTAGATACTTAATGCAGTGGTGTCAAAATCATTTATTTTGTGGTGCAATACATGGTAGATACTGATGTTGACCAAGGCAGACATCTGCTGTCCTTATCAAAAACACATTTTAACAAGGAAAATGCCCAGATATATCTGATTGATTATCCCTCCTATTGCAGATTTGGTTTCATCTTGGAATTTATTCATGAGCACATCCATAGAATTTAAGATCAAATGAAGAAATGAGAAAAAGCAAGCTAGGACAAATCCTCTATCCCTTCAAATTTATTTTAACAAGGGAGTTGGATGTCAGATGTGAAAACAGCCTTCCATCTCTGCCTCTGCTCAGCCCAGACTCTGCCCATCACCTATCCTCTGCCACCCCTGTGCTCTGACCACCCTTGGACTTTTCCTGTACTTGTCCCAGTCCAGCCAGCCTCTGCCTACCCCTGGATCCTGCCCATCTCTGGTCCCTAATCACTTCCTAGAACCTGCCCACCCCTAGCCTGACCTCTGGTCAATATCTTTGAATTAATCAGCCTTTGATTCATAAAACTTTCCTAACATGTTGTAAGTACTCTTTCTCACTCTCACACACTGACTGAACCAGCTGCTGATGAGATGGTTTGGCATATACCTCAGAACAGTTGATCCAACTGTAGACATTTCCTCTAAGCTTCAATGATTCTCTTATGTCAGGTGCCTCCCCAATCCTGCACTATTTAAAATCCAGACACAGACACTGACCATAAGCCTTCGGCTGAAAGACTAACATGGTATTTAAAAAGTAAAAGACTTTGGTCTCCTTTGTCCAACAAAGTTCAAATTTCCCCTACAGCAATAAACACCTTATCTGAAGAGTGTGTGGTATGGGCTAAAGTCTTCAACCATGAAATTATATGACTCTGCCTTGACCTCTGCTGTTCTCCAGTGAATCTCACGTATAGCATACAAACAGCTGCTCTGGGCTGTTTCTCTGATCCAGCCAGTGAGCACGTAAATCTTCAGGCCTGTGGACTCCTGTATGAAGGCACCCCAGAGATGGGGACATCTTTATCTGTCCTCACTTACATGGAGCAAGAATGAGCAAGCTCTGGGGCTTACACTGTGTGATATATGCATCTAGGAGGCTTTCTACTCCGGCCTGAGGCAGAACAGTCAGCTCCTTCAGGAAGTTAGGGCCAAAACTCAGCACAGAGAACAGCAGTGACATCAGAGTGGAATGTAACCTGCTCGGTCTCACCATACCCAGGGTCTGACAGAGACTGATGCAATACCTCAATGCTAGCAGCCGGCCAGAGCACAGTGAAGCAGAGTCCCATGAAACTTGCTTTATATGCAGAATGCAAAGACCCATTCTAGACATGCTGGACAGCATCTTCACCAGGCCAACTACTGTGAGCAATCCTGAGATGCTATGCTCACTAGTGCCTGAGATATTATTCTGTGATGAGTCTCTGTTATACTTATCCCTTGACTTTTGCTCTGTTAACTGTATACAGAACACCTTCAGGGCAATAGGTGAAGATGGAAGGTGTTAAAGATTCATTCAAAGGTAGACAGATGATTGAGAGTACAGACACTGACACTCAAGGCAACTGTTGGAAATGCGTGTGATGCTGTCTTAATTGTGGTCACCAAAGGACATAAGTCTGAAACTGACAAGAATGACCATAGTATACTATAATCAGGAAGTGGGGAAAAACAAGCTTTTACTTGCTCTCCTGAATCAAACCTTGCCTGAAACCCAGATTTATCTCATTGGTAAGAAATAATAAATTCCTGGAGGTATCACTGCTTGTGATATTGCTGGATTATAATTCAGTCGTTAAAGTTTGAATATTAGTCATGTATCTCCAAATCAGTCAAGGGTTCATGAGAGACAGCTGAGACAATGCAAGTGGGAAGGGGGATTATCTTAATCTGGGTCACAATTTGCAGAGCTTGCAGATATAAAATCTGTAGGATAAAGGTAGGATGAAAGCTGACATCTCACACCACAGTCTCAAGCCTGGGTTCTGAAGACCTTCTCTCTCAGTTTGGATGTGACTTCCCTTCTTAAGACTTTGGACTTCAGACCCTCCAACTTGTTGGGTCAGGCTCACCCAAAGTAGGGAAAGTTGTTTGCTTTGCTTAAAGTCAACAGATTGATGTCAGTAGCTTGTAAAAGTGTCTGCTTGAAAGCACACAGAGTTGGCTAGTGTTAGACCAAACAACTCTCTGTAGGACTGGAGTCACTGAGTGGACAGCCCCCCCCCCACACCACACACACACACACACACTGTCAGGTGTTCTGAACCTTGCAAGTAAGATGAGAACCGGGAGGACTGAGGATCCTTAGAGACTTTCAGCTTTGTTCAAGAAAAATCAGTGAAGCATCTAACTCCCAATCCCCATCCCTTCTTGTTGAATGGAATCTAAAGAGCTCAATGTTGGGAAAGACTCAAGGTCTCACCACCCATGTGCTTGCCCCCAGAATCACTTTAACTCTGGTTACTGTTCACAGCACAGATCTGTGCCTAGGTGTGTTTGTAAAAAGAACCTTTTTACAATGTGGATCTTTTCTAAAGTAACCAGTTTATAAAAGTAACCACTGTGCTCTGCCATAAATACAGCTCCACCTTGCTGCCTTAAATGCATAAATGCAAATGTAAATTAACGGAGCAAAGTGGCACTGATAAAGTCCCACAAAAATGCCCCCTACAAAGTGTGTTCCTTACAGATTTACCTCCCTTCCTAAGAGAACAAGGCTGGGGTACAAAAGTCACATGAGGGGCTCTCCTTGCAAAACTGGAATAATTGAAAGACAATGGAAAAGGAAAGCTGTGGTTACTCCTCAGCCTGTTGCTGTTTATAGACCCATCTGCATAACAATCACCATGACTGACTTGGGAAACATGAACTTAGCCATGGCCTGACAGCCATCTATCACCAGGGCAATGCCTGGACTTTTCTTGGACTTTTTCTCTGAGGAGTACAGAACCCTCCAGTGCAGATTACATTATTTATATAAAGATATAAATGAGAAATATCTGTTCTTTGCTGAGCTGATTAACCATCCATATCTGCCTCCCATTAGAAAAGCTTCCTAGGACACTCAGGCTATGACATTGCACATACTCAAATCCTCCATGACAGCTTCCCTGAAGGATAAACATGGACTTTTGAGGATGCTGGGAAACTCCATGGCTGTGTCCATTGCTGATGTCATATCCTCTGTGTACAATAATCTTGTCAAACTTCAAGCCTGACTTAAGACCCGAAGAAGAATAGAGGAAGGTGCTTTAGGACAGTGAATAACCCTTTAGCTGTGGACAGATCCGTTTCCAGGTGACACTCAGTCCAAACCTTCTGTGTTGCCCAATGTCACCCATCCAAATATATATATATAATTGATATAGATGATATAGATATATAGATATGAATTATATACACAGTTATATATAAATATAGATTATATAAAGATATAGTTAATAGATATATGATATGCATAGATATACATATAGACATACATATATATCATATACATACACATGCATGCACACATGCATATACAACATTTTACCTATGCATTTGTGGATAACTTTTTACATTCTGTTCCTACTCCTGCCCAGGACACTGGTTCTCTTGACAACTTTTTTCTCATTAAGTACCATTTCAGATACTGTTACCTTGGAGAGACCTACTTTAAATAACAAAATGGAAGATCTTTTTGTTCTTTCACACATTTCCTTCACTAGCATCTTTACCTGTTTCCTTCACAGCACACCATTCTCCCGACTGGCCTTGTTCATTCACTTGGTCTTATAAACATAGGAGCCATGAGATGGGAAGGGATTCATCTATCTCCAGTAACCATAAGCAGTGCTGGGAATCCAGTATCTGTTTAGTAAAAATTCGTTAAGTCGGGGGATAAAAACATCATACAGGATGGATATTTGCACATTTTACAAATGAACTCTTTTCTTAATTTGTGCACCCAGGTATGCCTTACTTCAAAGTAAAGGGGTCTCCTCTTACCCAGACTTTTGTTTCCTACTATCTCAGTTATCTGAGAAATAGTTTGGAAATATTAAAAGGACATTCCCAGAAATAAGTAATGGATAAGTTAATTGTATACTGCTCTGTGGGGTGTGGCCACATCATGAACCCTCCTGCTCCATTCTATCTGAGTTACAGGTCCTAGCTTTGTCCAGTGTATTCACACTTTTCATACGCACCCCTACTTAGTCATTCAGCGTACACCTCCATCTTCAGATTAATTTGCATAATGGTGTGCTTATATTGGACTAACCCTGATTGCACTTACTAATGGTCCCAGAGTGCAAGAGTTAAGTATGCCAAAGGGGATCCATAAAGCACTTCCTTTAAACAAGAAGGCACATCTCTATTATTTAATAAAAGAGAGGAGATAAAGAGAGCAGAGCTTGCTGAGGCTACGCATGTCGATGGTAAGCTGTTAGGAATCATTTATCATGCTTAGTTTATGGTTAATTTTCATCAGCAGCATGAGTGCACAAGAGACAGTGTGCACAGAGTTTGGTATTCTCAAGGTTCAAACAGCTGATCTCTGTGTTGGAAGGTGTCCCCAAGACTCATAGTCATGTGGCACTTCAGCCCTTCAGGGTTTCCTACAGTGATGGACTCTGGCCCCTGCCCTTGGCTTGTCAGTGTAACTTTTCAAGTGTCTTCATCTTCTGATCCCCTCAGAGTAAGAGCACGTACCATCTTCACTTGCGATGCTTCACTTCCATTCATTAATGGTGTCTCCAGCCAGCAGATTCCCTGGCAGCCACATTACTCTCGCTGTACTTACAAGCTTAATGTAAGAAAGAAAAGAGACCGAGTTTTTTAAGCCTTGTATTTCCGTTAAGCTACATGTCCTTGGGCATCTGGCTTTTAAATGGGAATCCAGAGCCTTGCATTCATCCTTGTTAGACTTCATCATAGTGGCTGACAGGTATCTGTGTCATCTCTGCCGATCTGGAGTCTGATCAGTGCTGGAGCTGCCTGTGTACTGGATGATCTGCAGAGCTGCTTGGCTGCCAGTGAGGGTGGCCTAGAGAGAGGGAACCATCTCCTGCCCATGCACCGACTCAAGTGTGGGTCTCACAAAGGCAATGGAAAAGGAAACTCAATGGAAACTGCTTTAAAACAATGGCAACCACAATATTACTTATGACTGGGTAATAGATAATATCAAGACATAGCTGCTTAGCACAACTTCTTTGCCCATACTCTGTGACTAGATGTACTTGCTCTGCTTCTGTTGATATTGCTTGGAGCACAGGGCAGACTAGGATTTATGGTGGTCTCACTCACACACAAGCACCTGGTGCTGGATATGCTCTCAAGGTATAGCTCACTATGCAAAGTGTGCTTACGCATGCAGGACATTCTGTTGGTTGGCTGGCCCTTTCACAGCACTCTGACTTGCTGCTAAGATCAATGTAGTGAAGCGGAAACTTGGGGTTCTTTGAAAAGTCAGCTGGATGGTGTTTTGCTAGGGCAAACACGTGAAGGAACATTGCATCAAAGTAGACACAGGTGTGAAATACTAAGGTAGACTCATGAAGGAATGTTTTACTGAAGCAGACACAGGAGAGAGGATGTTCTGCTAAAGCAAGCATGTGAAAGGACATGTGATGAAAAAAAAATCTTTGCTAATGACACGCATGTAGTTGCTTTGGTCAGGATGCCATAGAAAGAAACACACCAAAAGCCTTCTGGTGGTGGTATACTGCAATGTGTTGTCACTTCTAAGGGCTGGGGCTGATTGGATGCTTGTGCTGAGGCAAGAACGGTGGCTGAAGCAAGGCACGTGGGGGACATGTAATGTCTGGAGGGTACAAACAGGACTCCACGGAGTTACAGAGATGGGGCAGCGCTTGTGGGTCTTGCGTCTTTGCTGATCTTCACTTCCCTGAGAGAGGCACAGCTGAAAACGTTTCATGTTCTGGTTGGTTCCTTCTGCTGACTGGAATCCAGGCGGAGGCCTGGTTGTCTCTGCTAGGTAGTGCCACTGCTGTTGCTAACTTGTCTCTAGGGAACTGGACTGCTAGTATATCCGTGAGGTGTTTATAAATGGATTGAGCTGCAGCTGCCTACTAACCTGCGCACTGAACTGCCAATTTCCAGATAACACAGATGGAAGTTGTTTCAAAGAAATTTTCTTTTTTTATTATTTTCTATATTCGTTGTTTACATTCCAAATGATTTTCCCTTTCCTGGTTCTCCCCTTCCCATAAGTCCCATAAGCCCTCTTCCCTCCACCCGCTCCCCAATCAACCTCCTCCCACTTCTCTGTCCTGGCAATCCCCTACAATGCTGCATCAAGCCTTTCCAGGACCAGGACCCTCTCCTTCCTTCTTCTTGGGAATGAATTGATATGTGAGTTGTGTCTTGGGTATTCAGAGCTTCTGGGCTAATATCCACTTATCAGTGACTGCATTCCATGTGTGTTCTTTTGTGAATGAGTTACCTCCCTTAGTATGATATACAGGTCCACTTTCCCATATCTTTTTCTTTCCCATTACCTCTGGTGGGTGGCTGGCTACAAGTGAGGTTAAAGTGTTTAAGAACCATCATTAAAAATAGAATTTGTAAAAATTAAAGTTACAGTGTACCAAGGAATAAAGGTGAAAACCTATGCCCTCATAAGATCAAGCTTGCAGGCGGCTCAGCTCCTTCCCACCACAGGCTGATGAACAGAAACAATCAAGGCTAGAACTGAGGCTTGGTGGGTAGGGCTCTGTATAGCCGGCCCCGTGAAGGTTCACCAGAAAAGGACTATGCCCTGATATCACAGAGTCCAATAAGATGTTTAGAGTGAATGTGAGGTTTTGTACATATAAACTCTCAAACAATACAAAACAACAGTAGAAGTACACCTCCAAATCACACGTATACATTTACTTACAAGTACAGATAAGCATGAAGTTCACAGTAATCACTGACAATATCTCTGCACAGATATTCTGTGGACATAGGGATTTCTCTTGCCAGTTGTTACTCTGTTACAATCTCTCTTATATTTCTAAATATTTTACACACACACACACACACACACACACACACGCACACAGGGGGGGGAACACACATGCTTACATTACACTGGCTCTTTTCTCATTTAAAAACATGTCATGTGTTCAAAGAATCGAAATGCTATGTACCCTAATTTGACTATTACACATTAAAAAACATACATTAGATTCTCATTCTCTGCTTCATAAATATGTATAATTAAAAAAGAAAACCTTGTTAGCAAGTAGTTATAAATAAAACATAAAATGAAGAAAAACTTTTTTAAAAAATTTTAAAGATGTGTCAGCAACATCACTCACAAGATGGTATTGAATGCTCCTCTTCCATGATTTTAGTCTCTTGCAGAGCATTTCTTCTAGCAGTACCACTGTTAGGCATGCATTGCCTTATTTATTTGTTTGTTTCTCTTCTTTCGATATCTCATTGCCAAAGGGCAGGTGGGATGGGTGTCATTGGAAGCAAGACTCAGCAAAGGACTACCATGTGACTATAAGCTTTCATTCATCTCAAGAATAGCAATATTCCCATGTCACTGTGGCTTCAGCCTCAGATTTTATGAGGGAGCTTGGCTGCTATTCCTTAGAAATAGTCTGTTTTTGTCCTATGGAGCCATTCTCCACACAATGACATAAACAGCAAGGCAAGGGGCAGGTGCCTTAGAGTTCAGTCAACTCTGGTCCAGACGGGATTCTGAAGTCTCACAAATTCCCAGTTCTCTTTGCTCTGCAGGCCAGAGGATAGGGGTGGATCAAAGCCCACTGGTGTTCCCTGAACTTTTTCTCAGTAGTTCTAACTGCTACGTGAGCTCTGGATTTTGACTTTTGTGTAATTCTTTCCTTCTCTCCATTATAAATGGCCTCTTCACGCTGAAAAGATCTTTAAGCTTCTTCAAATTTTTAGAAATAGAACAAATCAGGGTTTTTTTCTCTTTATTTTTGTTTTTCCATTTAAAAATGTCTCAGACTCAGAAGAAGACTGCTTAGTAGTCAAAGTACTTCCAATACAAAGAAGACCGATGGAGTTCAGGTCTGAGAACCTACATAAAATGCCTTTGGGTAATAAATAGACTATAATTACAGACTCATAAGGTGGAGACAGGAACTCCTGGGAGCAAACTGGAGAGCAGGACTAGCAATGTTTGCCAAGTAAGGATTTGTCTGAAGATCCTGCCCCAAAACATAATATATTGAAGAGCAGTTGAGGAAGACTTCTGCCATCAGGTTCAGGTTTCCACATGCATGTGAATGCTCGTGTACTTTTAGCACACATGTGAACACACCATGCCCATCACACACATAAGCATAGAGGGCGATAAAAATATAAAAGGCTTTTGAAATTTTTGTAGTTCAAGTTAATGTCACTCACCTTTTCTTTAACCTAATTTTTTTGAGAATTTCATACATGAATACTATATGTCATTTCCATCCCTTCCTCTTCCACCTTCAACTCATTTCGTGTCCCCTTCAAACACATGCTTTCTTCAGTTATTATTGTCCCTATGCACAGTTGTGTATATAAATATGTACATGTAAACAACCTAATGAATTCATTTAGTGTTGCTCATATGTTCACATGTTTAGTGCTGAACATATAGGCTAAGGTAACAAGGTATCAAGGCGCATATCCTTGGAGAAAAGAGAGTCTCCTTGTCTTATCAGCCACTGATTGCTTATAGCTCCTCATCTATAAGCAGGACCTTGTGGAAATCCCCCCACCGATGTTGGCATGCCAACTGTTGCTTTCATTATACAGGTCTTATAGAGGACACCATATTATTGACGCTCCTTGTCATATATAGAAGACACCAAGTAGCAGTAGATATTCCAGTTCTCTGGATCTTACACTCTTTCTGCTCCCTCTTCTATGATGTCCCCTGAACTTTAGGTACAGGGTTTGTAATGCAGATGTACCAATTGGGATTTGCCACTGCATAATTACATGTTCTCTGACTTTTAACCAGTTGTGGGTCTCTGCAGTAGTCTCCACTTGCTCCCAGAATAAGGTCTGATTAGGGGTGAGAGCTACACTTACCTTTATGTATAAAGATAAGTGTTAGGAATACATTTGGAAATTATATTGTTTTAGGAAAGTGACAACTGTAGGTTCTCTTGTAAGGCCAGTGACCTCTTTTTCTGGGTAGTTGTCTAGATTTAGTACATATGATGCTGTTCTCTAGATGAGGGGGTCTGGAATGTACTTCTTTAGGTTGGTCTGAGGTCTTAATAAACAATACTGAATTCATGCCTTTTCCTGATCTTAAACCCGAGGCCATATTTTAATGGCATTCCTTGAGGTTTGACTATTTTCTCTCAGGGTTTTATTTACTTCAAGAGTCTTTTTTACTTGAAAGAGAGACTGGAAATAAATCACCTTTCCTAAACCTCAAGTTCATGTTTGACAACTGAAAAAAATCAAATATAAATTCTGCTTGAATATTTACACATTTCCCTCTTTATGCTTTCTTCCACTCCATATTTTAATATAGGAAAAATCCTATTAATAAATTCAGTGTTCTTGAAATGTTAACAATTCAAGAGTTATCCAGTCTGATTTTCCACTCCCCACTTTTGGTAAAGTGAGACCAGGTGTTGCTCCGTCTAACACAGGTTTTCTTTTTCTCAAAACTCCAACAATCATTTTTTTTACTACCCTTCACACTTCTGGGAACAGTTTCATTGATGACAGTTATCATCTGCTTGCTGTACATGATATAAAACCACACCACTGTGACTCTCCTCCACAGGGCTTCCTCACAGCATGGAAGTTGGTGTCCTGAAATGCAGTACGCTAAGAGGTGATGGTAGTGGCAGAAGATCTCTGAAGACTCGCTTATCCAACTTTCTTCAACTGTGATCTAGTGAAGGGAACACCTGACAGGGCAAGCCCAAACTAAGCAAAGGAGCATGGAGCGGTCCTTCAGGAGAGAGGATCAAGTCCATGGTACCTCAGAGCATGTGGAAGAAGACATTACCACAGCCATTGTTAGAGACAGCTGCATCATTCACACACACTTTCCCAGGCCTCCACTCTGTTCTAAGGACAATGCCCCCATGAGATCCACTGATTTTTATCTTCATTTTTGCAGATGAGCAAATAGAGACACAAATGAAATAATGAACACAGGTTCTCTCGTTCAACACTGAATGGGAGTGATCCAAGTGATCCATAAGGTGAAACATTTGAGCACTGGCATGGTGCCAGGAGTAGAAAATTTAGTCCTAATAGGTGAAGGGAAGAGGGCTTGAGACCGATGGAGAGGGGGGAACCAAGAAAGGGGAAAGCATTCAGAATGTAAACAAAGAATATAGAAAATTAAAAAAAGAAAAGAAAATTTAGTCCTGATTTCCAGATGGATTTCAGCTAAAATGCAGGTGTAATAAAGAAGAAGAAAACAAATCTAATACAGCATTTCCTTCAGGCTATGTGTATGTGACTTCTATGAAACAAACAAACAAAACTATGTTTTAACTTGGAAAATATGTTTTAACTATATATAAAATGCTAAAACGGCAAATACTTAAAAAAACTGAAAAAAAAATCAAAGTCAATACTTCTAGTCCCAAGAACCTAGGATAAGGTGTGCTTAACCTATATCCTGAAGGTTATAATTGTAATGTCACACAACTGAAACTCAGCCTCAGGCCAGTTTGTTTCTGAGCCTCTGTTCAATATCTGTTCAGACAAAAGAGAATATCATTTCTAAGTGGTCATCCCTCTCTCTGAGTAACCCATCTTACAGAGAACATATCCATACTGTATTCATTCATTCATTTGTTCCCTGAGTATTTACTGAAAGACTGCTGACTACAGGACACTGCTTTGAATGTTGGAAATGTGATGATGAACAATTCAGAAAAATTATTCCAGTGTTCAAGCCACCTATAATGTAGAATGTGAAAGCAGCTATTATGAATTTGAAATAATTACTATTATAGTTTTTGTATGTATTCAAAGAAGCGGTAAGTTGCACCATGGAAGCAGTTTCAAAGATTTAGTGATTCAGGGTCCAAGAAATTTAAATATTTAACACTTAAAATCGTATTTCCAAGATTGATCAAATGCCACGCCCTTTCTGCTCAGCAGGCCTTGCCTCTCTGAACCTCCAGGTATCACCAACCACAGACAGAGCAGGGGCTGTCTGGCTTGAGCATCCTTGATGGCTGACAGAAAGAAATGTACCCATTCTGTGGGTCACTGGCTCTTCAAAGCAAAGGGGAGGTCCTGTTTGCATCCAAGTTTTTTTTTTTTTTTTTGTGAATGAACTTCCTAATTCTTCCTGATTTTCCTCAGTTCCCATTTCCCATGATGCTGCCACAAGGGACATTTTAATAAATTCAGAAGTCTACAAAATGCTCCTGGTGGAGGTGACACTTTAAAAGCACAGGAAACTTCACAATTTTGCTGGCTATTTTTTTGGTTTTTTTGTTTGTTTGTTTGTTTTTGTTTTTTTAAGCCACACCAATCGCTTTCTGTGGTGCCTATTTTAGTACTTGTGGTCAACAGGAAAGGGCCTCGCAGCCTGGTGTGTGATCAGAGAGGCCCATCTGAACAGACTTGCTGCACAACCGTAAATGACTTATTCAAACTCTTGGAGCTTGGTTTCATCTTCTGTAGGATAGTGGACAGGAAATTATCTCAAAGATCACTGGGTATGTCTCTAACCATGTGGTGGCAGCCACTGATTGGATTAGCAGTAGTCTCTGGGGCGGGAGGCTCAGTATAGAAGAAGTCTAGCAGGGAGAGAAAGGCTTTCCTCTTTACTGGGAACCGTGCAGAAATGTTGGCTCTTCAGACCTCAGTTGAGCAAACCTACACATTCTAAATATCCTACAGGATGGCTCATGCCCTCCTCCTGGGAGTCATTCTGTGACCTTTTGTAGTATCTCCCTCAGTAGGCATGTCTTTGCATATGGGGAATATTTTACCACATCAGACAGTTCATGCCAACAATGTGACAGACAGTGAATGGTCCTTGTATATACTTGGGCTTTGGACCACACTAGAGTAGTGCCACCGTATGTTTGGCATGATGTCTGGAGACTAAGTAGCTGAGGCCTGCCATGTTGGTATCCCATGCCTATGAGTGACTGTCCTAAAGTCCCTCAATGCTGAGGTTCAGTTGGCGTTTGCTTGATTGGATGCATTTCTCATGAATCAGTACCTGGAGAACTAAGAGCTCTCTATGTGACTCCCCCAAAGTGCACCACATCAATCTGCAGTGAATGGTCTCCTACCCTCAGGCCTAGGCTAACTTGAGTGCTTATTCTTTTACCTTTCTCCAAGTGATGACTGTGAGCAGGGGGGACTTCCTCAGTTCTGTGAGTTCTAGTAACATGAGGGTAATCTTGGGGTTTCCTGGCAGACAGGAGGAGCTTTCTTTAGGATATCTGACTGAGCCTGTTCTTCAAGGGTACTGCAATGAAGCTTATATGCTCAGAAGCTATATTTCAGGAAGCAGATGCGAAGTAACCAGCCATAGTTTGAGAGGCAGCTGCTGAGAAACCAGTGCTGTTTGTGCCAGTGATAGCACCAAGTAGACACACCGCCCACACCAAGGCACGAATGGCGCTCATGCCTTTTGGTTTGTTTTTATTTTCTGACAGAAAGAAGCAGGAGATATGAGAGAGGGCAGAGAGACCTACATACAAGACCAGAACCAACCCAGCATCCCCACTTTCCAGCTTCACTTGCTGAATTATATATGGGTTCCTTCTGGGCACTGACAAGAATGCTCAGAGGGAAGCAAGAGTCACAGGCAAAGCAGCAAAATAGGCTGAGCGTCAAATCTGATTTGAGACTTCTGATTTCCTTCCATATTTTATATTAAAAAAATGTGAAGAATAAAGCTTATCTGTGCACACGGATATGGGATGGTTTCCAATATAGGCTGTGGAGAGATTAGAAACAAGATGTAGAAAGAGGAAGAGAGGATGCCATTGTGTAAAGCAAAACAAACATGCACCTATATACATATGATGCAATGGCTTTTTATGTGAGATACACATAATGCTTCGTGCTCCCTCTCTTTCATTATGAATGTATACTTGCATCATATGTATCTCTGTCTTTGTTTCTCTCTGTCTTTCTGTCTATCTCTATCTTTCTCTCTCTCTCTCTCTCTCTCTCTCTCACACACACACACACACACACACACACACATACACAAATAAACATCTGTGTAATCTATGTATCAAAGGAAATGTGTGCTGGGAACACATCTCGCAAGATAACTCCTTCAGAGAACACACAGACTCTTAAAGCCAATAAAATATCTTTATTTGATGGCCCAACGGCCGGCAGGCTATGTGGGGAACTTGCTCAAACTGTGTAGCCCCACATCTCATCGTTCTTTGCTTCTTATGTACAAAAACCACATTCCAGTTGACACCTGTTAGCAAGAATAGTCAGTGAGAATTGAAACTTCAAAAGCCACAAAAACAAGGTTAGTGTATTTAGGGACTTTCTGGAATCCTGGAACTATGTAATAGGTCTTTGATGGACTGGGTCTTTATATTGGTAGGTGTTAGGGCCTACATGCTGGGTTCTAGGGTCATAATGGTGCTTCTGACATGGAGTCAGTTGTGCTAAAGTCTTCAGGTATATTAAGGTACACTGCTACATGAGAAGCTTATGGGAGGGGAAGTGAGAAGCATGAACAGCTTTAGCTGCTAGGCAATACTGTTAGAAAGCAACCTAGGCTAAGAAGCTTAAAACAAGCAGGCACATTACTTGACATTTCTAGAGAGCAGAAATCCTAAAGTGAGTTGGCACAGCCACACCATTTTAGATCCTAAGGAAAGTCCTCTCCTGGCTTTGCTCAACTCTAAGAAACTCCACTTCACATTCTTCTATGGAGGGTCCAAATTTTCTTCTCTGGAGACCCTGCATTCTCCCACTGGTAAGGGCCGCATCCCTTTACCTTGTTCCATTCTTAATTCTGTCCCTGAGACCCTCCTCTCTGAGATCCTCCTCCCTCAAAGGGACCCATTGAGTACATGGACTCTACATATCTGTGTGAAAGTCAGGAGGACAATGCTGTATCCCTGTCTTGCTGCACTGCCACAGGCTTCAGGCTTGAGGATGTGGACCCCCTTAAGACAACGACTATCTTAGAAAATCACCGTCACTGGGCATGCCTGTCATTTCAAGATGTTTTACCATGTGTAAAATGGTAAAATATAAAACTGTGCTTATATTCAATAGGGCAGTTCCTATAGTTGGCTAATTATAGAAGTGGATCTTTATAGTTCTGGAAATCAAACCTTGTGAATGATCTGCTCCTGATCTACATCTCTAGCCCTCTAAGACTATTCATGTATGTGTTTGTGTGTGTGCTGCATTCTTTTTTCTCAGAAGCAGTTGTATTTCTTATTTATTGTCATTCTGTGTTTTTTTTTAAGACAGCTGCTGAAGAGCTGAATAGGTAGAATGGAGTTGGGGCACACTTCTGCAATGTTTTCTATTTGGGGGGAGACTTCTGTTCTCTTAGGTCAGTCTATTGCCATGGTAGATGCCAGTTACAAGCTACACAGGGCCTCAGACAAGCATTTACTTGCTGCCTCTGACCCAGGGAAAGTAGGCAATCACAGAGGCTCCATTCCTTCATTGCTTCAGGTTCACGATGCAGCTGGGTGCTGGAAAGGGCAGCAGGCAGTGAAAAAGATATGCCAGTGTCTCTTGCCAGGAACATACTGTATATCTTCTAGGATGGCATTGGAACTAGTGTTCCAAGAAAATACCATGATCAACCAAAGCATGATTTCCCTGAAAACGACAGGAGCATGAGGCTGTCAGCCAGGCTGATAGAGAACCTCCCCTGAGCAGCTCATGGCCATGGGGGAGGAAAGCATTGATGATGTACATGTTTCTAGTTCACCCCCTTCCCTTGGGACTTAGCTGATTCAGCCTAGCGTCTCCCATCAGGCCCTGGGCTGTGGCCCCTATTGGGAGAGAAGGGTCTCCAAGATATTGAAGGGATGCTATTATGGCAATTACCCTTGGGCTGGCACCAAGCATGGAGACTTTCAGGGGATGCTTTTTCTCTTATCTTGTTGTCCATTTGGGATGCTTAAAGATCCTAAATACATCAAACACCCACTCAACCCACAAGCCACCCAGGTCAATGAATCTTAGACAAAGAAAATCACAGGAGAGAGGTGAAGGAGCAGATAAAGCAGATGCCCAAGACACAGTTTCCAAAGAATAGGCCTACCCTGAATGTTGATGAACAAGCACTGGAAGATGCCATCCTCTATGGCTACAGCCAGATCCTTTGGGTCAGTCACATATACACTTATTTGTTTTTGCACAAATTTTCTCTACATATTGCAGATGGATTTTGAATTTCCTATCTTTGTGCCTTGGCCTCCCTACTGCTCACATACAGACATGTGCCTCCGCACCTAGCCACCTACCATCATTTTTATTTACAGTCTACAGAGTTGGGTCTGCATACTACAAAAGACCTTTTCAGAATAGAATGAGCTTTCCCTGCCCCACCCTCCATGTTCTCAGTAGTCAGGCATCCTACTTGCAGACTCCAGGGAAATGTGGTATAGCCTGTGACATAAGGATCCCAGTCTATATAGAAGAAAGATGCACACGCAGGCACTGTGGAATGCACCTGTAATCACAGCACTCAGTGAGAAGGAAAAGAATGAGTTCAGGGGAACCAGGGTTGTATCAGGTAAACCCTGGTTCAGCCCCCTGTACACACAGCAATAAAAAGCTGTGCATTTACAGAATTGATTTTCATGGGAATTTTTTTCTTCCATAGCCATGCAGCAAGGATTTAACCACAACCAAAGAGGCAGCAAAGGCAAGTCTTAAATTGTCTTGTAGCTCAGTAGACCAAGTGCATAAAATCCAGGCGACTCACCCAAGAAACCTGGGGGGAAACGACTCCGTTGACTGTATTGAGATTCTCGGGACACTGGAAGAGTTTTCTTCCTTGATGAAACAGTGTCTCATTCTCTTGTTGGAAGAAAAGGGGGAAAACCTGAATCCTGAAATTCAAAATTATTTTCAAGAGAACCAGGATGGACAAATGTCACTTTAACAAGTGGCATAATAATTTCCTTCTTTTTAATGGTATACAAAGGGGGTTCCCCCATCTAACACACCCACAAGACCTTGGCATAAATGAGATAAATTTAGTATTGTCCACATGCTTCTTTGGCATTTAAAAGCCCTTCTTGGGGAGAAGAATTTATTAAATATTGAAATGAGTCCAATGTCTCTTGTTGAAACCTGTGCTTTAATAGGCTTGTTAAATTTAGATTATGTTAAAATGAAAGAGAGAATAAGACAAGTATTTCTCCCACTCAGAGATCCTGGACACCACCGGATGGCTGGATATTGCTAAAGAAATTTACCAGCCTTCATTTACCAGCCTGTGTGGGAGAAAGAAAATAATACTTCAAGACAACACAGGACAACTCTGTTCTGTAAATGTGCTCTGTGGGTCACAGCCTGTCTCCTCCCCAGAAAGAGCAACAAAGCCTTCCTTCTCTTTCCTTTTGTCTTAGTTAGGGTTTTACTGCTGTGAAGACACCATGACCAAGGCAACTCTTGTAAAGTCAACATTTAATTGGGGCTGGCTTACAGGTTCAGAGGTTCAGTCCATTATCATCAAGGCAGAAACATGGCAGCATCCAGGCAGGCATGGTGCAGAAGGAGCTGAGGGTTCAACATCTTAAGGCTGCTAGCAAAAAGCAGGCTTCCAGGCAGCTAGGATGAGGGTCTTAGAGCCCATACTGACAGTGACACTCCTACTCCAACAAGGCCACACCTACTCCAACAGGGCTACACCCTTTACTCTCCAGGCTGAGCACAGACAAACTACCACACCCATCATAGTCCATCTCATTTCTTTTTTTTTTTTTTATCACTTTAGTCTTTTATTTGCTGGTAGACAGTTTGATGCCAATTACCACCACACTTGGCATTTTATGCAGCAGAGGTCCTTATGGCTCTTTTTTTTTTAAATTCGATATCTTTTTTCTTTACATTGCAAATGATTTCCCCTTTTCTGGCCCCCCACTCACCAAAAGTCACATAAGCCCCCTTCCCTCCCCCTATTCTCCCACCCACCCCTTCCCACTTCCCTGTTCTGGTCTTGCCTTATACTGCTACACTGAGTCTTTCCAGAACCAGGGGCCACTCCTCTGTTCTTCTTGTACCTCATTTGATGTGTGGATTATGTTTTGCATATTCCAGTTTTCCAGGCTAATATCCACTTATTAGTGAGTGAATACCATGATTGATCTTTTGAGGCTGGGTTACCTCACTTAGGATGATGTTCTCCAGCTCCATCCATTTGCCTAAGAATTTCATGAATTCATTGTTTCTAATGACTCTATTGTGTATATATACCACATTTTTTGCATCCATTCTTCTGTTGAGTGATACCTGGGTTTTTTCCAGCTTCTGGCTATTATAAATAGGGCTGCTATGAACATGGTGGAGCATATATCCTTATTACATGCTGGGGAATCCTCTGGGTATATGCCCAGGAATGGTATAGCAGGATCTTCTAGAAGTGACATGCCCAGTTTTCGGAGGAACTGCCAGACTGATTTCCAGAGTGGTTGTACCAATTTGCAACCCCACCAGCAGTGGAGGAGTGTTCCTCTTTCTCCACATCCTCGCCAACAGGAGGATGTCTCCTGAGTTTTTAATCTTAGCTATTCTGACTGGTGTGAGGTGAAATCTCAGGGTTGTTTTGATTTGCATTTCCCTGATGACTAATGAAATTGAACATTTTTTTAAAGATGTTTCTCTGCCATCTGAAGTTCTTCAGGTGAGAATTCTTTGTTTAACTCTGTACCCCATTTTTTAATAGGGTTATTTGGTTTTCTGGGGTCTAACTTCTTGAGTTCTTTGTATATATTGGATATTAGCCCTCTGTCAGATGTAGGGTTGGTGAATATCTTTTCCCAATTTGTTGGTTGCCGATTTGTCCTTTTGATGGTGCATTTCTAAATTACAATAAATTAATAATATGAAACACACCACTAATAGCATGGTTCCAAGCACTGTACTCAGTTAACTGTGAATACTCTCAATGTTCTCTGAGGCACTATTATGATTATTATTGTCACTGTCATTGTTTTAATTATTGTTATAGTCATTGCTGTCATTATTGCTGCCTATAGATGAGAAAAGTGAGACATGAAGCTACACAAAGTACCCAGGGCCACACAATGAAAGACAAAGCAAGGATTCAAACTCAGGAATCTGGATGGATTTTGTATCTATCTAACTGCCAGATCACATAGTATCTTCTATAAAACTAGGTACTTTCCATAAAAAGCTAAAGTCTGCTCTTATCCCCAGCCCAATTCCTGAGCCTCTCCTTCTCATGCCCTAAGTTAACCATTACAACCACCTTGGGAAATAATTTTTCACACATATGAAAATAAATAGAATCACCATTTTTCTGAGCCTGGTACCATCATTCTTAATCATTCCTGTAGCTACATTTTCATTTAAAAGCAGCCCCTCGTGGCTATATAACACCCCATTCAGTTTTATTTAGGGTTTTGTGTATTGATAGACAGGCTGCTTTTGATATTTCACTAAATTAAATAGCACTGAAGCATATGGGCAGATCTATCTCAAGGGCAGACTGCAAAGGCAGGAGCACAGGAGCTCTTTATCCTTTAACAGGTAGCTCCAGCTTACATTCTTTGCAGTGGCACATGGATGTGGGGGTTTCCTCAGCCTCTTTATCACTTCCATTCTATAGGGTGAGTTTTAATGACTTTTGGCTTCCAGCCCCCACACTTTGTTGATTGTTTGATCAGTTAATCCTTTCTTTCTTTCTTTCTTTCTTTCGTTCTTTCTTTCTTTCTTTCTTTCTTTCTTTCTTTCTTCCTTTCTTTCTTCCTTTCTTTCTTTCTTTCTTTCTTCCTTGCTTCCTTCCTTCTTTCATTTATTCATTCATTCATTCATTGATATAGATTCTCAGAATACAGCCCAAATGGGCCTCAAACTCACAGTAATCCCTGTCTTAGCTCCCAGTCTGTAGAATGTTAAGATTTTAGTCACAGCCTACTGCTACTGAATCTCACCTTTACCTTCCAGGCTTTTTCTTCTCCATCTATAGAATGCAGTCAGGATGCAGAGTGCAGGAAGAGTTTATTTCTAGAGAGCATGCCCTCAAAGGTAAGGGTAAGAAATGGGTGAAGGGTCCACATTGCTGACCTGCATTTGAAGCTGGCAGACTTGACTTGTCTGGATGCTTGACTCATATGGGGAAGTCTATTCCCTACCAGAAAGCCTCTGACTGAGTAGTGCTTTGTCATGGTTCATAGTTGTCTGCTCATGAGTTCCAGTAAGTACAGAATGTCTTGTCTCCACTAGGGCCTAAAGTTCATTTTATCAACCTCCAGCTCAGTGACCTCCTACTCTAGTCTGACTCATTGCCCTGAACCACACACTTGGCTCCCATCACTTTAATAACCAAACTTAAAAAAATGGCTGTCGAGAATTCTTTGTTTAACTCTGTACCCCATTTTTTAATAGGGTTGTTTGGTTTTCTGGAGTCTAACTTCTTGAGTTCTTTATATATATTGGATATTAGCCCTCTATCTGATGTAGGATTGGTGAAGATCTTTTCCCAATTTGTTGGTTGCCGATCTGTCCTCTTGATGGTGTCCTTTGCCTTACAGAAACTCTGTAACCTTATGAGGTCCCATTTGTCAATTCTTGCTCTTAGAGCATACGCTATTGGTGTTCTGTTCAGAAACTTTCTCCCTGTACCGATGTCCTCAAGGGTCTTCCCCAGTTTCTTTTCTATTAGCTTCAGAGTGTCTGGCTTTATGTGGAGGTCCTTGATCCATTTGGATTTGAGCTTAGTACAAGGAGACAAGGATGGATCAATTCGCATTCTTCTGCATGCTGACCTTCTGGAAAGCAGTCTGGCGGTTCCTCCGAAAACTGGGCACCTCACTTCCAGAAGATCCTGCTATACCACTCCTGGGCATATACCCAGAGGATTCCCCACCATGTAATAAGGATACATGCTCTACTATGTTCATAGCAGCCCTATTTATAATTGCCAGATGCTGGAAAGAACCCAGGTATCCCTCAACAGAAGAGTGGATACAAAAAATGTGGTATATCTACACAATGGAGTACTATTCAGCCATTAGAAACAATGAATTCATGAAATTCTTAGGCAAATGGATGGAGCTAGAGAACATCATACTAAGTGAGGTAACCCAGACTCAAAAGGTGAATCATGGTATGCACTCACTAATAAGTGGTTATTAACCTAGAAAACTGGAATACCCAAAACATAATCCACACATCAAATGAGATACAAGAAGAAAGCAGGAGTGGTCCCTGGTTCTGGAAAGACTCAGTGAAACAGTATTTGGCAAAACCAGAACGGGGAATTGGGAAGGGGTGGGAGGGAGGACAGGGGAAGAGAAGGGGGCTTACGGGACTTTCGGGGAGTGGGGGGGGGGCTAGAAAAGGGGAAATCATTTGAAATGTAAATAAATTATATCAAATAAAAAAAAATACTCAAAAAAAAAAAAAAAAAAATGGCTGTCGAGCCTGGGCGGCAGCACCACATCTCCAAGTCCTACAAGAGGCTAGCTGGGCTTCCGGGCGGCCAGCTGGGAGAAGTCAGTGTGCTCCAGTGAATCCAGCGGGCCCCAGTGGGAGCCTTCGGGTGCCTGCTTTGGGATCTGAACAGCCTGGGCAGCAGCACCCTGTCTACAAGCAGTGCAGGAGGTAAGCTGTGCACCAGAGGCCAACTGGGAAGGGGCAGCTTGCACTGGTGAGTCCAGCACTGACAAGACAAACTAACACCAGTGAGAACTAGATGGCAAAAGGCAAACGCAGGAACGTCACTAACAGAAATCAAGGCAATATGGCAACATCTGAACCCAATTCTCCTCTACCAACATGTCCTGGATACCCCATCACACCAGTAAAACAAGATTTGGATTTAAAATCACTGGTCATGATGCTGGTACAGGAACACATGAAGGACATACTTAAAGAAATTCAGGAGAAAATGGATCAAAAGTTAGAAGCCCTTGAAAGGGAAACACAAAAATCATTGAAAGAAATCCAGGAGAATACAAAAGCCAACAAGGAGGAAATGCAAAAAACACTTAAAGAAATACAGGAGAACTTTGCTCAACAGGCTGAGGTCATGAAAGACAAAACACAAAAATCTCTTAAAGAAATACAGGAGAACTTTGGTCAACAGGCTGAGGTCATGAAAGAGGAAACACAAAAATCTCTTAAAGAATTACAGGAAAGCACAAACAAGCAAGTGAAGGAGCTAAGCAAAACCATCCAGGATGTAAAATCAGAAGTAGAAACAACTAAGAAAACTCAAAGGGAGACAACTTTGGAGATAGAAAGCCTTGGGAAGAAATCAGGGGACAGAGATGCAAATATCAACAACAGAATACAAGAAATAGAAGAAAGAATCTCAGATGCTGAAGATTCCATAGAAACCATGGACTCAACAGTTAAAGAAAATGCAAAATGCAAAAAGCTTGTAACCCAAAATATCCAGGAAATCCAGGACACAATGAGAAGACCAAACCTAAGGATTATAGGCATAGATGAGAGTGAAGATTTACAACTTAAAGGGCCAGCAAATATCTTCAATAAAATTATGGAAGAAAACTTCCCTAACCTAAAGAGAGAGATGCCCATGAATATACAAGAAGCCTACAGAACTCCAAACAGACTGGACCAGAACAGAAATACTTCCCGTCACATAATAATCAAAACACCAAATGTTCTAAAGAAAGAAAGAATACTAAAGGCAATAAGAGAAAAAGGCCAAGTAACATATAAAGGAAGACCTATCAGAATCACAGCAGACTTTTCACCTGAGACTATGAAGGCTAGAAGTTCCTGGGCAGATCTCATGCAGACTCTAAGAGAACACAAATGCCAACCAAAACTACTATATCCAGCAAAACTCTCAATCACCATAGATGGAGAAACTAAGATATTTCATGACAAAACCAAGTTTACCCAATATCTATCCACAAACCCAGCCCTAAAAAGGATAATAGGAGGACAACACCAATACAAGGAGGGAAACTTCACCCTGGAAAAAGCAAGATAGTAACCTTTCATCAAACCCAAAAGAAGTTAAGCATTCAAATTTAAAAAATAACGTTAAAAATGATAGGAAGTAACAATCACTATTCCTTAATATCTCTTAACATCAATGGACTTAATGCCCCAATAAAAAGACACAGACTAACTGACTGGATACGTAAACAGGACCCTACATTTTGCTGCTTACAGGAAACACACCTCAGGGTCAAAGACAAACACTACCTTAGAGTAAAAGGCTGGAAGACAATTTTACAAGCAAATGGTCTCAGGAAACAAGCTGGAGTAGCCATTTTAATATCAGATAAAATTGACTTTCAACCCAAAGTCATCAAAAGAGACCCTGAGGGACACTTCTTGCTGGTCAAAGGAAAAATACAAAAAGAAGAACTGTCAATCCTGAACATCTATGCCCCAAATGCAAGGGCACACTCTTTCGTAAAAGAAACTTTATTAAAACTAAAAGCACACATTGCACCTAACACAATAATTGTGGGTGACTTCAACACTGCACTTTGCTCAATGGACCGATCAGGAAAACAGAAACTAAACAGGGATACAATGAAACTAATTGAAGCTTTGGACCAATTAGATTTAACAGATATATATAGAACATTCTATCCTAAAACAAAAGAATATACCTTGTTCTCAGCACCTCATGGTACCTTCTCCAAAATCGACCATATAATTGGTCACAAGACAGACCTCAACAAATATAAGAAGATAGAACTAATCCCATGCCTCCTATCTGATCACTATGGAGTAAAAGTGGTCTTCAATAGCAACAGAAACAACAGAAAACCCACATACACGTGGAAACTGAACAATACTCTTCTCAATGATACCTTGGTCAAGGAAGAAATAAAGAAAGAAATTAAAGACTTTTTAGAACACAATGAAAATGAAAACACAACATACCCAAATCTATGGGACACAATGAAAGCAGTGCTAAGAGGAAAACTCATAGCCCTGAGTGCCTCCAAAAAGAAAATGGAGAGAGCATACATTACAAGCTTAATGACACACCTGAAAGCCCTAGAACAAAAAGAAGCTATTTCGCCCAGGAGGAGTAGAAGGCAGGAAATCATCAAACTCAGGGCCGAAATCAATCAAGTAGAAACAAAGAGAACCATACAAAAAATCAACAAAACCAGGAGCTGGTTCTTTGAGAAAATCAACAAGATAGATAAACCCTTAGCCAGACTGACCAAAGGGCACAGAGAAAGTATCCAAATTAACAAACTTAGAAATGAAAAGGGAGAGATAACCACGGAAACTGAGGAAATCCAAAAAATCATCAGATCCTACTACAAGAGCCTGTACTCAACACAACTGGAGAATCTGGAGGAAATGGACAATTTCCTTGACAGATACCAAATACCAAAATTAAATCAGGACCAACTAGACCATCTAAACAGTCCCATAATGCCTAAAGAAATAGAAGGAGTCATAGAAAGTCTTCCAACCAAAAAAAACACAGGACCAGATGGCTTCAGTGCAGAATTCTACCAGACCTTCAAAGAAGAGTTAACACCAATACTCTTCAAACTATTCCACAAAATAGAAACAGAAGGAACACTACCCAATTCCTTCTACGAAGCCACAATTACGCTGATACCAAAGCCACAAAAAGATCCAACAAAGAAAGAGAACTTCAGACCAATTTCCCTTATGAACATCGATGCAAAAATACTCAATAAAATTCTTGCCAACCGAATCCAAGAACACATCAAAACGATCATCCACCATGATCAAGTAGGCTTTATCCCGGGAATGCAGGGTTGGTTCAATATACGGAAATCCATCAATACAATCCACTACATAAACAAACTCAAAGAACAAAACCACATGGTCATTTCATTGGATGCTGAAAAAGCATTTGACAAAATTCAGCATCCTTTCATGCTTAAAGTCTTGGAGAGAACAGGAATTCAAGGCCCATACCTAAACATAGTAAAAGCAACATACAGCAAACCGGTAGCCAGCATCAAACTAAATGGAGAGAAACTTGAAGCAATCCCACTGAAATCAGGGACCAGACAAGGCTGCCCCCTTTCTCCTTATCTTTTGAATATTGTACTTGAGGTACTAGCTCGGGCAATTCGACAACATAAGGAGGTCAAAGGGATACAAATTGGAAAGGAAGAAGTCAAACTATCATTATTTGCAGACGACATGATCGTCTACCTAAGTGACCCAAAAAACTCCACTAGAGAGCTCCTACAGCTGATAAGCAACTTCAGCAAAGTGGCAGGTTATAAAATCAACTCAAGCAAATCAGTGGCCTTCCTATACTCAAAGGATAAGCAGGCAGAGAAAGAAATTAGGGAAATGACCCCCTTCACAATAGCCACAAACAGTATCAAGTATCTTGGGGTGACTCTTACCAAACATGTGAAAGATCTGTATGACAAGAACTTCAAGACTCTGAAGAAGGAAATGGAAGAAGACCTCAAAAAATGGGAAAACCTCCCATGCTCATGGATCGGTAGAATCAATATAGTTAAAATGGCCATTTTGCCAAAAGCAATATACAGATTCAATGCAATACCCATCAAAATCCCAACTCAATTCTTCACAGAGTTAGAAAGAGCAATTATCAAATTCATCTGGAACAACAAAAAACCCAGGACAGCTAAAACTATTCTCAGCAACAAAAAAAATCTGGGGAATCAGTATCCCTGACCTCAAGCAATACTACAGAGCAATAGTGTTAAAAACTGCATGGTATTGGTACAGTGACAGGCAGGAGGATCAATGGAACAGGATTGAAGATCCAGAAATGAACCCACACACCTATGGCCACTTGATCCTCGACAGAGAGGCTGAAAACATCCAATGGAAAAAAGATAGCCTTTTCAACAAATGGTGCTGGTTCAACTGGAGGTCAGCATGCAGAAGAATGCGAATTGATCCATCCTTGTCTCCTTGTACTAAGCTCAAATCCAAATGGATCAAGGACCTCCACATAAGGCCAGACACTCTGAAGCTAATAGAAAAGAAACTGGGGAAGACCCTTGAGGACATCGGTACAGGGAGAAAGTTTCTGAACAGAACACCAATAGCGTATGCTCTAAGAGCAAGAATTGACAAATGGGACCTCATAAAATTACAAAGTTTCTGTAAGGCAAAGGACACCATCAAGAGGACAAATCGGCAACCAACAAATTGGGAAAAGATCTTCAGCAATCCTACATCAGATAGAGGGCTAATATCCAATATATATAAAGAACTCAAGAAGTTAGACTCTAGAAAACCAAACAACCCTATTAAAAAATGGGGTACAGAGTTAAACAAAGAATTCTCACCTGAAGAACTTCCGATGGCGGAGAAGCATCTTAAAAAATGCTCAACTTCATTAGTCATTAGGGAAATGCAAATCAAAACAACCCTAAGATTTCATCTTACACCAGTCAGAATGGCTAAGATTAAAAATTCAGGAGACAGCAGGTGTTGGAGATGGTGTGGAGAAAGAGGAACACTCCTCCACTGCTGGTGGGGTTGCAAATTGGTACAACCACTCTGGAAAGCAGTCTGGCGGTTCCTCCGAAAACTGGGCACCTCGCTTCCAGAAGATCCTGCTATACCACTCCTGGACATATACCCAGAAGACTCCCCACCATGTAATAAGGATACATGTTCTACTATGTTCATAGCAGCCCTATTTATAATTGCCAGATGCTGGAAAGAACCCAGGTATCCCTCAACAGAAGAGTGGATGCAAAAAATGTGGTATATCTACACAATGGAGTACTATTCAGCCATTAGAAACAATGAATTCATGAAATTCTTAGGCAAATGGATGGAGCTAGAGAATATCATACTAAGTGAGGTAACCCAGACTCAAAAGGTGAATCATGGTATGCACTCACTAATAAGTGGATATTAACCTAGAAAACTGGAATACCCAAAACATAATCCACACATCAAATGAGGTACAAGAAGAAAGGAGGAGTGGCCCCTGGTTCTGGAAAGACTCAGTGAAACAGTATTCGGCAAAACCAGAACGAGGAAGTGGGAAGGGGTGGGTGGGAGGACAGGGGAAGAGAAGGGGGCTTATGGGACTTTCGGGGAGTGGGGGGCCTAGAAAAGGGAAATCATTTGAAATGTAAATAAATTATATCGAATAAAAAAAATGGCTGTCAATCTTCTGGATAAAAGTTGAGAATGCTTTTTTCTACTCTGCTGTTCAACTTAGCCCTTACCACTCCGTCTACTTTTATTGCATGTTCCAACCCATTACGGCTATTCAATACTGAATATAGTGGTTTCCTTGATTCTTCGACAAATATGGTAAAAAATAATATTAATATACTTTTTACTTTGAGATATGGCAAAGCTATTTGGATTTCTAAGATTCTCCAGCCTCAAATGCTATGTGCCTATTTATAGAAAAATTCAAAAGCCTGTGATTGGAGAGGGTAGTCTTAATTCCATAAATAGAAGCTGTTAATTTCATAAATAGTTGGTAAGGGGGTTCCATGTCTTAGAATGGCAGTGCCAGAGACACAGACATTTCACCACATGCATGCTGTCCTGTCTCCACAGAATTTCAGTTAGGTGACTGCCTGCTCCATTGAATCAAGTGTCTACTTTTTAATATATTTTTTATTTTCTGTGACTCATCTCTTTCCCAAGATCTCCACCCCAACTTGTTTGCTGGCCTTTGCAAAGCTACCCACTCTTGCCTGTCACAGCTGGTTACTGCTTCAAACATCCACCCCTGCCGTGAGATCTTTACAGGGTATGTGTGAATATTTTGAAAACATAATCAATATCTGCATTCACTACAACTGGCTCAGGTCTGATAAAATACTTCAGGGCAGAGGGTGCTAGACCTTGCAAATACACATCAGCTATTCTTCCCTAGAGATTTCATGGGTTGCCTCCATGTCTGCATTTCTTGAGGGCACAGCCTGACTGATTTTGTTGAAGACTGTCTGGGGACAGAAATTGCATCTTCCTCCAGTGTGTAGGGTAAATTTATTCAAGCACTGAGAAACAGAAATCATGTGTGATAATTTAAAGTTTTATCATGGATTTGTTTTATTTTTTCTCATTGACATATAGCTTCTGCAACACTTAGGATTCCCTGAGTGACAAGAACATCATTTTGTCTACCAAGCCTGAGACTGTGGTAACAATGGTTATTGTCCTAGGTACCTGTAGATTCAGGACGGAGGCTGGTTTCCAGAGCAACCAACCTTATGGAAAGTTTGGATATTTCTGTCTTGTTTCTGTTCTATGAGGAAGGTAGAGACTGAGTTGGTCATCAATATGATGTTATTCTTAGTAGGCAAGTTGTGGAATCAGTATGGGTATCAACAGCAGATAGAAGGATGAAAAACATGTGGTGTGATTTAACTAAAGAAATACACTATGTCATTTGCAGGCACAGGGATGAAACTTAAAATAATTATGTTGAATGCAATGGGCTAGTCTTGAAAAGACAATATCACATATTTTCTCTATATGTAAAATCTACACTGAAAAAGGTAAAAGAGCAAGGGGTGGCCATGAAAGAATAGTGGGTAAATATGATCAAGGTATTGATATACATATATGAATATCATAATGAAGCCTGTCATTTTGTTCAAAGAATATATTCTTAGGATTTGTAAAAATCATTAGCAATCCCCCTCAGCTCCTTTGGTCCCTTCTCCAACTCCTCCATTGGGGACCCAGTGCTCAGTCCAGTGGTTGACGGCGAGCATCTGCCTCTGTAGGAGTTGAGGCAGTTTGCAGGCCCATGGAGGGAGCAACAGGGTCAACGGCCAGACCCCCCAGAGCTCCCAGGGACTGAACCACCAACCAAAGAGTACATATGGAAGGACCCATGGCTCCCGCCGACCGCATATGTGAGAAAGGATGGCCTTGTTGGACATCAGTGGGAGGAGAGGCCCGTGGGCCTGAGGGTGTTTGATGCCCCAGTGTAGGGGAATGCCAGAGCAGAAAGATAGGAGTGGGTAGATGGGTGGCAGAGGGAGGATGGATGTCATAGGGGGTTTCCAAAGGGGGAACTGGAAAAGGGAAAACAGGGAAATGCACATCAAAACAACCCTGAGATTTCACCTCACACCAGTCAGAATGGCTAAAATTAAAAACTCAGGAGACAGCAGGTGTTGGAGAGGGTGTGGAGAAAGAGGAACACTCCTCCACTGCTGGTGGGATTGCAAGCTGGTACAACCACTCTGGAAATCAGTCTGGCTGTTCCTCAGAAAACTGGGCATGACACTTCCAGAGGACCCTGCTATACCTCTCCTGGGCATATACCCAGAGGATTCCCCTGCATGCAATAAGGGCACATGCTCCACTATGTTCATGGCAGCCTTATTTATAATAGCCAGAAGCTTGAAAGAACCCAGCTGTCCCTCAATGGAGGAATGGATATAGAAAATATGGTATATTTACACAATGGAATACTACTCAGCAATTAAAAACAATGAATTCATGAAATTATTACGCAAATGGTTGGAACTGGAATATATCATCCTAAGTGAGGTAACCCATTCACAAAAGAACACACATGGAATGCAGTCACTGATAAGTGGACATTAGCCCAGAAGCTCTGAATGCCCAAGGCACAATTCGCATATCAAATGATGTCCAAGAAGAAGGAAAGAGAGGGCCCTGGTCCTGGAAAGGCTTGATGCAGCAGTGTAGGGAATTACCAGGACAGAGAAGTGGGAGGGGGTTGATTGGGGAACTGGCAGAAGGAAGAGGGCTTATGGGACTTATGGGGAGGGGGGAACGGGGAAAGGGAAAATCATTTGGAATGCAAACAAAGAATATAGAAAATAAAATTTTTTTTGAAAATAAAATTTAAAAAAGAAAATAACCAATAAAAAAAGAAAAAAATTAGCAATCAGTGATTTCCCCAATCATTCCAGTATTGTGAATCATCCATGAAAATGTGTAAACAAAGTGATTCAGGGCCTTCAAGGTGGGTGCTGAGGAATGTGCAAACTCTTCTACCCCACACATATCTTGTGTTTTGTATCTTTTCCATTGACTGTTTAAAACTAAACTTTATGTGATAAATTGCTCTGTCTTCTTTATGATTTGGCAACAGTGAACAAAGCAGTTCCTAGAGTAAATTATCTGAACTAATGAAGGTGAGCATGGTTGGTCAGAAGTACTGGGACTGCAGACTGTCATGGATGTGGAGCTCAGCTTGTAAGTGAAATCCTCCTGGCTTTGTGCTGGCTTCTCATGATGACAGAATTCAATTTAATTGGTGGTTTCTCCTCTGAGGTCAGAGAATTAGAGACATGGAGAATTGATCGGTGTCAGATACCCCAAGAGCGCCTGAGGGATAGTTTTCCTCTGAAGTAGGAAGTGGAGAGGTGTCTCTTGTGATGCCCAGGCTCCCTCTCCTGCAGTGCTTCATAGGCCTGTGTAGGATTCACTCTGGCCTCTCTGCATTAGCCAGTGGAGATATGGCAGGAAAAACAGTACATAGGTCTGAGGGAGGGAAGGAGGTGCTGAAAGATGAGATGGTGCCTGCTGTTCAAGTATTCAAGAAAATACATGTTCAAAGATGCTGAGAGAAGGTGCATCTCAGGCTGTCCTTCAGTTGAAGGGTGATGCACAGAGGCAGTAGAGTAGGACCAGTGACACCAGCATGCTAGTGGGTGAGAGAAGTAGTTGGAAATTCAGGCCTCTGTAAATCAGGCCTGTGCTTTTATTCTAAATAGAAATCATAACCATTGGAGTAGCAGCGAGTAGGAGGAGGAAGATCCAATTCATACTTTTGACATCCCCTCCATACCAGTACTGAGTATCCTGTACCTGGGTCACTCCACCCCCACCCCTACTGGGTTTGTATGTAGTTGTAACAGACCCTCCTCTCACACCCTGACCAGGAAGTGTGTTTCTGATTAGTCTTGGATTCCTCTTCCATTTATCTTCTTGATGCCAAGTGCACAGGGAGTAATGATTTTCCCATTAAGACTTGAGGCTTGCTTTGTGGCCAAGTATTTGGTCAATTTTTGAGAAGGTTCCATTAGGTTCTAAGAAGTTATATCCTTTTGTGTTTGGGTTAAAGGTTCTGTAGATACCCATTAGGTCCATTTGACTCATAACCTCTATTAGCTTCATTATTTCTCTGTTTAGTTTCTTTCTTGATGACCTGTTCTTTCATGAAAGTGGGGTGTTGAAGTCTCTCACTATTAATGAGAGGGGTTTGATGAGGGGATTGTATCTTTAATTTTTTCAATGCCTATTTTACTAATGTTTTTTAAATTCTTTAACCTCCATTTTAGCCCAGCACTCACCAGAGATAGTGGGAAAAAAAGATATGGGGAGAATGGACCTGTTATAAAGGTTCTTTGGTGCAACTCCCATCTGTGCTGTCTAGAAATCAGCAGTTCAGTTCACAGGTTAATAGCAGCAGCTTGATCCACTCACAAACACGTCATGGATACTCTAGCAGTCCAGATTGGTAGAGTTGGGATAGAAGACAGGAATCAGCAGCTGTAGCACTACCCAGCAGAGACAACCTTGACACTAGTCAGCAGGAGGAACCAGAGCCAACAGGAACACAAGGAGACATTCTCAGCTGTGCCTCTCTCAACTAATCAAAGATCATTGAAGACATGAGACCAACAAGCTTTGCACAGGTAGTGCTATAAGCAAGCCAAGCTCAGCCTCCATCACTGTCCAGTGTATGTGGAGCTCTATTGATATCCCTCCAAACATCACGTGTCCTCCACAGGTCTTGCCTCACCATGAGTCTTGCCTCAGCATGTGAGTTTGACAGAAAAACTCGCTGTGAGTTTGTCTCAGCTGATATTACTCTGCCAATCAGTCTGAGTTCAAGGAAGTGGCAAGAAACTGCAGCACACCACTAGAAGCTTTTTGGTGTGTTTCTCTCTATGGAATCCCAACAAATGGCTCTCAACTATGCAGTGTAAAGCAGACCAATACATGCATGTCATTATGGAAGAATAGTTCATCATGTGTCCTTTCATGTGTTTGCTTTAGAAAACATCATTTTTACCTGTGTCTGCTTCAGCTAAACATTGCTTTACAAGTTTTCCTCAGCCTTTCACCTGTAGCCACCTCAGCAAAACACTCCTTCACCATCTGACATACCACCCAATACAACTGACTCTCCAATGAACCCTTAAGTTTCCACTTCAGGTTGTTTTAAATTTTAGTAATGTTTCTCTTATGAATGTAAGTACCCTTGTATTTGGGACATATATGTTCAGAATTGAGATGTTATCTTAGTGGGGTTTTTTTTCCTTTTGATGAAGTGTCCTTCCCCATCTCTTTTGATTAATTTTGCTTGAAAGTTTATTTCATTAGATATTAGAATGGCTACTCCAGCTTGCTCCTTCTATCTGATTGCTTAGAAAACCATTTTCCAGTTCATTACTCTAAGGTAATAACTATCTTTGTTGTTGAGGTGTGTTTCTTGGGTGCAGCAGAATGATGGATCCTGTTTTTGTGTTAATTGGTCATTCTGTTAGCCTCTGTCCTTTTATAGGGGAATTGATACCATTGATATTGAGAGATATTAAAGACTAATGTCGTTGTCATTGGTGGTGGTGGTGATGTGTGTGTGTGTGTGTGTGTGTGTGTGTGTACATACTTCCCTTATTTTGTTTTCACTGGTGTGAAGTTAATTTCTTATGTTTTCTTGTGTGTTGTTAACCTCCTTTGGTTGAAGTTTTCCTTCCTATATTTTCTTTAGGGCTGGATTAGTGAATAGATATTGTTTGAATTTGATTTTATCTTGGAATATCTTGTTTTGTCCATCTACACTGATTGAGAATTTTGCTGGGCATGGTAGTCTAGGTTTGCATCTGTGTTTTCTTAGAGGCTGTAAGACATCTGTCCAGGCCCTTCTAGCTTTTAGAGTCTCTGTTGAGAGGTCAGATACAATTATGATAACTCTGCCTTTCTATGTTACTTGGCCTTTTCCCTTGCAGCTTTTACTATTCTTTCTTAGTTCTGTAGAATTAGTGTTTTGATTATTATGTGGCAGGAGGATTTTTCATTTATGTTCCTATATAATTGGTGTTTCATAAATTTCTTGTACTTTTATAGGCATCTCTTTCTTTAGGTTGGGGAAATTTTCTTCTATGATCTAGTTGAAACATTTTCTGATCCATGGAACTGTGACTCTTCACCATCTTATATTCCTATTATTCTTAGGTTAGGTATTTTCATGGTATCCCAGATTTCCTGAATGTTTTGTCTCAGGAATTTTTTAGATTTAAGATTTTCCATGACCAATGTATCAATTTCTTCTATTGTATCTTCTACTCCTGAGATTCTTCCATCTCTTGTATTATATATACCTGTTATCTTTCCTAGGTTTTCCATCTCCAGGATTCCCTCACATTGTATTTTCTTTATTGCTTCTATTTCCATTCTCAGGTTTTGGAATTTGTTCATTTCCATTTCCTGTTGAATTGTATTTTCCAGTATTTCTTTAAAGGATATATTAGTTTCCTCTTTAAAGGCCTCTACCTGTTTGATTGTATTTTCCTGTATTTTGTAGAGAAACTTAGTTATTTCCTTAATCATTTCTTTAAAGGCAACCATCATCTTTATAAGGTGTGGTGTAAGGCCATTTTCTTGTTCTTCAGTTCAGTTATGCTATCCAGTACTTACTATTATGGGATAGCTTTGCTCTGAAAGTGCTGCATTGCCCTGTACCTTGTTTGTGTTCTTAGATGGGCTTTTAGGCATCTGATTATCCTTAGATGTTCCTGTTGTAGCTGTTATCTGGAAGGCAGGCCTAATCTGGATGTTTCCCATGTAGCAAGCCTTCTGTAGGCAGCCTGAATAGCAGAGTAAGAAGACTCTGGGGAAAGCCAAGCCTTTCCTATCATGCGACTTCAGGAAACATATTTCCAGCAGTTGCTGGCAACTGTGACTCAGTCAACTTAATCCTCTTTTGTATTTCTAGCAGTGCTGGGGATGGAGCCCAGGGCCTTGCTCTTGCTAAGCAGGTATAAGATCCTGGACAAGTCCGGAGACCTTACTTTGTTTAAGTCTACTATCCCCCCTTTGCTTTCTAGTGGAGGTAGTGAGTCCAGCTCCTGTTCACAGGTGGAGAGTAATTCGGTCTCTCAGTTGGAGGAGGAGGCACTAGGTGATTGAGAATCCCCTTGTACAGAGTCTCTTCTCATCCAATCTTTCAGTTTCAGTTTGATAACTACTAACATGGGGTGGGATTGGGGCCAGACAATTCAGTTCATACTTTGGTTCGTTGCCCTAGTGAGTCACTTATTTTCTCACTCAAATAGTTCTAGCCTCCTTAGAGGGATTTTTTTTTCTATATTCTTTGTTTACAGTCCAAATGATTTCCCCTTTCCCGGCCCCCCCTCCTCATATGTCCCGCTGCCCATTCTCCACTCACCTCCTCCCATTTCTCTGTCCTGGTACTCCCCTACAATACTAGATCAAGCCTTTCCAGGACCAGGGGGGGATTTTTATTTTTTAAGAGTTGGTTCCTGTGTCCCTCTGGCATCTCCCAGCTTGGTGTTGGTTTTTTGAACACTCTCAGGCTTTCCTGGTATACTCCAGGCTTCCACGCCCAGTCCTAATATCAGCCATTCCCACAAGGAAAATGCTATTACAAATCAAGATGGGGCAGAAGCAAGAATCCCTCTAGAATCCCACCATTGGAGTCTCCTGCCTCACTCTGCCTGTTTGTGACTCTGGCCTGGGCATGTTTCTCTAACATGACTCTGCACTGATTGCTCTGTCTCTCAATCAGTATACAGCCTTTGCTCTTCCCTCTGGATTAACTTGATTTCTTTCTCTAATAGTAAGAAATTTTGCCGTCATTACCTAGTGTGCACGTGCTTGCGTGCTCAGCACTCATACATGTATAAAATACTTTGGGGACTGATGACATATGCTTTTATCTTTGTGAAAGTTGCATCTGTAAGAGAGTTTGAGGTTTCTATGAAAGTTCTGATGTCTTTAAGCTCCAAGTTAATAAAATCCTCCTCCTCGCCATCTCTTTCCTTTCTCTCCCTTTCCTTTTTAGCTCCTCCTCTCCCTCTTCTACTTTTCCACTTTCCCCTCTTCCCCTTCATCCTCTCCCTCCTCTTCCTTCTCTCTCTCCCTCTTTCTATTCTTCCTTTCCCCCTCTCTGCCTCTCTCCTTTCTCTCTTTCTCTTGTAGGCTTAGATTTTTCAAAACCCACTTAAATAAGGGTTCTTAAATGTCTCAACTGACAAAAGGTAGGGGAAGAATATGATTACTAGGACAAGGAGGATTGGACCTGTTTAGAAGTAGTTCTTTGGAGTGATTTCAATATTTGTTGTCAGGATATCAGCAGACCAGTTCAAAACATCAGTCCAAACATGGCAATCACCAAGCATGAATCAGTAGCAGCAGCTTGATCAAGAAGAAACTGCAAGGTTCTGCTAAATTAGCACAAGTCCTCGGAAACAGCAAGAAGCAGTTGGAATGCCACAAGACATTCTTTGGTGTCTTTCTCTCTGTGAAGTCATGCCAAACAAAGATCAGTGAAAATCAGCAAAGGCATACCAATGCAAGAGCATCATTAGCAAAGACCAGGGAAGCATTGCAATGCAAACCCATGCAAAAGCATACTCTTACTGTCTATGAGGTTATATTCATATTCTTTCTAAACATCACATACCATCTCAAGCATCTGCTCTATCAAAATATCATATGCCCCTTCACATGTCTGATTCAGCAAAACACACTCTCACAAGACAGTTTCCAGAAAAAAACACATGATACAACTGAGTTTCCAAAGAAACCAGAAATGTCCATTTTATCTCTTCCTCCTCTTCTGTTACTTCCTCCTTCATTACCTCTTCCTTCTCTGTATCGTCTTCTCTCATTCTCTCTCCCTTCCCTCTCCTCTTTTTCCTCCTCCTGTTTTTCCTTTTCTTCATTTTCTTCTTCCTTCCATTCTTCCTTGGAAATGTCTAAATTGTATGAATTCTTGTATACTAATCTCTATCACTCCTGTATTTTGGGGGTAAATCCCTACATTATAGCTTTAAATAATCCCAGGATTAAGAATCATTGCTTCACAAATCAGAAGCCATTAGGAGAGAGTTCCAAGTGTCCCTTCCATTACTTCCATTCTAGTTGGTAAGCATACCAAAAGGAGTATGAAATGGTTTCTCCAGAAGGGCCCTGCCAGAGACTCACAAATACAGAGGCAGATGCTAGCAACCAACTATTGGACCTGGCATGAGGTCCCCAATGGAGGAGCTGTAGGGTAGCCCAGAAGAGCTGAGAGGGCTTACAGTTCCATGGGAAGAGCAATGATTTCAGCCACCCAGACTCCCCAAGTCTCCCAGGGACTGAACCATCAACCAAGGGGTACACATGGTTCCAGCCAAAAATGTGGCAGAAGAACGCCTTGTTGGGCATCAGTGGGAGGAATGGTCCTTGGTCAAGTAAAGACTCAACAAAGGCCCCAACAAAGGGAAACCGAGGGGGGGAGGTGGGAGTGTGTCAGGTGGAGGGGCATATATGTGGAGGCAGGGGGAGAGAGGAGGGGTTAGGGGTCTTTGGAGAGGGGGGAAATTGGGAAAGGTTTTACCATGGCAATGTAAATGAAGATGATATTCAATTTTTAAAAAGAGAGAAAAAAAGAATACAAATTCTTTTGCAGTTTAAAACAAAGTAGGGGCAGTCATTTGGGGGATAATAGGAGTCTCCAGCTCTATTTCTGTTTTTGTTTCTGTTTCTGTTTTTCTTTTCTGAGTAACATCTAAAAAAAAAAACTTAGTCACACTTTGTCTATTGAATTTCTCTGTTGGCACCATTCTTATCTTTGTTACAGGAGTTCATGAATATGTTAAAGAGCTATTTAAATTGAAAAAGCTGTCATCATTAAGTTATGCCTACCCCATGAGCTGTGTCTGAGACTAGTCCACAGCTGTGATGGTTCATCATGGGTCTAGTCATGACCCTCACCCATTGACCTGACTAATGTTGGGGACATTGTTCTCCCAGAAGGTAGAAGAAATAACAGATGCACAGAAAAAGAAAAGGAAAAAGAAAAAGAAAAAGAAAAGAAAAAAAGACAAAGAAAGAATAAGGAACATTACAAACTCTAGCCTACAAAGACACAAAATGAAGACAAAATAAATGGTCTGACTCAGTTCCAAGTAGTTTTTAGACAACTGTCATGTTCTGAATATTCTAGATACAAGCTACAACCATAGCCTATTTTGTTGCTTCTCACTGTAACAAATCACCTCCTTTAAAGGAGGAAGGCTTAGCCGGGCGTGGTGGCGCACACCTGTAATCCCAGCACTTGGGAGGCAGAGGCAGGTGGATTTCTGAGTTCAAGGCCAGCCTGGTCTACAGAGTGAATTCCAGGACAGCCAGGGCTACACAGAGAAACCCTGTCTCAAAAAACCAAAAAAAAAAAAAAAAAAAAAAAAAAAAAGGAGGAAGGCTTTATTTTGGCTCCTGGTCTCTCTTTTGGTCTGTGTATTATTTGACAGAGTGTGTTCACATATGTATGGTGTATGTGCCTGTTTGTGTCACAGTGTGTGTGTGTTGCGCGCACCCAAACCCGCATACATGTATATGGAGAGGAAGTATGTGTATGCACATGTCTAGGGTATACACATGTGTGCATGATGTGTGTACACATGTTCATAGGATGTGTGAACACATGACCTTGATAGTATATGTATGCACACATGGGCATGATGTATGTATATATGTTTATGATGTGTATGTGTACAACCATTGTATGTGCTGTACCCATGTGCATGGTGTGCATATGCACATGTGCATGGTATGTATATGTACACATGCCCATGATATGTCTGTATACATGTGTGTTTGTGTACACATGAGCATGATGTGTTACACATATATTAATGGTGCATGTATACATGTACATGGTGTGTGTGGTTCTTGTATCAATACGATTTCCGGACCAATCACTTAGTGTTGAATGATGAATAACTACTTGGGGGCTCTTCCATGAGAAAGAAGTGTTTTTCTCACTCCCTGCATTCTTTTGCTGCCTGTAGTTCATCTGGATCAGAGCCTGGTATACGGCCTCCCCATTCCATATTACTGGGTCATTGTTGTTACCTTCTTAGTTTGTTGAGAGTCTCTCGCTGAACCTGGAGCTCATTAATTTGACTAGTCCAGCTAACCAATCCCCCTGATCCACCTGTTTTGTACTACCTGATCCACCTCCACAGACCCCAGCATTGGGGTTGTATACCTTTGCTGCCATGCTGCCTTTTGCACGAGTCATAAGAACCTAAAACTCAAGTCTTCATGCCTGCACAGCCAATACTTTACCAAGTGAGTCATCTCCCTAGCTGAACTCCATGGTCTTTTGATTCTTGTTTCTGTACTATAGTAAGGTAGACATCATGGACTGGGGCAGAAATATTTCCCTCACTCAAGATGGGGAGGAGAGAGAGGAAGATGAGGTGGAGGAAGAAGAATAAACCATGTAGTTGCAGCTTACACCCCTAATGGCCTCTTACGACTAGACCACTCAACTATGATCTCATGAATGGATTCTATCATTGACAAAGCCAGCACCTTCATGATCCAATCATTTCCAGTGGGATCCAACACTTAGGCACCATCACCACAGAATTTTATTTGAGTGGCATTCACACCCAACAGCTATTAAATATATTGTGTTCAGTGATATTTAACTTAATAGTATCCCGGGCTTTTCAGATTGGATAGAACATGAGGAGAAACTTAGGTGGTAAACTTCCTTTATCCTAGTTCAGCTGGGATTCATCTCAGTGAGCTATAGAAACACAACTGGATGCAGGGCAGGGATCTCTCAGCCTTGGCTTGGTAAGAAATGGGAGCTCCGTAGTCCTGTAGGTAGTGGTGTTTGTGAATGGGACAGATTTTAGCAGCATCTTCAGCAGTCCTGACCCTATATGAGAGGCCAGCAGCTCACAGCTCTGGATATTGTTGATACCTTCAGGAACAGACCAAACCCTGGTTGAGAAGACTGTTCTAGTGAGGATGAGCATTTTTGTTCTTATTAATAACTAATGAAGTATCATATGCTGGTTTTATTATGTTAAAAATTATCACGAATCTTTTAAAAATGTCTTAAACTCATAGTGCTAACTGAATACATAGTGGCCAGCTGCTGGTGTGAGATGAAGAGGTGCATCTTGGGGAGCACACTCTAGGGAAGCACACTGAACTTCTCAGCTGCTGCCAAGATAGGCTAGAGGAATGTCTCTTCTCACTATAGGAGACAGTAGCCTGACAAGGCACATTTGGGTCAACCATCTAGGACTTAGCGCAGGATGGGAAATACTCAGAAGAGGTCTATTCTTGCTCACTTCTGATTCTCATTTTTAGATTTAGATCAAATTCCATGTCCTCATGGGGATTGTCTGTGTCATCTTCAATATGCTAACAGCAGCAGTAAAGCCATACTTAATTTTAAGGGAGAGAACACTTAAACTGGTTCACATAATATAAAAGAGAGTGGGGCAACTTCAGGCATAACTGGATCCAGGAGTGTGTGGTGTGGTGGTGTGACCAAAATTTAATTTTACCTCTCACTTTCATTTTTCATATTGCATGGAGCCTGGTAGTGTCAGGCTCAACAACAGAGGCTCAATGCCTCCCTCAGAGTGGAGTATGCTCATCAGACCCTGCTTACATGCTATCATCTTCAGATAATGGAAATCTGTATGTCTCCCAGCAGCAGGCACTCTTTGGTTTTTTGTTTTGTTTTACATTTTTTGTTTTCCATTTTATTTGAGTGACAAGTCAGAAGGGAGGAAGTTTCTCAAACTTCTGCTACTGAAAAAAAAGTATAATAATTTCTAGAGAGACAAACAACCACCAGGAGCTACACAGACCTTCCTATAACAGATTTTTAGAAAAGTCATTAGACTTAAATGTATTAATCAGATTTGGATTACTATAACAAAATGCTTGAGGCAATTGACTTATAAAGAGAAAAAAAGTTTGTTTGGGCTCGCTCTTGCGGAGGTCCTAGACCAAGGCATCCCATGTGGATCTCTGGCAATGGTGATAATGTTGTAGTGGAAGGATTCAACAGAGCTCATTGCTTCTATAATGAACCAGAAAGCAAAGTGAGCTAAAAGGGGCATGCCTTCTCCTTGATGGTAATTATTTGGTGACCTAGCAGCATTCTGCCAGACCCTACCTCTAAAGGTTTTATTTCTTCCTCATGATGTTTTTAGGGTGTTCCCTGGAACATTCTGGCTTCTTGGAAGCACTCATCAGCAAACAAGCTTCCTATTGTAAATGAAGGGAGCAGAGCCTAGGAACCTTGAGGCCACCAGCAGTTCTCGTCAAAACCAAACATGATCAAAGCCTTACTTTTACATGGCATCCAAGTTTCCACAGTGTAGCTAGAGAGGTGGCCATAATCCTGGACCAAATCAAAAGTCCTGGGATCATTTTGTTCCATAATCAATGTGAGTGTTTGCTTTGAAATTTTACTTGCTTAAAAAATAACCCGCAGTGCCTGTAAAAACATATTGATTCCCTAGTTACCATCTCCTTGATTAAAATTTACAATGCCTCCAGTTTGGCCAGGGAAACTGCTATCCTTATTACTGAGGAAGTTTGTAGATACTGCTGATGCCACTAATTCAAAGTCTTAGCTGAATTTTAACATCTACTCGAAGCAGGTGGGATTTGGAATGTTCCGTTGTTTCCAGATGGTTCTAATGAGCAGCCAGGTTTGAGAATCAATGCATTAAATAGTGCAGCACGTGGGACCTTGGTATCAATAGAGAAGCCAATGTCTGATTCTACCTTAACAAGCTTGTGTGTCTAGTCTATCAGCATCCTGTGTGAGTCTAACACACCAAAGTTTGAGAAACACTGCTAAACAAACAGTGGTAAGAGCACCATCTGAACACATTCTAGAAATATAGCATATTAGGCCCAACTCCAGACTATTGAGTCAGGATCTGCAATGTATCAACATTTCCAATAATTTGTGTGCACACCAAAGTTTGAGAACCTCATCTGTAGCCTCTTGTTCTCTCACTTTCAGAAACTCATTTGAAGACCAACAGAGTCAACTAACCTAGTCCCTTGGCCGTTCTCAGAGATGGAACCACTTAGCAAAGGGCCTGCATGAGCTCAGCCGAGACTTTGACACTTAGTGTTGCCTTGTCTGTCCACAAGAGAGGATATGCCTCTCCCTTAAGAGACTTAATGTGCCAGGGTTGGGGGATACCCAGGAGGTCCCCACCCTTTCAGAGGAGAAGGTGAGGAGGCATTGGGAGAGGGACTTTGTGTGTGTGGGGGGGGGGGTACTGGGAGGGAGAATAGCATTCAGGATGTGACAGATAGATAGATAGATAGATAGATAGATAGATAGATAGATAGATAGATGAGAGAGAAAGAGAGAGACAGACACACACACACACACACACACAGAGAGACAGAGAGACAGAGAGAGACATGGAGAGAGAGAAAGAGAGGGAGAGAATAGCCGTTGGGCTGCTGATGATATAAGGTTCATTGGGTAAGGCTGCTTGATGCTCACACCTGATGGCCTACATTTAGTCCCTAGAACTCATGTAAAGATGGAAAGAAAGAAAGACTCACAAAATTTTCCTCTGACTTCCATATACCATGTATGGAGTATGCCACATCGCATGCCCACACACATCACATCACACAAATAATAAATAAAATTACATAATTTTTAAAACCATCTATTCCCAGTTTCTACTCCATGATACTCTGATTAACCAGGTGGCAATCTCTTCACCATCAATTTTACATTTTAATATTGCTTTTCTTTTTTGAGATTACAATGTAAATATATCATTTTCCAGTTCCCTTCCCTCCTCACAAGCTTTCCCATGTACTACTACCCACCTCCCTTGCTCTCAAGTTTGTGGTCTCTTTTCCTTTAATGTCATTACATACTAGTACGCCTATATACATATTCCTAAATATACCTGCAGATATTTCCAAAATTCAGACAGAGCTGAAAGTACCTCAAAAAATGGGTGCGGCTTAAATGTCAACTGCAGTACTTACCAGTACCATTAGTCACAGACCCACAGCACTGTGTCCAAACAAATTGTACACCTAGGGCTTTACTGAATCCCCAGTATGGAGTCTAAGAGAATAGAAAACACTTGTTTGTACTCAAGTTCAAACATCTATAGCCAGAGACCAGAAAATCAGGAGCTAAGCTCACTTGATTATTATTATCATTATCATTATTGTTATTATTTTAGACAAGGCAAAAAGGATTATAATTTCCCTCTGGGATCCTGCTTGCTCCTTTCTCTGATATCCTGGGGTTCTTGCAGGGAGCCTGGGTAGGCAGTCTACCCCTCCAGATTCTGCTGCTGTTTAAGCAACTACTTTTCTTCCTGTTCGAAAGTTAAATGGTGTTTTATGCAACAGTGAGTTTTGTTACAGGCTGAGAGGGAGGTGCTGTCCTTCCTCCAACTCTTTTTGAGTCCTTTTCCTCATTAGATGTTCAAACAAGGAGCCCACCGCAGCAGCCTAATAGGCAAAAGGAGCTCTTGCCGTCCTGCTATGTTGTCAACAGGCTGCCTTGATGCGCTTGCATTTCTGACCTAATCAGCTGCCAGCGGTCTCTTTATTGAGCTCCCTTGGGGCTTCAGAGCAAGCTATATTTCACAATCTCACAGCTTAAATCAGTTTTCCTTCCACAGAACAGAGCCTAAGGATTAAAAAGAGAGAGAGAGAGAGAGAGAGAGAGAGAGAATGTTGGACGAGGCTTGTGTATGCAAGACCCTTTGATGATGGCAAGTTTGTTTGCACAATCTGTGCTCTTTGCTTGAAGCCAGACCAGAGCTTCCCTCAATAGGGCCGGAGAAATGTTCATGACAACGCATGTATCTAAATTCTAACGAGCTCCTCAGGTCAGTCAGCATGCAGTTGTTGAACTGCAGAGCTTTCAGTAGGGAGGTTTCTCCAAACATTTTGAGGAAGGAAATAGTAACTTATGGATATGTTTTTTGCTCTGGCTCCAACTCTGGGCAATATTGGCTTCCAACTTTTTCTAGTTATTTCTTCTAAAACTTGTGTTTTGATCAGCATAAGATGTTTGTTTCCATGGCTCCTGTTTGCATTGCATGATGATCAGCTCTGGATAATTAGTGTGTATATCCAGCAGCTTAAACTTAACTCATGTCTTTGTGATGAGTTCATTCAAATTCTCCTCTATCTTACTTTAGCTTTCGTGTATGTGTGAGAGAGAGACAGAGACAAAGAGACACATAGAGTCAGAGAAAGTATGTATGTGTAAATGAGCGTGTGCTCTTCAGAAGTAGACATCAGGTATCTTTCTCAATCTCTCACCTGTTCCTTATTTATGAGACAGGGTCTCTCTTCTCTCCCTCTCCCCCTCCTCCTCCCTCACTCTCACCCCGGTCCCCCTCTCTCTGTGAACTTATAGTTTCACTGACCTGCCAGCTGACTCCAGAGATCCACCCAGATCCACCTGTCTCCTGACCTCCCAACGCTGGGGCTACAGACACATGTGCCTTGCTGGCCTTTTACCTGCTGGGGATCCAAACTCAAGTCTGCATTCTTGTATGGCAAAACACTTTACCAACTGAGTCATCTTCCAGGCCACTTCTAACTAACTTGATATACACACTGCACCGCTGTTCCTTGCATGCACTCTGCTGCACTACAGAACACTTGTGCTCACTCCTAGAATCACTGACATAGTTCCTATTGCCTGACTCATCATCCCCTCTACCCTGTGCATGGACTTGTCTTCCTTTGCCTTAGCCACAGAATGGAGCATGTGAACTACTTTTTTCTATGGCAGTGATGACTTCAGTTGTTGTCTGAAAACCTAAGCAAATTAGACTGCATATGGATAGAACATATGGAATTATCTCTGAGGCTTTCAGGTGTGTTCCCCAGTCAATGTTCTTTAGTTTCTGTCATCTGCCAAGCTTTCCCCCTGAGTTTGTCTTCCTGAAAACTAAGTTACTGAAGCAGATACTTGCTTCCTATATGCACAAACCTTGTTAAAACCCAAGAGAACTCTTCCTGACATTAAAACACTCTTAAACCTCTCACCGACTGTTCTAACTTACTTGACCTGCTTAATCCTTAAGCCAATCATGTCTAAAAGGGATATAGTATATATTAATCAAAGAGCAAAGTTAGATTTGTCCAAACTATGAGCTCTTTCTTAATAAGACACATTGATGTTGGGGAGAATGCCAACATTTTACCATGTAGTTACTTCTTTTTCTCAAAGCCTTAATATATATACATATATATTAAGTGAGAGAAACTATGAGCCAGTACAAGTTATAGTCCTAAACCAGTTTAATATGGACTTTGAAGACAACTAAAATCTTTCTTAAAATGAGTCACATGGACACCCAACTGGATACCAGAGAACTGTATAAATTTGGCACAATGCTGTTGTAAAGTGTTATGGCTTGAACCATAAAAATATATAATTACAAAGAGGAAGGAAGTTCCTATGTTCTAGAAAAGACAACAAAGAAAAAGGAAGAGGACGAAGAAGAGAACAGGCTGAGAAGAAGAAAAAGAAGGAAGGAAGAAAAGGAGAGAAAAAGGCAAAAATAGGAGGAAGAAAGGAAAAGGAAGAAAGGAAGAAAGTATCCTGTCCCGTGGGACCTAGTTATTCGGGGGGCAAAGGGGAACCCAAGCCTGAAGAGAAATGGGCAGGAAAGAAGAGCGAGGCCAAGCAAAAAGGGGTGTCTTGTCAAAGCCTCTTTAATGAAAAGCAAACCACCTGGTTTTGAACTCACAGTGGGAGGAAGTAGGGAAGGGCTGAGGGGAATGAGAAAAGCACAGAAAGAGGAAAGGTCGTCTGGGTCAGATGCTGGCTGTGGTATCCAGCAGCTTTTCTGGAATGCTGGTTCCGCCTAGACAACCCAAAGTGTTCAGCCAGGATAAGAACCAGTTGATCAGCCTTGTGTGAAGAAGGGGGAAGTTCAGCTGCAAACTGCAAGGTCAGTGGACTCTCAAGGTGAGAGCTGTTGAAAATCTGGTTTCCCAGAGTTTGGTCTCCCATAAGGAAGGAAGGAAGGAAGGAAGGAAGGAAGGAAGGAAGGAAGGAAGGAAGGAAGGAGGGAGGGAGGGAGGGAGGGAGGGAGGGAGGGAGGGAGGGAGGGAGGGAGGGAGGGAGGGAGGAGAACAGCAAGAGGAAGGGAGACCATAGCCCCGTTTTTATTCCAATCCTTTACCCTCAGGATTCCTTGTCTCTTCCTTTATCAAGACTCAACTCCTTTAGCGAATCACCAGTGCTTTCATCTTTGCACTCACTTTCTGAATCCATTCTTTCACTCTTACTTGTAGGAAACTGACCCTGTAGATTGAATAGCTTGAAATCCTTCATATTCAGTAAGTGAACAGCCCAGAGGTCAGTGACATGGTACAAATAGGAGGGTCAGATCACGAGAGTGTCTGTGTGCCATTTTTTGAGTCAATTAACCAGAGAGCAAGCATAACAGCACATTACTGCTGCTGCCACAGCCTCTGAGGCAGGCGCATCTCTATCCGACACCCTCTGGACTTCTGCTTTCCTACTTTCCTCTATTCTGCCTTCAGATCCATGTGTGTTCTGCCTCCACCATGATGGCATTAGCATTGCATCTTGGTAGCACTGTGTATACACACACCTTCAGTGTGCTGTGTCTGGCCGGAACTTTGGGCGTGCTCCTCTTTTATTCCATATCTTTATCTCTGATTCTAAAATCACTCCTGAGGGTACATATGTATATCTGTATGTACGTATGTGTACACACACACACACACACACACATGCACACACACATACACATTGCTCAACTTACAGTGGATGAACTACAGCAAACTCAACCTTGCATGAATTACAATCAATAAAGGTCACTAAAGTGCAAATCAAACTCCTCCTGTATTAGAGGGCAGGAGAGAGCCAAAGCCTGGAAAACCAAGAGCTTCATGAGCTGTCTAAAGTAAGGTGCTTTACCTCCACTTAACTTTCCTTCATAGCTAAAATAAACACCCTAGAAGAAAGGTCATGCTGAGACTTAACATTTTTCCATGTACAATATCTAGCACTTAACCTAAAATTTCTAGGTTCAGAAGACCTGAGATTAAACAGAACCACAATGGAAGTATACAAGATAATTAAAGTTCTGGAAGTAGACACAGGATTTAAAATATTTCTGGCTAGACCGGTGAATCAAATTAATAAATGCCTAAGGAGTTTTAACAGAAGCCCTGGAATCTAATTTTTAAAAATGCTTTCAAACGTGCTTTCACATCTGCTGTGTGTGGAGGTAAAGACCTAGAATCCGCAGTTCCCAGCTGAGGTTGGGAGGATGGAGCCTTCAAGATGAGCCTGGTTTGTATAGTAAGACCCTGAGACTTGATGTGCCAGGCAGAGATTGGAGATACCTGGGGGGTGGGGCACCCTCTCAGAAGCAAAGAGGAGGCAGATAGGGGAGGGACATTGTGAGGGGGTGACTAGGGGGACAGTTTGGGGGATATAAATAAGTGAATTTAAATACATTTAAATAAAACTCCCAAGGGCTTTGGATGTACCTCCATGGGGTTGTGCTTGTTTAGCATATGAAAGGTCCCAGCTTCAGTCATCAGTACTGCAAAAATATGAGAATAAGAAATTAAGTAACTACATTTGAGAACTCAGTGAGCAATTTAACAACAGATTAGAAGAAACTAAAAGAAAAATCGCTGAACTAGAAAATAGGAATTTAGGCAACAAAAAGCAGAGATAAAACAAATGAGGCTGGTGAGATGGCTCATCAGGTAAACACACAGCTGGCCGCAAAGCCCAACACACTGAGTTCAAATCATATTGTGGAAGGAGAGAACTGACTCCTGAAAGTTGTCTTCTGACCACCATATTTCACTCACATACCATGATAACATAACATGATCATGTGATAAGCATTCACACACACAACAAGTAAATAAAAAGATAAATAAATAACATAGCAGACTTAGGGGCAAAATGAAATGAATTGACATTCTAAAATTGGTGTTTCACAAAGATGGGAATGGGCCATACTTATTTATGTATCACCTATCTATCATTTATATTTCCTCTTCACCCCTCCCTGGCTGATTATCTGCTTTGTTTCAGTCCTGAGGAATAAACCCAGGGCTTCACGCACAACCTTCAATGGGAATGGTGACTGTGTTTATCTATCATCTATCTATCTATCTATCTATCTATCTATCTATCTATCTATCTATCATCTACCGCCTATCTGTCATTTATCTATTTACCTATTAATCTATCATGTCTACTTGTGAAAATAAAGATACAGAAGCTGAAAAGCTAAAGATATAGAAGTAGAGAATGGAATAAAAATAGTCATCTGAAAACTATTAGTTACGGATTTTGCTGAAATCTTGTGCAGGATAAAAACAAACGAGCAAACAGTTGCTTATGGGAGCACATTCTTAGAAAACATCAAAAAACCCAAATACAAAAGGAAAGTTGCAAAAGCGCCTAGAATCAAGGGCATGTTGGGGCATAGATGCTATCAAAGAGGTAACAATGAAGCTGATGGTCCTATTCCTAGTAGAAATAATGGAATCTGGAAGATAATGCAATGATTTCTTCAAAATGCTATAAGAAGATAATTGCAATCCTTGTGAAAATATCTTTTAAAAATGAAAGTAAAATATATTATTAAACAAACAATAACTGGAAGTTCATCTCTAGGGCAGATTACACAGTGGGCTGTGCAAGAAAGGGGTCTTAGATACAGGCAGTATTCAGATTGATGAGATCTGTGCTCTCCTCTGTGCCTGCTATACATATTAGCAAAGAATCTGATTATAGGTATATGGGACATTTCTGACATTTCTTTCTTCTTCCTTCCCTCTCCAGTTCCTTCCCTTCCTTTCTCCCGCTCTTTTTTTCCTTTTTTCTTTCCATCCTCATTACTTTTGTCTGCCTTGCTCCCCTCTCTCTGATACACACAGCCACACAAAGATCGATAGATGTAGTAAGAATAAGAGACTTATGTGTCAAAATGAAATGAATTAACCTTGTGAAACTTGAGTTTTACAAAGATGGGAATGAGCTCTGTGTGTTTACCTATCACCTCTGTACCATCCATCTCTTCTCCATCCCCCCTCCCCCGCTGCGTTCCTTCCCCCCCCACACACACCGGCTGTGTACTTCAGTTCTGAGGAGGAAGCCTGCGGCTTCATGCACTTTTGGTTGGTGTGCTACCACCAAGCTTCCTACATCCCCAGCCAGCCCTAACTCTTTGCTCCATTTCATAGCAAAACTTGAGAACTCTGTCTAATCTTAATAGACCAACCTATTTATTCATGCTTCCTTCTGGAAACATCTCAATCTGAACAGTGGTGTGATGGTGAATTCTTTCTGTTTCCTGAAGTTTCAGTGGCTGCCTCCTTTTAGATTCTTCTATGGAGTCACCCTCCTAGCTTGTCTTCAAAAATTGGAACAGAACGGAGCCCTTTCTAATCCACACTTTTTCCTCTATCCTTGTCATTAGGTCACACTTGAAAGGTGACAGGTGTACTCAATTGAATTCATAAGAAGTCAGCATGCTTTTTCCACAAACTTTCTATGTCTCTGTGATCATAGAGTATTTGTCTCAGTCACCCAGCCTTACATGTAGCATGACAACATCCATTGACAATATATGAATCAACATGCTCTGTTCCAATAAAACTTTATTAATGAATCAGATGATGAACACAATTTAGCCCAAGGGCTATAGTATGTTGATGCCTATAAGAACACTTACATTAGAAACTCTTTTTAAAAAAATAAAAAGATAATTTCTTTATTTACATTTCAAATGTCATCCCCTTTCCAGGTAAGTCCCTATCCCATCCCCCATCCCCTATTCCTATGAGGGTGTTCCCCTACCCACCCACCCACTCTTGCTTCCCCACTCTCGAATTACCCTAGACTGAGGCATCCATCAAGCCTTCACAGGACCAAGGGCCTCTTCTCCTATTGCTGTTTGAGGAGGCCGTCCTCTGCTCCATGTGCGGCTGTAGCCGTGGGTCCCTCCATGTGGACTCCTTGGTTGGTGGCTTTGTCCCCAAAGCTCTGGGGGTTCTGGTTGGTTGATGTTGTTCTTCCTATGGTGTTGTAAACCCCTTCAGCTCCTTTAGCCCTTTCTCTAACTCCTCCTTTGGGGACCCCACGCACAGTCCAATGATTGACTGAGAGCATCCACCTCTGTATTTGTCAGGCTCTGGCAGAGCCTCTCAGGAGATAGCTATATCAGACTCCTTTCAGCAAGCACTTCTTGGCATGCACAATAGTGTCTGGGTTTGGTGACTGTATCTTGGGATGAATCCCCAGGTGAACTAGTCTCTGGATAGCCTTTCCTTCAGTCTTTACTCTATAGTTTGTCTTCATATTTACTCCTGTGACTATTTTGTTCCTCTAAGAAGGACCAAAGCACCTACACTTTGGTCTTCCTTCTTGAGCTTCATGTGGTCTGTGTATTGTATCTTGGGTTTTCCAAGCTTCTGGGCTAATATCCACTTATCAGTGAGTGAATACCATGTGTGTTCTTTTGTGATTGGGTTACCTCACTCAGGATGATATTCTGTAGTTCCATCCATTTGTCTAAAAATTTCATGAATTCCTTGTTTTTAATAGCTGAGTAGTATTTCATTGTGTAAATGTACCACATTTTCTGTATCGATTCCTCTGTTGAGGGTCATCTGGGTTCTTTCCAGATTCTGGCTATTATAAATAAGGGCTGCTATAAACATAGTGGAGCATGTGTCCTTATTACATGTTAGGGAATATTTTGGGTATATGCCCAGAAGTGGTATAGCTGGGTCCTCAGGTAATACTATGTCCAGTTTTCTGACAGTTTTCTGAGGAACTGCCAGACTGATTTCCAGAGTGTTTCTACCAGCTTGCAATCCCACCAACAATGGAGGCGTGTTCCTCTTTCTCCACATCCTTGCCAGCATCTGCTGTCACCTAAGTTTTCTTTTGAACACTTTTTGTTATCAACATGTGTAAAAGATTCATTTTGATTATGATAACTTGTTGTATTATCTTGGCTGGGTCCCTGTCCACAGACATAGACAAAGCATAATTTAAATGTTTTTATAAAGACTTTAAAATGAGATTAAAATTTAAATTAGTAGAATGAACCAAGCAGATTACTTCCACCAAGTATGTCATCCTCACCAAACAGTTAGGGACTTCAATAAAACAATGGCCACCTTCCTAGGAGAAGAAGGTAGCTCAGTCAATAGACAACCTTTAGAGTCAAACTACAGCTTTTTTTTCTGAGTCTTCAACTGTCTAGGCATCCCTAAATAGCTTAACACACACACACACACACACACACACACACACACACACTTCATTTCATTATTCTGGAGAACCTTGACCACCAGTATACTCCCAATCTGCATTCTGTCAGATTCTTTGTCCTGAGTTTCATCACATTTCCAGTCAACATCCTGACAGCACCTAGTTCATTTCTCTTCAGAGTCTCCTCCTAGAAGTAGAGATTCTTTATAGACAAATTATCACATCTCTTTCATGCATACAATTCTCAAATTGAAGCGCAAATGTCTAGCCTGTGCCTGCAAGCTTGTGGAAGGGTAAGCCCTGGTGCTCTAGACTGAGCCTGACTTCCTAACAGGACACCTATCCTTTAGCTCCAGTGTGGACAGTGTTGCCAACTATGTGCCTCCTTCTATCCTTCTGTTCTTCCTTCTGCCCCGTGACAGTGATCTCCTATGTAATCAGGGCTGCTCTTCACTGACCCACCTGCCAGGCCTCTCTGGTACTGAGATCACAGGTGTGCACTGCCATCCCTGATCTCTTTCATTTTTAAAATAAAAGGCAGGTATCCAGCACTCTTTGATCTTTATAATTTCTCAAACTTGTCAGAATTTAAAACTCTGTTTCTCTGCCAGTCTTTCCAGACTCCTTTTTCCCTGTGATCTCTGCACTCCACTCCATATCATGTGATTCAGCTCTAATTTCTCTGTGCCTTTGGCTTTTCTACCTCCAAACCTTGGCCACCTATTGCTTTTTCTGCATGTCTTGCTTTTCATCTCCTAACTGAAGCCAGCCCTTCCTTCCACAGGAAGTCTTCCTAGATTACAGGATATAAGTAACTCAATGGTTCTTCCTTAAGGTGAATAACACCCTTTTGTGCTTCCTGACTATCCCTGAATAGGGAATTTTGTTGTTTCTGCCAGTAGGCTGTGTACTGTCTACTCTAAAATGGAGAGCATCTCTGATTCATTTGTTCTCAGAACACAAATGGTCCTGAAACTCATGGTGTCTAATCTCTCAGGTTCTGACTAATTAACTAGGATTCTTACTTTACCTTGCTGTTTGGGGTACAGGGCTGCCTGTCTCTTCCAAGGTCTTAGCCTCTTTTCTCACCTACTCCACCCTCAGCATTGGGTCCCCAGGTGGTCCTAACCTTCTCTCAGGCCTGGCTACTCAGGCTACTGGAACTGGGCTCACATCATCTCTCTTTGTAGCTCATTTGCTCAAAGGTTTTTAGACAAGCCACGGTGTGTGGCATTTGCTCTAACTACAGGGTTCAGCCAGAGAACCTGCTCTCTCTTGACCTACCCTGGTCTGTTTCTAGCCCTGCCACCTCCTGCCCTGATACCTTCTCCATTTTTGATGGATAATCTTTACTCCAACCCCTGAAGAATATCTGAAAGACAGTTTATCATTTAAAATTTTTATTTTCCAGAAAAAGTTTAAACCCTAAAGTTACCAGTGGCTACATATGAAAACTTGATCAAGCTATTGCTGTTTTGTGGGTCTTTGTTTTCCCCAGACACATACAACATACAGATAGAGAAAACCAAAGGCCATGTGTTTAAAATTACTTAGTGTACAGGATTCAAAATTTGAGAATTAATAAATAATGAGGCAGCAACAGCCTTTCCTCTCCCCACAGAATCTCTGACTCTCTGTCTTCCCATCCCCCTGCCAGCTTCTCTCTTCCCCACTCTTCCAACTCTCTTCTGATAGATAATTTTGCTATAAAGATGTTAATGAATTCTAGCTGTGACATCACAGTTGACCATAGCAGCTGACTCAGTGTTGAGATATCAGTTATCAACACAGGAATCAGACAGGAACACATGAATCAGACAGGATGAGTGGAAGAGAAGAGAGGAAGCTGAACAGAGGTCCTGGCTGATAAGTGACAAGTGACAGGAGAAAGAAAGAATGAGCTAGAGGGCTGGGAGAAGACTCTGTGGATAAAGCACTTGCTGCCACAGGCTGACGACTAGGGTTTGGCTTCCCACCATCCATGTAAGAGTTGGCAGATTTGACACCTCACCTGTAATCCCAACACTCAGAATGTGAAGACAGGTTATCCCTGGGACAAGTTAGTTAGCTAGTCTAGTGGTATTTGGAAGGCTCTTAGTTCAGACAAAGACCCTGCCTTCAAAAATGAAGAAGCAGATAATGGGGAAAGATACCAAATATAAGACTTACTTACACACACACACACACACACACACACACACATACACCTACACTTACTCACCAGTGTGTCTATGCCCATACACACATACCAGTGGGAACACCACACTCACATACAGAGAGTGTAAATGCATACTCAGTACCACACTCTGAACCTGGGGTCATAGGGGAATTAATTAGTTAATTAAAAATTAAATAGGGCAGGTGCTGCTTCTCAGCCAAATGGAAGTGTTAAAACTTCTTACTATATTCAACCTGTACTAGAGAGGCCAGACAGATTGCTTTGGGAGGGGCAGCCAATGTGGAATGTAGCCATCCAGAGTAAAAGCTAAAAGTGAGATTTGCCACCTGAAGTCCAGACCAAGGGAGGAAGGAAAAACAAAGAGAATGGAGGACACAAAACAAGAAGAGCCACTGGCTTTCCTGACCTTCTTATCCTGGATGTTTTTCTAGGGTGGCAGAGACAGGTTTCCCAGTACAGATACAACTCAGAATGGTCCCCCATATGTGATGTTCATGGAAGAATGTTCAGTTCCATCTCAGTTGCCTCTCTGTGGCCCTTCTCACCTCTCCCCATTTAGGTACAGGAAGTATTTATGAGGTGGCTTTGTTAGTTTGCCAACAGCACAGAGTATGTTTATACTTACGAAGACTGCTACAGCTTCAATAGGAGATGCATCTTACAAGACCCCTGTGGTGTGTGTGGTCTTATGTTGGGTGAAATTCTCTGCTCCAACAGATGACTATACAAACAACATGGAACAAATGACAGTGTTGGCTGAACATCTACCACATGCACATGCTCTCTCTCAGGCAGTCTTCTTGAGCCTTTGGCGTGGGTTCTGTCCTTTGCATGATAAAAGGGGAGCTCAGCAGTGGCAAATTATTTTCTAGAACCACAGATATAGGATGAAGGTAAAAGCCAGGCAGTCTGATAGTAGAGAATGTGGTGTTAATTGTTCAGTGACTTATTTAAAAAGAAATGTTTGGTGAATGTTCTAGTGTTTGTTCTCTGTTGCTGTGATAAACACCACGACTCAAAACAACTTGGGGGAGTAAAAGTGTATTTGGTTATACTTTGAAGTTAGAGTCCATCACTTCTATGTCAAAGTCATTATTAAAGTAAGTCAGGGCAGCAGTTCACATGGAAACTGAAGCAGAGACTGTGTTGGAATGCTGCTCTCTGGCTTACTCCCAGACTTTGATCCAGCTTCCTTATCCAGCCCAAGTCTGCCAATCCTCCTAGGAGATCTCTGGCCCAGTGAGAGCAGTCAAGCAAAGGGGAGAGGGTGTGAGCAAGGAGAGGGAAGTGCAACATCATCCTATAGCCCATTGCTCCGAAGTTGGTGAAATAGCTAGACTCTGCACTGCACAGAGCCTGGGAGGGGCGTTGGATAGCAGGCAAAGTGCAGCAGAGCTTCTAGAGGTGAAGGCTTCCAGGAGAGTGTTCTCTTCCCCAGGAAGTGTTATAGCTCTTGTAGGAGAGAAGCTCTCAGGTGATCTGTGCTGAACTAATTCTCATGCCTTTATTCCTTCTAGATAATATCTTATATACATTTTGGGGTGGGTTGGAGTCTGGCAGCAGATACTTTCTATTGACTTGGTCTGAGATGTTAGGAAATGCCTCATTGGCATGTGGAGGGGTTTGGGGCACTGTCCCTATGTGACTGATTGTCATGGTCCTCTCAGTGGGGTGCTGTAGTCATGCGATAGGGGCCTGCCTAGAAGCAGATGGAGTTCCTACCTTCCTCTCAAGTGGTTCTCTCTCAGAGGTTCTGGGGCCTCCAACACACTCAATCTTACCGAGTTTCCTGTCATGGTCTATTGCCCTACACAAGTCCATTTGCTCAGGGATGACACCACCCACAATGAGTTGGGCCATTCTTCCTCAAGTAGTAATCAAGAAAATGCCCCACACTGACATGCTCACAGGCCAATCTGATAAAAGAAATGCTCCTCTTGAGACTCTCAGAGAGCTCTGAGTTGCACTGATTGACAGGGGAACACAAAGTCTGTATCACTGCTCCAAGAAGAGGAGGCAGAAAGATTATAGGAGTAGGAAGATGGGAGAAATACTGTGAAATGCTGCCATACAGACGTGGCCCAGTAATTCCAATCATAAACAAAAAGGACTAATGGAAAGCAACACAATATAGAGCCCTTCAACATTCTGTCATGGATATAGAAGTGCCCTCAGGACCCCATCTATTCATAAGAGCTCTTGACTCCATGGTACCACAGGACGGTATACCATTCTCTCCAAAGGCATAGTCACTAGAGGACTATTTGGGATAAAAAAAAATGGGTTCAAAGAGGAAGAAAGGGGGATATTACTCCTTAATGGCAGTGAACATAATCACAATACTGTACAGACTTGCACAAAACTGTTATAAGAGTATATTAGAGCTTTGGAAAGCATTTAGACATCTGAATTCTGCTTGAGTGTGCATATACATGTGGCATTCTGCCTTGAATACTAGGGACTGGATAGATAGACCACACAGACTGATGATATAGTCCCTCAACATCCAATAACTGGTAAATGTGAGACCCAGGACTGCAACTTCAACCTGCAACTTTTGATTTTATTTTTCTATTACCCTCAGCTGCTTCCCAATTCACATGTCTTCATATTAAATGAGGCTATTAACCTACTGTATCCCTACCACCTGAGGTCTGCAGAGGCATGCAGATAGAGTTAGCATCTTTCTAAATAAACATCATTGGAGACTGAACTCATCATCAGCTTAAAGGAACACCATCTCTTGTCTTCCAAATAGGATAAATAACATTGCTCTCCTGGAGGAAGTAGAGGATGAAGGCAACATGGCCCCATGCCATCTCCAGCTCTGTGGATATTACCTTTCTTCCCAGGGTCCTCCACTCTACACAGAGAGGCTTGAACCAGCTGGTTCCAAGGTCCTACTAGATTTTATAGGAAGGAACTTAGCTTTAGTACTTCCCAGAAGATACCTCAATATTCTTGGAACTAGGAATTCAATAGGAAACAAATAAGAGCAAAACCGTGGGAGGTGAGATTTCAGCCAGGTGCAATGACGTAAGCTCAGCTGTTTGGGAGGCTGAAACAGAGAGTTTATGAACTCCAAGCCTTGCTTGGCTACAACGTAAGTTCAAGGTGTTGTGTTTTATAAAAAAGAAAGAGAACCAAGGATGTGCTTTGTAGAGTCAGGTATGGTGAGGTGGAAAGGGGTGCTTCAACGGGTCCATGCTGAAGCATCTCTTTCCCCTGAGGTACCAGCCATACAACTGGTATAGTATGGACTAGAGATAAAGTTTAGAGCATGGGAAGGGAAGTTGGGAAGGCAAGGGGGGGGGCAACACATGGAGGGGGAGAGGAGAGGGATCAAGAGAAAGAGGAAGGGGCAAACAGACCCTTTTGTACTAATCCAGGCATAACTGGCTGTTGCCGGGTAACTGTGGGGAGAAGGAATGCTAACACTAGACCCACCTGGACAACTTTTCTAGACTTTGTCTCAAAAACCAAAAAAGAAAAGAAAAAGAAAAAAGGAAGGAAGGAAGAAAGAAAGAAAGAAAGAAAGAAAGAAAGAAAGAAAGAAAGAAAGAAAGAAAGAAAGAAAGAAAGAAAGAAAGAAAGAAAGAAGAAAATAAAGAGGGAAAAAAGGAGAGCAAGACCAAAAAAAAAAAAAAAAAACCCAAGAGTATTGAAAGTGTGGGGCTTTCACATCTGAGCACAGAGGTGAGAGCTCCACCTTCTCTCTGGAGGGGAACAGCTAGGAGCACACAGGGCAGACAATCAGTGGAGCAGCTGGGACAGAGGTCTTCAGGCTGCCATTTGTACAGAGAGTGAGGCAGCTCCACAACCTTCTGTGCACAGACCCTGCCAGAAGAGAGTTTATTTCCCAAGAGTACGGACATAGGCTTATAGGTCCACAGGAGGGACAAGCTCCAGCCAGAGACAGCAAGACCAACTAGCACCAGAGATCACCAGATGGCAAAAGGCAAGCCCAAGAACACTACCAACAGAAACTAAGACTACTTGGCAACATCAGAATCCAGTTCTCCCACCACAACAAGTCCTGGATACCCCAACACACCAGAAAAGCAAGAGTTGGATTTAAAATCGTATCTCATGATGCTGATAGAGGGCTTCAAGAAGGACTTAAATAACTCCCTTAAAGAAATACAGAAGAACATGGGTCAGCAGATAAAAGCCCTTAAAGAAGAAACACAAAAATCCCTTAAAGAAATACAGGAGAACATGGATCAACAGGCAGAAGCCTTAAAGAGGAAACACAAAAATACCTTAAAGAATTACAGGAAAACACAAACAAATAAGTAAAGGAACTGAACAAAACCATCCAGGAACTAAAAGTGGAAGTAGAAACAATAAAGAAATCACAAAGTGAGACATCTCTGAAGATAGAAAACCTTGCAAAGAATTCAGGATTCATAGATGGAAGCATCAACAGCCGAATACAAGAGATAGAAGAAAGAATCTCAGGTGCTGAAGATACCATAGAAAACATTGACTCAACAGTCAAAAAAATGCAAAATACATAAAGCTCATAACCCAAAACATCCAGGAAATCTAGGACACAATGAGGAGACCAAACCTAAGGATAATAGGGATAGAAGAGAGCAAAGACTCCCAACTTAAAGGGCCAGTAAATATCTTCAACAAAATGCGGCTGCAATGAGGGACCACACCAAACCAAACAGTTCCACATGGGGCTTTATTTGGGATGGAACAAAGGGGCAGCAGGTGGAAAGAAGGAAGAAAAAGAGAGAGAGAGAGATGCACACACACTACCCAAATATATATGGTTGATGACATAGTTACAGGTAAAGGTAGGTCCATTGAACTCTGGGTATATGGTGGCTGTTGCCTTGGCAACAGGCTTATAGGTCACACTGCGCTCATCGTTGCCTATGTGATGTCACAAGTCTTGGTACTAACAGTAGGAGATGGACGAGATGTACAGGGTCAGGAAATCGAACAGAGTTGTGTAGCAATGTGAGATGGAGAACTAGGGGTAGCAACCAGAAAGTCCCAGATGTCAGGAAAGCAAAAGCCTCCTAGACCCCAAGAGGATGGCATTAGCTGAAATACCCTACAAAGGAGAGGAGGAACCTGTGAGACCGTATCCAGAGGTTAGGCATGCCCCTCCCCCAGTTTGAGGGATGGGGTCACCCACCTATCTCCAAAATTTTAACCCAGAATTGCTCCTGTCTAAAGAAAATACAGGAACAAAGAGTGAAGCAGAGTCTGAAAGAAAGACCATCCAGAGATATCCCCACCTGGGGATCCATCCCACATGCAGATACCAAACCCAGATACTATTGTGGATGCCAAGAGGTGCTTGCTGATAGGAGCCTGATATAGCTGTCTCCTGAGAGGCTTTGCCAGATCCTCCTAACCAATACAGATGCAGAGGCTCATCTGTAGAGCAGAAGCTCAGTCAACCATTGGACTGTGCACAGGGACCCCAATGGAGGAGTTAGAGGAAGGACTGAAGGAGCTAAAGGGGCCTTATCTGGCATCAATGGGAGAAGCCCTTGGTCCTATAAAGGCTTGATGCCCCAGTATAGAGGAATGCTAGGATAGGGAGGCAAGAGAGGGTAGGTGGGAGGGGGAGCACCCTTATAGAAGCAGGGTAAGGAGGGATAGAATAGGGGGCTTGCAGAGGGAAAACTGGGAAAGGGGATAACATTTAAAATGTAAATAAATAAAATATCCAATTAAAAATACAGAAGCAGGATGTTAGCTAGAGACCTTAGCATTGCCTGTTGTTTGCAGTTCCTCCTCCCTTGATGGGATGGGTTCTTCTAGGGAAGCTAACCTCAGTCAATTATAATTTGAAAATGCTGGAACTCAGAAATCAGGTAGACGGATCTAGATTTAGTTCCCATGTTCTGATCTATTTCCTTCCATTGTAGAATGGGCATTTCCTCTTTGAATGTGATCAAATGAGTTGACATGGGAAAAGCCTGGCAGAGAGAGAGAGAGAGAGAGAGAGAGAGAGAGACAGACAGACAGACAGACAGACAGAGTGACAGAGAGATGCTCAGCTTCTCAGCAGAGGAAAGGCAAGGTCCACGAGCAGCCTGAGGTCCCAGCATACTGCAAAGCTGACTTGGGTACCACCGGGATATGGTGTGATAGAGGGGGTGGGAAACATGGGAGAGGAATGGAGACAGGAGAGATGCAGAAAGGGAGAGTGGGGAAGAGGAGGAAAGAGAGGAAAAGAGAGGAAGGAGGGAAAGGCAGTAGGATACTTTTGTCAGGGCCAGGGCCAAAGTGTGCTACTAAGAGATCACACTTTGCAACAGATCTAGTCCAAGAGGTTTATTGGGGGAGGGGGAGAGCAATAGGCCACCTTAGAGTGAGGACATGAGAGAGATATAAACAGACAGAGTGGGAGACAGAGAGAATGAACAAGATATTGATCTTTTAAAGGGGGCTCCTGTCACATAATATGAAACTCATAGGACAGCCAAAAGGCAGTTTATCTGGCTGAGGCAGGTAATGAAGGAAGCAGATGCTGCGGAGTTACTGAAAAGAAGGTTGGTGGAACAAGGAGGGAAGGAGGGAGGGAGGGAGGTTCAGAGCTCAGGAAGGGGGAAGAGGAGAAATCTGGAGGGTGGGCTTGGAGAATCTGCCAGACAAGGAGAACTGAACAAGCACTGATTTTTCACAATGATAATTGATATCTTCCCTCTTTTTCTTCCTGGCTGGTTCTCAATGTGCATGAGGGCCATGCTGTTTGCAACAAAAATTTCTGCCCTTTGTGAGAAAATACACATTTTCCTAAAGGTATGTGGACCTAGGCACAGCCCAGGACGTCCGAATTTATGAGCCAAATAGCGCAGTGCCCTGCTCCACTGGCCTTCACCACCCCTCCTGGCTCCTCATTTGTTTACCAGCTCCTGCAAGCTTACAGTCAGAGAGATCTCGAAGTTGGAGGGATTCTAGGAACTCTGCAAGCAGACCTCCTTGTTTACTCCCCGCAGGCCTTGCTGGGAAGTATTTAGCAAGCACATTCCTGAAGGCCATTCTCCTTGTAAGAAACCCCATTGGTGATTTAATTAAGCCTACGTAAATGCTAAATGGGATTCAACCAGGATGGGATTTGCTGATTTGTATGTGCTGAAATAAATTTCTTGTTCCATTCTAATTGAATAGATTGAACACAGACTGTATTTGTTCTTATCCTGCAGCCACTTCCACGGGAGCGATAAATTGGAAATGTAATCTGGCTTGGTATATGAGGGTTTTTTCCCAGAGAAAAATCACTCTGCCAGGAGTGAGAGAACAGAAGGACTGAAAACATCTTTTCATTTCACAAAGTCAAGTGTCACAACCCAAGGCACTCCTAAAATATTATATATTATATATGCACGTATACATAAAGTATATATTATATACACATACATATCCACTGCTCACAACATCATTATTGTAACAAAAGTGCTCCACATACAGTCAGAAGTGGAATATTAATATAACCCTGCTAGAGATTATTATCATTGTTATTTTTTTCATGTAAGTTTTGCATGAAGAACCAAGGAAGTAACGATACCTTTGAGAGAAGCTACATACATGGAGATGTCCCTTGCCAGGCCATAATGCTAAAACCAATGGAATAACAAAGAAATTTTGCAACAGCATCTGAGAAGAAAATCAGTCATTCTGATGTTTTTTCAATAGGAAAATAGGCAACTTTACCGTGAAGGTTACAAAGATTATGTGAGAAAATACTTCAGGTATATTGTGAGTTAAGTTTACACACTGTCCTGGTCACTTTAACAGTCAGACGGACACAGCCATAAATCACACACACTCAATTGAGGAACTGCCCGATCAGATTAAACCATGCCTGTGTATATGTGTGGGGGGCGTTGTTGAGGGCAGTCTTTGTTATTGATTGATGCAGAAAAGCCCTGCCCACTGTACGAGGTACCATTTTCTGAATGAGTTTTTCAGAGCTGTATAAAATAAGCAGTAAAGTAGATTTCGTTTCTTTTGCCCTGGCCTTCCACAGTGATGGTCTGTCACCCGTGAGCTACAACACACCCACTCTTCCTCCAAGTTGCTTTTGGTCCAAGCCTTTTTATCACAGCAACAGAAAGGAAACCAGAGCACAAACTTTGAGTGTGCTGTTTCTTGTGTTTCATTTTCTTAAAATGACAGTTTGCAAGGAATACCCAGAATAGGAAAAGCCATAGAGGCAGAAAGTGAGAATTAATGGTATTAAGACTGGAAGAGGCAAGGAAGGGCTTGACTGAGGATGGATAATGGGCTCTGAGAAAGAAGCAGCCATTTCACAACACCGTAGTGCAAAGCAAAGACGCTCTCTTTAAAATAGTTCAAATGATAGTTTAAAAATTATTTTCCCCTGATTTAAAAAACAAAACAAAACAAAACACTAAACCAGGTATAATGATGGGAACGGGTCTTTTATTTAGCACATGTAGCTGTTCTATATAAGGTTAGTACATCTGTGTCCCAAACATCATCACTTTTTATAGGAAAAAAATCCTTAAAACCTTATTCTTCAGCACTGTGTGATATAGGCTGAAGAGCTCTAGCTGGAGTAGCCCTACTATGTTTCAGTGCCACCCCCTCTCCCTCTCCCTCTCCCTCTCCCTCTCCCTCTCCCTCTCCCTCTCCCTCTCCCTCTCCCTCTCCCTCTCCCTCTCCCTCTCCCTCTCCCTCTCCCTCTCCTTTTCCCTCTCCCTCTCCCTATCCCTTTCCTTCTCCCTCTCTCCCTTTCCCTCTCTCCCTCTCCTTCACTCCCTCTTCCTTTCCCTCCCTATCCCTCCCCCTCTCCCTCCTTTCCTCCCTCCCTCTCTCTCTCCCTCTCCCTCTCCCTCTCCCCCTCCCCCTCTCTCTCCCTCTCCCTCTCCCCTCTCTCTCCCTCTCCCTCCCTCTCCCTCCCCCTCTCCCTCCCTCCCTCCGGCTCTCCTTCTTTCCCTCTCCCTCTCCCTCCCTCTCCTTCTCCCCTCTCTCTCCCTCTCCCTCTTTCCCTCTCCTTCTCCCTCCCTCTCCCTCTCTTCTTCTCTCTATCTCCCTCTCCCTCTTTCCCTCGCCCTTCCTCTTCCTCCCTCCCTCTCTCTCTCTGTCTGTCTCTGTGTCTGTCTCTGTCTGTCTATGTCTCTGTCTCTGTCTCTCTCTCTCTCCCTCTCCCTCTCCCTCTTTCCCTCTCCTTCTCCCTCCTTCTCCCTCTCCCCCCTCCCTCTCTCTCTCCCTCTTTCCCTCGCCCTTCCTCTCCCTCCCTCCCTCTCTCTCTCTGTCTGTCTCTGTCTGTCTATGTCTTTGTCTCTGTCTCTGTCTCTGTCTCTCTCTCTCTCTCCCTCTCCCTCTTTCCCTCTCCTTCTCCCTCCCTCTCCCCCTCTCCCTCTCTCTCTCCCTCTTTCCCTCGCCCTTCCTCTCCCTCCCTCCCCCTCTCTCTCTGTCTGTCTCTGTCTCTGTCTGTCTATGTCTTTGTCTCTGTCTCTGTCTCTGTCTCTGTCTCTCTCTCTCTCTCTCTCTCTCTCTCTCTCTAGTGTGCTTGTGTGCACACATTAGATCTATTGCATGGTATGATTTCTGTGGCATTTCTTGGCTCCAATCTGCAAAGGTTTTCTGTCCATAAACCCTAACATTGGTGCCTGAGACCCAGGAGGATGCCCTGGTTCCTGCATGCTACCCACTAGAACCCTATCCCTTATCTCCAATCCACCTGCAACAGACTCACTTTCTGGCTCAACAACTGCTGGGCAACCAATCCAACAGGAACAATTATAAGTTTTCCCTTTTACAGTGATCTGTGTAAACACTTCCATGAATCCGAGGGAGTGACTGGTGGGTATCTGGCATCCCTCTGGTGATCTTGGAGACAGAGGTACCCCCAGTCATGGTCTTTAAGGCTATGGTTGAATCTTTTTGCTAACCCCATCTCTGACCATTTTCCTTCAGCGAGGCTTTGTTTTTGAGCTTGGGTTTTCACATTTGGGCTTCATGTGAAAGTGCTGGTACCCGGTGCTGAACAAGGTGATAACAGGTTGTGCCTGCTTGCTTGGTCTCCCTGAATCCTGACCACACCTTGGACTTTATGCATTGGATCTTTCCCTCTTTCTCACCCATGGAACTGAGGGTTCCAAATTTATTTTTGCAATCAAATCTGGCTGCAATACCCCTTAGATAATCAACTCAAATGTAGCTCACCAAGGGAAGGGGCTGGGGGAGAGGAGGACATATGACAGAGAGTGATTCTCCATTTTCTATTTCTTTTTCCTTTGTTTACAGCCCTATTTGGTTTTGTTTGGTCTCCCCCTTTTACAGACACACACACACACACACACACACACACACACACACACACACACACACACACACACTGTATAAATGTCCTGCCTTTAAGCTAGAGATGATGGATTTGGAAGTTTGTTGTAAAGTGGTAGCCTGAGCCTGACCTAGCAAAAAAGGCACAAAGCACAGAAGGCCAGCTGCCAGCTGTGGTGTGCACACGCCCAGTACACACCTGTTTCCCCTGCAGCACCCACCCTACGCCAAGCTGCTGCTCAGACTCTCCTAAGATATGTACTGATCATTTGTTTTCTGCTGTCTTTTAACACCCACACAATTTGATTCCAAATCCTAGAGTCCAATTCTTCAGCTGCTGCTTCCCTCTGGCCTGCTGTGTCCTACACGTGAGCACATATCTATGTGCTTCTGTAGCTCCAGTAGCCTGCTGTGCCTCTGGTCTGCTGCATCCTTGGGAACATCTGTCTTCTCTCCTGTTCTCTCCTGGCTCTCTCTGGCTCCAGTCTGCAGTGCCTCAGTTCAATGGCCAAAATAATTGGCATACTTGATTTCCAAACTCTTATAGTTTGTAACAACTTCTGCAGCCACGCTAACAAATGGTTCTAAAGTCTCTTATCTCTATGGTTATACAACTTTCCATCCTTAGATCTTTTATCTCTATGATTTTTCTCTACTCTCAAACAATCTCTTAAGACTATGCTGTAAACTCTTATTTCAGGATTCATGTGTTTGTAATTGAGTATGGTTTAAAATCTATAAAATCTATAACAAAGTCTGGCTTTAAATTTGAAACAAAAAGGCTTATAATCAAAATTTATACATGGGGTACATGTATGTATCTCTAGACTGAACTCTACTTGTCTGTATATGTAACTTGGATTAAACTTGAACTTGGAGTCAATTCTCATTTAAATAGCAGATGTTTTTAAATAGTGCCTTTCATCCATGGCCAATGACTTCATCAGATTAAAAGCAGATACATGGCTGGTAACCAACTTAACTATAGTTAAAGAGTACATGCCATGTGACTTCACCATCTTAAGATGACCACATGGTATAAAGTAAAAATGGTAAAGTTCCTGGTACTAATGAGCAATCTGTTTATCACTGTATCCCTGTTATAGACTAAGGAAGCACCCATAAATCTCAGATAGTTTGGATTGGTATAGATTTTTGCATGATGATAAAAATTTAAGGTTATATTTGCTACAATACGCTATACATGTGATTCAACTCTGGTTTGCAATATACTCTAGCATGTGATAAAATTCAAGGTTATAAAGATCTACCCAGACTAAAAAAATGCTGATTTAAGATATATATCTACTGATATGTTTGCTAACTGGCTAATGCCAAGATGCTAAAAAATTTAGATAAGTAACAACCCATGTTTGATAAATAAGATATATTTGATAATCAAGATTTATAGATTCCCAAGGTCTACTCAGAGTCACAGTAATATTTGACTTCCTTGTCTTTGCTTACTTTAAGCTTTAGATATTTGGATAAAAGAAAGCACACAAAAACCTGCAATATTACTACTGATGCACTATAGAGGCTTCAGTAAAGTCACCAGTATCTCTATAGACTGTATATATAATTAAAAGTTTTATTTTAATACTTGAAGAGGTTCAATTAAAACAATTGTCATTTTAAGGCCATATCTAACAAGGATAGAAAACAAAGTTCTACTCTTATGAAAACCACAAATTTATTGCAAACTGTTAAAGACATGCAAGTTAATAGTCATCTCATAAATGAACAAAATTTTAATGCATTCAAAACTGTGCTTGTAGCCATGCAAAGTATTAATTCAATTAATTGCAGAAATAAGATTTATGTAGCTTCCTATATATGTTTTCAAAGTTAAGCCTAAACCAAGAAACTAGAAACATGTAATATATAACTGGTATAGATATACTTAATAGATAATGGTCCTCAAACTCTTCGGAGATCTGCTAAATAAAGTCATTTAAAATGTTTGATTAACCAAACCAAATACCCAAAAAGAATTAAAAAACAACACATCAGCTTTTCCCAGTGGAAAGAAGTGCTCAGAGCAGCACACCTAATATCTCCTCCAAAGAAGATGGTGGGGCGCAGAGGAACCCGGAGCTTGAGTTAAAGGTGCCAAAGCCACCTTTGAAAAACTGCTCTTCACCTCACTTGCTGCCAGGACCCTGTCCAAACTGTGGACAGAAAAGACACTGGAGAGCTGATTTCCTTTCCTTGTCTAGACAAGTAGTCTTAGGAAACCCCAAGTCCTTACTCCATGGGAATGTCTGGTCTGTTAGATCTTCTGGGCCTGGTGGCCAATGACTGACACTGCTGTGGGACCTCTGCCCCCACTGGGCATGGAGGAACCTAGGGTGACTATCCAGGTAGCCAGTAAGTCTTTATCATTTTTAATAGATTTGGAAGCTGCTTGTTCTGTAGTTCCTGCTAATTCAGGTGAAATTTATCCTTCTCAGATCGCTGGTGGTGCTGGCAATTAGGCCAGTAATAGATTTGTCAGTTTAACAGTTTCGAACAGTTCAGCTGCCATCTTGGGCCTCTTCATGTGTAAAAATCAGGACACAGGCCTCAGTTTCTTAGAGCTACTATTAGGCCTAGTATCAGATTCTAAAAAGAGAGAAACTCACAAAATAGATTTCAATGTGACTTTTTCAGTATTTCTTTATTTAAAGAAACTCCCTTTACAATGACTGCTCAGTAATCATCCACTTGTTTCTCATGGTAAATGACTGGATAGAAACAAGGTGCAAAGTTTATATAATGTAGAGAAATATGAAAGTTTAGTTGTGAGGGGGCTAAGAAAATATTTTAAGATGTGTAAATGTAAGTTGTAAAGGTTGAGGACTTGAAAGCTTAAGTTGTGAGGGTCTAAGAAGGTGTTTTAAGGTGTGTAAATGCAACTTGCAAAAGCAATAGGAAAGTGACTTAAGGTATATAAGAATAAAAATAAATGCTTCAGGTTTCTTTCCCTCTCTAAGCTATTTTTATATTAGGACTTCAAAAGTTTTTTTTTTTTTAACATTAATCAATGTGCTTCTGATAAGTCATTAATTTAGCTCTGGCAAACACTGACAACTATTATCATAGACTAAGCTCAAGATTTTAAATTTCCTTTGGTTGTCCTTTAAGTATAGACTTAAAAGTGCTTCTCATTGTGCTAAAAACATCTGTCTAAGCTGCACACACCTGGTCTTCTGAATAGAGTAAAGAATGTTTACGCTTTTAACCCAAAATCATTTCAAGCCGACAAGCTTCTATTATGACTCAAAGTTGTGAGTCTATTGCCTTCTCTACAATATGGATTCAGTATAAATTGTAACCAATGGTAACATATACCTTTTGTATCTCTTTTGGTAAACCTAAAAAAAAATTGTAAGCTTTGGAAATGGACTTGAATCCACCTCTCACGGGTCAAATGGACTCCAGATAAATACTGCAAATCAATAGTCTGTTTCTGCAACGGTCTGTTCCATTTACTCCTGAGGATGGAGTCACACTCCCTGTTTTCCCTGGACTTGAGACTCCCCTCCCCCAACTACCAGGTGCAGGCATGGGCCTAACCAGCTCCAGGTATTCCCTCAAAATCTACTTCTTTGAAATCAGTCTGGTGGTTCCTCAGAAAATTAAACATAGTATTACCCAAGAACACAGCTATACCACTCCTGAGCATATACCCAGAAGATGCTCCAACATGTAATAAGGACACATGCTCTGCTATGTTCATAGCAGCCATATTTATAGTAGGCAGAAGCTGGTAACAACCCAGATGTGTCTCAACAGAGGAATAGATACAGAAAACATGGTACACTTACACGATGGAATACTATTCAGCTGTTAAAAACAATGACTTTATGAAATTTGCAGGCAAATGGATAGATCTAGAAAATATCCTGAATGAGGTAACTCAATCATAAAAGAACACACATGGTATATACTCACTGAGAAGTGGGTATTAGGCAAAGAGTATGGAATACCTATGAGCAGAGACTGAAGGAAAAGGCCATCTAGAGACTGCCTCCTCTGGGGATCCATCCCACATGTAGACACCAAACCCAGACACTATTGTGGATGCCAAGAAGTACTTGCTGACAGGAGCCTGATACAGTTTTTTCCTGTGAGAGGCTTGATTAAGATTGCAGATTCTCATAGCCAACCATCTGACTGAGCACAGGGACCAATGGAGGAGTTAGGGGAAGGACTGAAGGAGCTGAAGAGGCCCTATCTGGCATCAGTAGGGGGGGGAGGCCCTTGGTCTTATGAAGGCTTGATACCCCAGCGCAGAGGAATGCTAGGGCAGTGAGGCAGGAGTGGGTGGGTGGGTGGGTGGGTGAGCACCCTCACTGAAGCAGGGTAAGGGGACTGGGATAGGGGCTTTGCAGAGGGGAAACTGGGAAAGGGGACAACATTTGAAATGTAAATAAATAAAATAACCAATTAGAAATATCGAATAAAATTCATTTTATTTATTTAAAAAAATCTACTTCCTGGACAGCTTCAAAGTGGCTAGCTGCGGGTGGTCCAACTGTTGCCTTCCTGTCCCTAGCCCAGATGGTCCTACAGAGACTGGACAGTGAGTGAAATAGTCTGCTCTTCTAGGACTTGGCAGGCATTTCAGCTTTTTTGGGGTCCCCAAAGATGTTGGTGTCCCAGACAACAAAAAGAAGTCTAAGAGCATTGCACCCCATTCCTTCCTTAACATCACCTCTTCTTATTATCTCATTTTTTTGTAATAAACAGAAGAGAGGAATGTTAGCCAGAGCCTGCCTTCCATGACTCAGCACCAGCAGCCACATTATTACCACCAGACTAAAGTGACAAGCATACCCTTTAAAAGATCCCTGGCATCGTGGCCTGCTCTCCATCTCCTGGTCTCTCTGTTCATCTTTATCTTTCCCTATATGTGTCTCTCTATGTCTTTGTGTCTCTGTGTCTGTCTCTGTGTCTGTCTGTTTCTGTCAGTGTCTGTCTCTGTCTCTGTCTGTCTGTCTGTCTCTGTCTGTCTCTGTCTCTCTGTCTCTCTCTCTCCCTCTCCCCTTCTGTCATGGCCTCCCCACCAATAAATTTCTTGTATGAGATCTATTGCATGGTGTGATTTCTGAAGCATTCCTTAGCTTTAATCCACCAAGACACCTCGCTCTCACATAAACACTAACAGATACATATGTATAAACAGTTGTCTTTGATATGTGGGTACCATTTTTATGGATTATATGTTTGGATGTAGGGTAGCTGAACCACATAGGAGGTCTATTTTCCATGTTTTTAGGGAATTTCTGTGCTGTTCTCCATTGTGTCTGGACTAATTCACAGACACAACTAATAAAGATGTGGGCTGAAGGAAATTCATATGCATTATTCCTTGTCTTTTTAATGATAGTCTTTCTAATTAGGGCCAGGTGATAACTCACTGTGGTTTTTATTTGCATGGAAGTTAAACATTATATCACAATGGAGCTGTTATTATTCATAATAACCTAGCCAACATATGAATGATTTGAAAAGATTATCTTAGAGTAGAAGAGAGAAGTTTGAAATGGCTAAATACCAAGTATCAATAAAGTAAAGTAGCTAAATACCAAGTAGCAATAAAGAGATAAAGTTAATTACTGTGATTTTATTAGTATATATTATATACATGTATCAAGACCACACTTGACTTCAAAAAAGTACACAATTATTTCATTTCTTGACATTTTATATGTTTAAGAAGTACAAGTATTAACAATTGGATTTAGCCATTACTCACTTCACAGAAATATCAAATTTCCATGCTGTTAAACTAATAAGAAAAAAAAGTTACAGTGTACTTACACTGGTTGTAGATATGTGCCATACTCTAAATCTTTTAAGCTGCTAGCTTAAAAGGATATATCATATATACAATAGATGTGGTTAAGGCAACAGAAATAGAGGAAAACAAAACTAATAAACGGCAGTGAGTACCCAAAGGCTCTGTACACAGTAGGTACTATTCAAAGGAGAGCAATTACTTTAAATATGAATGGCCTAGATATCTCAGTTGAAAGACAAAGGATGCTACAGGAATTTAAAGATATATAATCTATTTGTAGATAATCAGTCTATTTTAAATACAGAGCACAAATAAAACAAAAACTAATGGATAGAGAAAGTCATCCTAATACACTAATCAAAAGATGTCTGCTCGATCTCAATTCACACAGTCAAGTCACACTTTGGTTTTATTTTGGTTTCTCTCACTAGAGATCAAACCTAGAGTCATAGGCATGCTAGGCAGGCACTCTACCACTGATCTATAGTCCCACACCTCTTTCCACTCTTATTTTGAGACAGTCTAAGGTGCCCAAGTTGCTTTGAACTCACTCTGTAGCTCAAGCTGACACTGAACTTGTGATCCTCCTGACTCAGCCTCTTACAGACCCAGCTCCAAATGAGAGTTTAGTTCAGAAAAAAAAATTGTTAAAGGTAAGAGTTTGATGTAAGTTGAGATTCCTCCAAGGAGATGCAGCAGGTTTTACACACATCTAAGAAGGCAGGGGTGGAGAGAGCTCAAAAGAGAAACTGGAGATGCCGACACCTACTGACAGTGTGGTGGTTTGAAAAGCCTGATCCACAGGAAATAGCACTATTAGGAAGCGTAGCCTTGTTGGAGTAGATGTGACCTTGTTGGAGGAAGTAAGTCACTGTACATAGACTTTGAGGACTCCTATGCTTTGTCTCTGCCCAGTGCAGAAGAGACCCTCCACCTGGCTGCCTTTGGATCAAGATATAGAACTCTTAGCTCCTTCAGCAGCATGTCTGCCTGCACACTGCCATGCTTCCTGCCATGATGATAATGGGCTAAACCTCTGAAACTGTAAGACAGTCCCAAGTAAATGCTATCTTTTATAAGAGTTGGCTTGGTCATAGAGTCTCTTTGCAGCAGTAAAACCCAAATGAAGACAGTCAGTAACTGACAGAATCACTGGGCAGAAGATCGGTGAGGATGGAACTGTGTTGTTACACACTGAGCTAACTGGAGATGATTAAAATTCGTTGGCTTTCTCATCCAAATATCAGAATGAGAATTCTTCTTTAGATCACATGAGGAGTCACCAAATACATGATATTATGAGGAAGGAAAAAAATAAACCCTCTATACTCATAAGCCTAGAGTAGAGATCAGGTGGGGTAGTCTCCCAAGTATCAAAGGAATTTAACCAGAAATCTGTAATAGAAAGCTGAGAAAAAAATTGAAAAACAAAAACAAAATGCAAAACAAGTTTTAAAAAAAGTAGGGATCAAACATAAAGGTTCTCTCCTGCGCACAGGCCAAAGAAAAAGTCTCTAGAAAGAAATTAAAAATATCTTAAACTAAAAGAACAGAAATAGAGAACTAATGTACCAGAAACACAGTGGAGGGGTTGGTGAGAATGGTTGGAAAATGCAGAAAATTGCAGCTTAAGGCTACTGGCCAGGGTTTGATCCCTGGGACCCACATAAAGGTTGAAGAAGAGAACCAACGCCAGAGTTGTCCTCCATGTGACACACTCCAGCTCTCACTGAACATGATGCATGTACACACACATTCAAGCACACACTCATACACGCACACACACAAATAATAATAACAATAAATTAAAATTTGTAAGTGTTTTAAAAGTACACATTGGGATACAGTGAAAACTGGCTTCAGAAGAAAACATATAGCATCAAGTACAAACTTTAGGAAATAAATTGTGTTATTGTCATTTATTGTAGTCTTACATATATTATAAATTCTACATTACCCTATTGTCTTGTTTAAACCATAATATTTTAAAGAGGCTTAAAATACAGTTTCTTGAAAAATACTAACAAAGTTTATACAAAACACTGATCATTTAAATAGTTGTATATCCATTAAAATATCACATTTATTGTCAATAACTCTCATTAAAAATGAAAGAGTTGGATAGAAATGGTTTCAATATTGAATTCTACCAAATGCCTAAGGAAGAAATCATGCAATGTCTTGTAGAGACTTCTGGAAGATATTAACAGAAAAACAGGTATCAATTCTGAACCCACTCTATGAAGTACTTAATGCCTCAAGAGCAAACACTTTTAAGGCATCAGAAGAAAGGAAATATGTACTAATATCTCCTCTAAGTGTAAGTATAAAAACAACACACCAGAAACAGAATTCAAAAGGATGTAAAAATCATTCTGTGGAGCTGGGGAGATGGCTGGCCATATAAGCCAGAGACTAAGTTCATGATGCTCAGGTGAGCTCAAAGTTCTGAGTCTGGCTACACTCATAGATATGCTTAGCAACATGTTGGATATATGATTGCAATCCTCCATTCAACAGGTTAAGGAGGGAAAGTCAGAGATGATTGAATTTACAGATAAAAGCATTTGGCAAAATACAACATCTATTCATAATGTTAAACTCTCAGAAAGCAAGGATAATAGAAAAACCTTCAGACTTCTTCAATCCAAATTTAAAAAGTCTACAGAAATATAGGCCCGATGTCATATTGGTTGATGAGAATCGAGAAGCTTCTTCCCAGAATCTGAAATAAAGCCCTGATGTCACCACATCATTTCTACTCAGTACCATGCTGGAGCATGTGGCTAAAGCTATAACACAAGAATGTTCAACAAAATTTTACATAATCAGAAAGGAGAGTCAAGCTGCCTTTGAAGATCCCATGATTGGATATAAAATGCTAAAGCCTGCCAAAAATATCCATAGGTAATAAATAATCCACAGGTAAATCACAGAATATAAAATTAATGAACAATGTTATTTATGCTCTCCATATCAACAAAGTAACAAGTGCAAATGAAATTAAGAAGACAATTATTATTTGCATCAGTACCAAGAATCCTAGAGGAAACAGTTTAATAAAATATTCATTAAGGCCTAAAGTGAGGAAAACTAGAACACTGTTAAGTAAATCAAAGAAGGACAAGTGCATGAAAGACTAAACGGTCCATATTCACAAAGTAATATAGTCAAGTCTGTGAGCATATCTGTTCTTTCCAACCTGCCCTACAGAGTCAATACAATCACAGTCAAAATCTTCTTACAGGGTCAATACAATTACAATCAAAACCTTCCCAGTCTATTCAGTGAATGATGACACTGCATGTGCGGCTGACATGGGAAGGCAATGTCACAGATTACATTGCTTACACCTGTAAGTAAGCTCACAGGTAAAGCCTACTGGAGAAGAAAAGCAGAGGCAGAGGTCTGGCTGCCCGACTGCAACACTGTAACAATCCCAGTGGCATGATGTTGGTACCAGAACTGACAAGTTAAGTTTGTGGGAGATTGGATACTCTTCTCTTTTTAAATTGGTGAATCATAATTAGTAGAAAAATAACGGGCTTAATTTAAAGAGATTTATATGTACATGCAATATGATTTTTATCTTTGTATGAGAAGGATGGAGGAGGTGGGGATGGGGTGGGAAAGAAGAAGGGAAGTAAGAGGAGGGGGAGGAGAGATGGGGTGGGAGGAGGAGAGGAGATGCAAAGGAGTGGAGACACATAGGAGGAAGAGAGGGGGAAGGAGGAGGAGGAATAGTTTTCACAAAATTTAGCTCAAAATAGATCTTGAATATAAAATGTGGACATCTCAAAGACAGCAGTTGACGTCCTGTTTTGTAGTAAGTTTTAGAATTAAATAAATAGAATTATTAATTAGAATAAAGCTCGCTTTATTTAAACATGATTAGTTTTCCCCCACACCACCCTGAGAGACTGTTGATGGTTAATGGTGGCTGGGGAAAGGAGTGCCATTTCCTGCAGTGGTGAAGCCTGTGCTTCAGTACCCTGGCTCCAGTAGATAGCCTCCCTCCCATGCTCCTGAAGCCACACTACTTAAACTCAATTAGTCCCACACAGAAAAGGCATGAGAAGAGGACAGGGCTTGTCGTGAAGGGCTGCAGAGGAAGGAAGGGTGATGGTAGGAAGGAATTGGGGTCAGGGATTCCAAATAGATTGTATATTTATTATGTGTGAGTTGGTAAAGTATTTTTTTATCGAAAGTACAGGTAGAACTCAAACCCAATAATCCAATAAGAACTCAATAATAAGAGAATATAAAGTTTTGCTGATTAAAAATGAGCAAAAGAGAGCTGGGAATTCATCCCAGTTGGCAGAGTGCTTGTCTAGCACTCATGAAGCCCAGATAGGGAACCAGGCAAGTGACTGACGCACCACCCACAATCCCTGCACCCAGGACCCGGAGCCCAGGAGATCACAAGTTCAAACTTGGGACTTATATTTTTTTTCTAGACAAGGTCTCAGGCTGGCAAGTTTGAGGTCAGCCTGGGATACACATGACCCTGTGTGGAAAATAATACAAGCAAATTGGACAGACACATCTCCCAAATAATATACTGAAAGAAAATAAACACAAATAATGCAGAGTGTCATAGCATTAAGAAATTGAAAATTAAGACAGTAATATAAATAAATAAATAAATAAATAAATAAATAAATAAATAAAGACAAGATCAAATGCAGGCATGGTTTTATTGAGGGAAAAATGACTCTTGATGGGCATGGAGAGCAGAGCCTTAGAAGGCAGCTTAGGGAATTAGATAAAACGCTAAACATAACCTTGCTATGATACATCAGTTGTGCTTTTAGGTATTTACCAAAAATAGTTGAAAACTTATGTGTGACAAAGTGCTGACCCATTTATAGCAGCTTTATTTACATGAGCTGAGGTTAGGAAGCAAGCAAGATTCTCTTCCATAGCTGGGAGACTAGTCTGAAGTAAAGCTATGCATTTGGCTATTATTCAAGGGTTTAAAAGAAACACTCTCCAGCCGTGATAAGACAGGGAGAAAACTTAATAGCATTTGCTCAGCCAAAGAAGTCAGTGTAAAAACCCTGCATACTGCATTATTCCAATTGTATTACAATTCACAAAAGACAAAGCTGTGGACACAGTGAAAGGAAGAGAGTGATAAAGAGTGGATCCCATGACATTTCTGAATACTGGAACTACTCTATACAATTGTACGGGGAAGTTATGTGTGCAGTTTAGCATTTGTGAAAAAGAAATCATAAAATCGTATAATGCAAAGAAAGACCATGCTGTAACCTAAAGACTTTAGTTTATAATGATGTACAATAATTGCCACAACCATCATAATATGTGCCCTTGGGCAAGATGGGAGTAACAGTCAGTTCCTGGTGGGAAAGGGCATATGGGTGCCTGGAACTCTTTCTCTCTCATTGACTTTCCTACATATTCAAAAGTATACTAACGGGGTGAATTTGGTTGACTTTTCTGCCAGTTTTCAGTGGTTGCACAGGTGAACCAGCCATTCTTTCCCATAGCAGAAGCTAAGGAGAAGAAAGATTAAAGTTGCCTGGCAAGGTAACCTCCCTTCCCACTTCATTAGCATTTGGTCCCAGAAGTCTCCTTTGTATTATAATCATCTTTTCAGGTCTTTTCAACCTAGTGAAAAAGAGCTGCAACCACCATCCCTTCTGCTTAGTGCTCAGGGTCCAGCTCCTGATGGAGCCCCAGCCAGCTCTGCATTTCTGGGGTCTCTCCTGTCTTGGTGAGCTGCGAGCCTACATTCTGACAATACTAGAGAAGTGTCAATATTTACCTCCAAGACAGTGGTGAGGTTTAAGTAAACCAATCCCCGGCCCCTAGTGTCCAATAAATGTAAACTTTTGTGCTGTTATTGTTTATACACCTTCACACAATACTCACATCAAATGGAAGATAGACAGAAGATTCCACCTCAAATCACTTCTGGACTGTCAAAATGCTTAAAAGAAACAGGAAGGTGGTATGCTTAGAGCATCTGCCCAGAGGCAGAGGAATGGAGCGAAATGCATGTCAAAATGTTGAAATCTCCTCTGCCCTTTATCTGGGTGTCCAATGTAGCTCACCCCAAATCCCTTTAATAATCCACTTCTGTGAACTTCACCCTAACCTTGTGCCCTCCCTCTGGACAGGAAACTGCTGAAACATTAACACTGTCCCCAAGTGCTCCACACCCTCTGGCTGGAGCCATCCCCATCTTGAACGGGAACCCAGAAGGGTCAGAGACCCCAGCGTGTCTCTTCTTCTTTTATTCCCTCTACTATTTATTTTACTCCATATGCCTGAAGCCCATCACAGGGAAAGAAACATGTTCAGAAAATAAACAGCACTGCTGCCCAACGCTGTGCTTGCTAGAAGCTGTTAGTATAATCTTGTTTCTTCACTTTAGGGAACTTAAAGCACAGAAATTGCTTTCCCTCAAGTCTTAATATCAAAGGACTCAAAGGGATTCAAAGAAAGTTTACAGCAGCACAATCCACTGCACAGATGAGTTGCTACACATTTTCTTGACACCCCCCCCCACCCGCATGTTTGAAACTTGCACTTCTTCGTCCTGTCCTAAGAGCATCTTCAGGCATCAAGGCATACTGGCCCTGCTTAATTCGCTCCTCTCTCTAATCCCAAGAGGCTGTCTGCAGAAGCTCTGGTACTTTCATGACATCTTCCTGAAAGGAGAGAATTAGCACTCTGATTCTTCTTGCTATTGTGTCGAAAATCCTGGGTAAACCCACTTTCCCTGTTGAATTTGAAACTCACACGTTAGACACTGTCACCTCCCTAGATTGTAGTTTTTTTTTTTGTTTTTTTGTTTTTTTTTTTAAGAATTAACAAAAAAAGAATCTGCTTAAATTGACATTTCCCACTGACTTGAGGGTGGCAGGCTGTAATTTGCCAACAGGTTCATATCCAAACACGTGGGGTCGTGCTGACATCATGTGGTTTTCCTACCTTTTCCAGCCCCAGCATCCGACCCAGGTGGACTTGCTTAGGTCAATAGATGTTGTGGGGGAAAAAAAGAGACTATAGAACAATAGTTCTTCACTCCCCTAAGATAATTCATGAGCCAGATGTAAAGATGTTTCTAGGTCTATCAGATGGATTGGATTAGACATTGGATACTACCTACACAGGGGAAGGAAATCCTGTTTTTCTTTTCTTTCTTTCTTTCTTTCTTTTTTTTTTTTTACATCTATTCCAGTGCAGACATATGGCTCCCTTGAAGTGTGAATGAATGCACTTTATAACTGAAAACCTGACTCAGCTTCTGACTCCATAGATTGAAAGCTATTCATCAAGGGTGAGCAAGGAAATCACTGAGCTAACAGCTCCCTCCTGCATCTGGCTGAACTCCTCTTTGCTTTTGGTGGTGCTCTACCCTCTCCCAGAGGTACACGGTCTCTCTGTCCTGTTAGGAGCTTCCTTGAGCTGCTGTGGGCTTGCTGACTTGTGTGCTGAAAGGCTATGCTTTCTGAGTTCCCCCATCACTCCTGTTGCATTGTCCCTTGGTGCTTCTTGAATATCAACCCCTTCAGCCCCCTCCTCCTGCACTAGCATTCAATTTCCTTCTTGCTGGGTTGTAGCCCTTGGAGGTTCTTTAATTTGCTGAGAGTAAATGTGGTAGTAAATTACTTCAGTTTTTTGCATAATTTTAATATAACTTATAACTTAATAACTTATTTTGTCAATTTTGCTGTGAGCTCACAGTCAGCAGGAATCTGTCCTCTGAGGAGTCTACTGCAGGCCCAGGTTTGAGAGAGATTCCTAACATCTGCTTTGGGGGTTGAAGTAAGAGAATTCTTTACTTCCCCAGCAGGTTTACAGCTTAGAGTCTCTATTCTGTGTGGGAAGTGAGAACTCAGATTAATCAGCTACAACTCATGTAGGTCCAAGGCAAAAAAATTTTACTCAGATATCTATAATGACCCCCTTTCTGTCATCATACACTCAGGGAAATGTGTTAAGAGTTAGGTCACCAGCCTGTACTACCATAGCATGGTGTTGAGACTGGGGGGAGGGTGGGTGTAGTGGAAAGAAATGAGTCACTAGAGATACTACTGGAAACCGCCTCCTCCCCCTCTGTCTCATTTGCTTCTGAACTTCCTTGAGTTGAATAACAATCTAGACCATAAAGTTCTGTCTACCACAGGCCCAAAGCAGAGCCATGTGACCCGTGGAGCACAGCAATCTTCCCCCCTCTATAAGCTAATTATCCCTGATACTTTTCCACTGTCGATGGAAAGCAGACTGACCAGGTTATGAAAGAAGGAGGCTCAGATCTAGCATCTCTTTCCTAGTTCTATAATTTATTCAGGACCCCCTGTCATTACTGCTCCTTACTATCCCTTAGAGGCCATATTTCTGATAGTAGCTTTTCTCTGAGAGAATCAGAGTCCCAGCCCCAGATGGTCTGATCTCTGCTCAGCCTGGGAGTTGCTATTGTCCCTAGATTTCCCAAGGCTCATCCTTTCTTGCTTGAGCCTCAGAATGGCTTTTATTTAATTGAAATGATTTTATCTAGTCATCCTGTGCTTGAGAGCAAAGAGAGGATTTGGCACGAAGTTTTATTTCAGGCATCTGTTCCTAATTCGTGAAGTGTTCTATAGGTTTCTGTGGTGCTTTACTGCTCTGGGGCCCATATCAGATAGGCAACTACAGCCATCTATGGACTGATGCCCTCAGCATCCAGGGGTCCAACCAGTTTTGGCTTCAGAACTGAAGCACATGGATGCTACATAGACAGAAGCCCGAGACATTCTGCACATTACTCAGCTAGGGAGTCAAAATCTGTGGGCAGAGCTCAATCAATATAGTTGAGCTCTGAACCTCCATGGGTCAATTCTGGAATTTAGGGTAGCTGCTAAGAAGTAGAAGAAAGAACAAGACAAGGGAGGGCTACCCATAACTCAAGTGGGTGTCCTGTGCCTGTACTTCACCATGCTTGCCCTACATCACATGTCTATGGGAGTGTGCTGTTTCTTTCTTGAAAAATGAGTGTACAAATGTGGCCATTTTTCTACTTCTGGGCTACACTGGCACTGGGCTTGGCCAGTCAGATTTCTGTGACTGTAAAACTTACTTGAGCTAATAACCATGTAGAGACTAAAGATTTATTTTGACTTACACGTTGAGTTCAATCTATGATCCAATGCTCTTGTCAATGGCTGGCCCTTACTGAGGCAGTACAGCATGGAAAGAGCAGCTAGCAAAGAGTGTTAGGAAGGGGAAGGAGAGAGAGAGAGAGAGAGAGAGAGAGAGAGAGAGAGAGAGAGAGAGAGAGAGAGAGAGAGAGAGAGAGAGGAAAGAAAGAGTTGTAAAGGGGGAAAGGAGGGAGTGAAGCAGGAGCGGAAGGAGTCTGGTCCCCTCTTAGCTATGCCTATAAGGAACTGTAACCTCCCACTAAAGCCCACTTCTTAAAGACTCCACACTCTGAGAAACTTAAGTTGCAAGCTATACCAGGCTACAATGGGGGAACACTTGGGTTACAAACACTTGCTCCATAAGGTCTTGTTAGCTGACTTACAGAAGCTTCTTGCTTGGACTTTCAGACTATTTTTATTAAGTAACCCCCACCACTTAAGTTACTCCCACCACAACAGTGATAGCTAGCTTCCTGGGAAAGGCCACAACTGCCAACAAACTGTTTTTAAAAACAGCTTGGGCAAGTTTTCAGCAAATCCTACTGGCATGTGCCACCACAACCAGCTTGGACAAGTTTTCAAACAAAACCTCCCCTTCTCTCTTGCTCTTTGGGCACAATGGAGGCTGTGTTTTTTTGAGGTCCTGGCTTGCAGTTTTAAGTTGTGTCTACTCCTCATTTAAGCCTTTTGCTTGGAAATTAAAGTCTATGTTTGAATTGGGGTTTTCTGACACCTGCTCAATGCAATTCTTCCCTTTCTTTATAGAAAAGAAACTTTTTTCATCATTGTCAAGCAAAAGGATGAATCAGTCTTCATA